>NW_016107616.1:1193421-1223086 GCF_001604975.1 Cebus imitator | reverse complement strand
AGCAAGAGTGACCCTTCAGTTTTCAACAAGGTCCTCATCTCCATCTAAGACCACCTCAGCCTGGAGTATTAGCATTTTAGTCAAAGCCATTCAGCAAGTCTGTAGAAAGTTCCAAGTTTCCAAATTTCTCCTGTCTTTTGTGCCCTCCAAACTGTTCCAACCTCTGCCTGTTACCCAGATCCAAAGTTGTTTCTACATTTGTGGGTATTAATATTAGCAGTACTTCACTCTCTCAGGGCCAATTTACTGTATTAGTATGTTTTCATGCTGCTAATAAAGGCATACCCCAAACTGGGTAATTTATAAAGGAAAGAGGTTTTGTGACTCACAGTTCAGCATGGCTGGTGAGGCCTCTGCAAACTTACAATCAGGGCAGAATGGGAAGCAAAGATGTCCTTCTTCATGTGGCAGAAGGAAGAAGGGCCAAGCAAAGGGGGAAAAGCCCCTTATAGAATCATCAGATCTTTGAGAACTTAATCACTATCACCAGAACAGCAGCATATGGGTAACTGCCCCTGTAATTATGTTATCTCCCAACAGGTTTATCCCACAACACGTTGGGATTATGAGAACTACAATTCAAGATAAGATTTGGGTGAGAACATAACCAAACCATATAAATCCCCTCTAAACTCTATTGCAGCACTCCTTGGGGAGATGGATTAGAGTGTCCCTCTCATTTGCTCTCTTAGCCATCCTACCGTTATTAAACTTTTTCTCTGCTACAAACTCTGCTCTCTCTCTTATTGTATAGCAGGCATAAAAACATGTTGGTTCTATAACAATATTCGTATATATTTTTAAATGAAGCCTATTCATTACAGTGGAAGGCAAACTTCAAGATGGCTCCCAATGATATCCACATCTTGGTATTCATACTTTTGTGAAATTACCTTTCTTTGAGTATAGCCTAGCCTATTGATTTTATCAAGATGTATATGGCAAAGTGATAAAATGTAACTTTATAATTAGACTACAGAAATTGTTATTTTTATCTTACTAGCAAATTCTCGCTTTTTCTAGTTGTGATAGAAAAGGTGACCAAGATGGGTAGGCCCATGTGATGAGGAACTGAGAGTGCCTCTGACCAATAGCTAGTAAGAAACTGAAGCCTACAGTCAAATTGTGCTTGAGAGAGTAAATGCTGCCAGAAACCACTTAAGTAATCTTGGAAATGTCCTTCCCAGTCAGATCTTCAGATTGACTTGCCTGTAGCCTTATGAGAGACACTGAATTAGGAGACCTGCCAAAATTTGGCCCAGATTTCTCATTCACAGTTATCCTTATAAATCACTAAATTGTGTAATATTTTTATACAACAATATGTAATTTAAACAATCTCCCCTTTCTTTTTTTTTTTTGAGTCGGAGTTTCGCTCTTGTTACCCAGGCTGGAGTGCAATGGTGCGATCTCGGCTCACCGCAACCTCCGCCTCCTGGGTTCAGGCAATTCTCCTGCCTCAGCCTCCTGAGTAGCTGGGATTACAGGCACGCGCCACCAGGCCCAGCTGATTTTTTGTATTTTTAGTAGAGATGGGGTTTCACCATGTTGACCAGGATGGTCTCGATCTCTTGACTTCGTGATCCACCCGCCTCGGCCTCCCAAGGTGCTGGGATTACAGGCGTGAGCCACCGCGCCTGGCCTCCCCTTTCTTAAGTAATAACTTGGTTTTAGAATTGGGGTGAACAATTCAGCAAAGAATGAAATGCTTACAAAGTAGATATATACAAGTGTTCTCATCTTTTGAATTAAAAAAAACCTTTGTCCATCAAGGAGTATAAAATGACTCATGTCAAAATATTTTTAAAAACTGAATTGGCAAAAGATTTCTTCTCATCAACTTGGTAGTGGATAGTGTATTTTTAAGGAAGATGAAACTTGCCAGGCAAAGGATGGGGAAGTAGAATTGGTTGTCTCCAGTGAGAGAATTCTTGCTCATTTTTGGACCAAGTTTTCAGGAAGAAGACAAGTAATCATATTATTTGAATGCAGAGGACATTTATGCCTTGCAGTCAGGAAGGTGTTAGATTTTTGAGAGACTATAACTAGATGTATCTAGATACAGCCTAAGGGATCTCAGAATATTCTTCATAATCCAGTGTTGCTTATAAGACTAGAACAATTGCAATGAACAATGGTAGCATATAAGTAGTAGAAGAGTAGATCAGTACCTAAAGAAGCCAAGTGAAGTTTCTAAGCCTATCTGTGCAGTGGCCAGTAGGCATCAACAAACAATGGAAAAAGTTATATTCATCCATTCTCACACTTCTATAAAGAATGAACTGAGACTGGGTAATGTATTTAAAAATATTTGTAACTCACAGTTCTGCAGGCTTAAAATGAAGCATGGGTAGGAGGTCTTAGAAAATTTACAATCATGGCAGAAGAGGAAAAGGAAGCAAACCATATCTTACAGGTGGCAGGAGAAAGAGTGAGAGAGGGGAAGTGCCACACTTGTAAACCATCAGATCTCATGAGAACTCCCTATCATGAGAAGAGCATTGAGGAAACTGCTTCCCTGGTCCAATCACCTCCCACTAGAGCTCTCCCTTGACAAATGGGGATTGCAATTCAGGATGAAGTTTGAGTGAGGATACACAGCGAAATCATATCATTTTGTCCCTGGCCCCTCCCAAATCTCATGCCCTTCTCATATTTCAAAATATAATAATACCTCTCAACAGTCCCTCATAGTCTTAACTCATTTTAGCCTTAACTCAAAAATCCAAGTACAAAGTCTCTTCTGAGACAAGGCAAGTCCTTTCTGCTTATGAGCCTGTAAAATCAAAATCAAGTTAGTTATTTCCTAGATACCATAGAGGTACAGGTATTGGATAAATACATCCATTCCAAATGGGAAAACTGGCCAAAACAAAAAGGTATTGGTCCTGTGCAAGTCTAAATCCCAACAGGAAAGTCTTTAAATCTTGAAGCTCTAAAATAATGTCATTTGACTCAATGTCTCACATTCAAGGCATGGAGGTGCAAGGGGTGGGCTCTCAAGGCCTGATGCAGCTCCTCCCCTATGGTTCTGCAAGGTACAGCTTCCGTGGCTGTTTTCACAGGCTGGTGTATGTGGCTGCAGCTTTTCCAGGTACGTGGTGCAAGCTGTCAGTGACTCTACCATTCCGGAGTCTGGAAGATGGTGGCCATCTTTTCACAGCTTCATTAGGCAGTGCCCCATTGGGGACTCTGTGTGGGGGTTCCAACCCCACATTTCTCCTCTGCATTACCCCTAGTAGAGGTTCTTGTTGAAGGCCCCACCCCTGCAGCAGACTTCTGCCTGGACATCCAGGTGTTTCCATGAATCTTTTGAAAGCTAGTTGGAGGTACCCAAACCTTAACTCTTGTCTTCTGTATACCCACATGCCAAATACCACATGGAAGCTGCCAGTGTTTACAGGTGAAGCAACAGCCTGAGCTATACCTTGGGTCCTATTAGCAATGGCTGGATGGCTGGGACACGAGTGCTATGTTGTTAGTGTGCAGGGAGCAGCGAGGCCCTGGGCCTGAACCCATTTTTCTCTCCTAGGCCTCTGGATCTGTGATGGGAGGGGCTGCCACAAAGATCTCTGAAGTGCCCTGGAGACATTTTCCGTATTGTCTTGTTTATTAACATTCAGCTCCTGGTTACTTAAGCAAATTTCTGCAACTGGCTTAAATTTCTCACTAGAAAATGAGTTTTTCTTTTCTATCATATGATCAGGTTGCAAATCTTCCAAACCTTTATGCTCTGCTTTCCTTTTAAACATAAGTTCCAATTTCAGACCATCTTTCTTCACACATGTAAAAGCACACATTTAGGAAAAAAAAAAACAGATCTAATTTTGAATGTTTGATGCTTAGAAATTTCTTCCACCAGATGCCTTAAATCATCTTTCTCAAGTTCAAAGTTCCACAGATCTCTAGAGCAGGACTAAAATGCTGTCATTCTCTTTAAAGCATAGTTAGAATAACCTTTGCTCCATTTCCCAAAACGTTTCTCATCTCCATTTGAGACCACTGAAGCTGGGAATTCATTGTTCATATCACTATCAGCATTTGGTCACAATCATTCAACAAGTCTGTAGGAAGTTCCAAACTTTCTCTCATCTTCCTGTCATCTTCTGTGCCCTCCAAACTGTTTCAACCCCTGCTCGTTACCCAGTTCCAAAGTCACTTCCACATTTTTGGTTATCTTTCTAGCTATGCCCTCTATTCTCAGTACCAATTGTGTTAGTTTTTTCTCTTTGTTATAAAGAAGTACTTGAGATTGGTTAATTTATAAAGAAAAGTCTAATTGACTCACAGTTGCCCAGGTTTGACAGGAGGCATGGCTATGAGGTCCTAGGAAACTTACAATCATGGTAGAATGTGAAGGGGAAGAATGTCTTACATGACAACAAGATGGTGGTAATTGCAACACTTTTAAACCACCAGATCTTGTGAGAACTATTATAAGAACAGCATGGGGGAAACCACCCCTATGATCCAGTCACCTCCAATCAGGTCCCTCCCTTGACACCTGGGGATTACACATGAGATTTGGGTGGGGACACAGAGCCCAATCATAGCAGGGGCCAAATCTACCATATAGCTTGGCTCCATGAAATTTAGCCAAAACATGGGTTAAAGAGGAAGCAACCTCAAATTTACTGAGACTTAATTTCTAATCCTTCACAAAAATGATAACTGGGTCATCATGTCCAAAATCCATCCTTCCATTATGGTTTTACAAGCCTTCGTAACCTTCTCATTGAAACAAGACTGGTCTTTTTGTTGGTTCCTATAATAATTTATCTTTATATTTTTTATTTGCTCACATATTTTCCTGGTTTTTTCTAGCTCTTTGAACTCTTTGTCCATGTTTTCCTTCAGCTCTTTGAGCATAATTAACACAGTTGATTTGAACTGTCTAGTGCAAACAATGTGCTTCCAGAGAGGCAGTTTTGTTAATTTCTTCTTTGAATGGGATATATTTTGTTATTCCTTTATATGCTTTATATTTTTTGTTCATAACTTCAATGTTGAATATTTTAATACAGTTCTGAAATTCAGATTTTTCTTCAGCCTTGGTTTTTTTTTTTTTTTTTTTTTTTTTTTTTTTTTTTTTTTTTTTTGGTTTACCTGTTATGGGCTGTAGCTATTTGCTTAGTGACTTTTCTAAAACGTTTTTAAAAAATTGTATTATTTTCATTGTCTCTAGAGTCTCTGCTCCTAATATTATAATCAATTTACATTATGACAAAGATTTTCTTAAATGCCAGAGGAGAGAGGAGAAAGAGAAAGGAATAATTTAAAACTAAATAAAAGAAAAATGTCTCCTTGTCTTTCCAGATTGGCATGGTGTTTGCACACTTTTTCAACACTTAGCTAGGCCATTTTCAACTATGTCTATCTTTCACTTTGTCCCTCAGTAAGTCTTAGAGATCAGACAGAGTTGAAAGTTTGGGATCTTGTCTTAGTCTTTTCTATTCATGCCTCTTACCCTAGGTATGTATGTGGTTTCCTAAGTTTCCCAGAATACAGAGTATTTTTGATGTTCTAATTTCCCAAAGAAACTCTTTCCCAGATTCTCCTATGAGGATTGAGGAGCTCTGTTATATATCTCAACCATAACCATTTCCCTCTTGATCTGAGGGTTGTTTGTTTGCATTAAGAGGTTTCCAAGGAATACCTGCTGCTTTTCCACACTGTATGAATTTCATTTTGGGTGAAATAAAGACAAATGCCTGAGTCAGTCATTTCGGCTAGTACCAGGCAGGTTAGAACAGATAAACACAATTGTTTGTCCTTAATGTCTGCTCTCCTCTCTCTGAAACAAGATACCAGAGTTCATACAGGGAACATTGGCTGCCATCTTCAAGACCATCACCAAGCTGTCAAGAAGAACAGGGGAAAATAAAAGTGCCACATAGCATTCTTATCGTTTTTATATTGCCTTTTTATTTATTAAGCATTTACTTATTGGGTGTCATTCTTCATTTTCCAGAGTTCTGATAAAGTTGATTCTGATCCTTTTTACTTGCTTTTTTTAAAGCTTCTGTGGAGTGATGGGCCACTGGAGACACACACTCTACCACTTTTGCTGCCATCATCTAAGCTAATAGTTACTCAGCAATAGATATATAATATGCTATCTTAAACTAAAATTAAGTTGCATGTTATTAGGCACATCTTATGTGTCTCTCTTGTCTCAGCACTGCCCTCTTCCCTGCTTGATTCAGTTTCCTCCTTATTCCTAAGATTGTTATCTTCAGTATTTCTACAATAATTCCCAAGTCCTGGACCATATAGCCACTATTTCATAAATTAATGCAGCAAGTAGTAAGTGACCATTTGTATGTGACCTCTGAGAACACTTAGGCACAACAGTTCAAGACCCACAGACTTAGAGAAAAGCACTAGGTTGATAAACTAAACTGCCATGTTATTGGTTCTTCCCATCCTTTCTGAACATGGAGAAAATCTATGCTTTTGGCTAAAGAAACCACCTTACTGACACAACTTGAAAAGCCTAGCCTAACTCTCATTAAAGTAAACTCCCAACTGAGAGAAAACAGACTAGCATAACAGGAAGAATCAAGATGATGGATTTCCTTTTTCTTCTCCTCTGCATGGACTGTTCTACAAAACAGTTAATAATGATTCGATGAAGGCATCATTGAAGGCCAATTGACATCTGTGATTGATATGAAGAAAATCAGTCACCTAATACCCTCTTTTCTGTGTGGTCTCTATCCTTTCTGGCCACACTTTTCAATCCCCCTCCCATTTCTGTTTCCATGGGATTGTACTTCTCAATGAATTAATGGCACTTAAGTCTTCTTTAGGTTCTGTTTTCTACAGAACATTGGGTGAGGGCTGAAAATATAGAGGTTTTTTTTTTTTTTTTTTATGTGTGTTGTACCCAACCAAGTGTGCAAACTAAGATTCATAACAATTACACAGCACCACTAGACATTCTAATTTTGTACAATGTAAATTCTCATTAGCAATATGTCTTTTTGGAGTTTAAATTAGGGCAACAATTATCACAGCTAGGTAATTGTAAGGTTATTAAATTCACCTACTCCACAACTATTAAATGGTCAACAGTGGTCTGGGCATTATGCAAGATAATACCACTTATAGATTCAGAAGCCATGGTTTGTGTCCTCTAGGGGCTAATAACTGCCTAGAAACACATATATGTTACTTGAATATTGTTTCCATTTTAATAGTGTTACTTTTAGAGATATTTTACATTAATTCATATAGAAACAAAAAGAAGGTGGCCTAGTTTCTGTCATTTATTTAGTCACAGCAAAGCAAAATCTTTATACTAGTAATTTCAGAGTTTCCAAGTCCACTTTGACAAAAACAGCTAAGTATAGGCAGAAAGAGAGTGATTTTAGTATGATGGATAAAGAAGAGAACAAAGATATATGTGGGTGAAATCCATGTAAACAGAAAATGTAATAGTCTGGGTACCACTGAATGTTTTAGTAATTTTGAACAAATTACTTTTACCTTTTTACATCTACAGATAAAGGTTTCTTCCTTTTCTATCTCTGGTATGTATCTCCTACATACTTAGGTTTGATTTGAAAAACATAACCTCTCTTCATATACCATAATTTCATATCTATCAATTTTGAAAAGGAAGGTGGCAGAGTTAGGAAATGTTGTGCTTTTTCCAATTTGATTTCACTAAAAATTCTTAATCATTCTTTAATATAAAGAAGAAATAGGATTGGAGCCCTGGACAAGAATTGGATAGCAAATCCAGGGCTCATAGAAGCAGGTTTAGGGAAGGAGGCTTTGCAGTAATTGTCTTGGAGCTACAGATTGGAGTGCATCCAAGTGAGTGACCAAAACGGCAATGTACCTGTGGGAACTAGAAATCAAAAAGAGATGATAAAATAGGATATCCCTCATGTAGACGGGAACCAAATCTCTGTGACCTTTTGTCATGTTCACAATTCAAACTATCTGTGCTCAGTTTCCTCACCTAAAAAATATCCATAATAGTAATACCACTGTCATAACAATAGTGAAAATTTTGGTATACCAGTGTTTAGAACATTGTATGTATTCCATAAACATCAGCAGTCATTCAACCTAAATTGTTAATGCATTAAGGGCAAGATACTATGTACAATTATGATAGAAAGGTTAAAAAAAAAGACCAATCTTTTTAAAGCAGGAGGTTAAGGGTAGATCCTCTTGTGCTATCATGCATACTAGAAGCAGAATTAAAAGGGAATATGTAGCATTAGGAAAAACGATGGGTTTTCTTTTATCACAAAGAAATATTTGGCCCCTTTTGTGAACTGCCCAAACTTCTTGGCTTACGGGCATTTTTATGTAAAATGAAACATCTAAAGAAAATGTTTTAAAAAAGTCAGTAACCTAGGCATTTATTTATAAAATAAGAGAGCCAAATTATGGTTGTTTTGTAAATCAGCCTAAGTAATTTGTACATTAATTTGCCAATGACTGTCTCTTCAATTACTTGGGTTAATGAGGTTCACATTCTGTTTCACGATAATGATCAATGTTTCATGATAATGATCAATGCCTAGCAAAAAAAAAAAAAAGAAAAAAACACCACAAAACTTAGTATAACACATTCTCAAGGTTTTAAGAAGACTTAGAAAAATGATTTCAATTGGGAATAATTAAATTACCTCATCTCTTCAGAAAAGTTTTGTCTTTTGGTTCTGTTGGTTGCCAGTTCACTCTAATGATTGTTTCTTTCGCTGTGCAGAAGCTCTTAAGTTTAATTAGATCCCATTTGTCTATTTTGGCTTTTGTTGCCATTGCTTTTGGTGTTTTAGTCATGAAGTTCTTGCCTATGCCTATGTCCTGAATGATATTGCCTAGGTTTTCTTCTAGAGTTTTTATGGTGTTAGGTCTTATGTTTAAATGTTTAATCTAGCTGGAGTTAATTTTTGTAAAAGGGGTCCAGTTTCAGCTATCTGCACATGACTAGCCAGTTTTCCCTACACCATTTATTAAACAGGGAATCCTTTCCCCATTGCTTGTTTTTGTCAAGGTTGTCAAAGACCAGATGATTTTAGATACGACATTACTCCTGAGGTCTCTGTTGTGTCCCATTGGTCTATATCTCTGTTTTGATACCAGTACCATGCTGTTTTGATTACTGTAGGCTTGTTGTATAGTTTGAAGTGAGGTAGCATGGGAAAAAAATTTTTGCAAGCTACCCATCTGACAAAGGGCTAATATCCAGAATCTACAAAGAACTAAAATTTACAAGAAAAAAACAACCCCATCAAAAAGTAGGCAAAGGATATGAACAGACACTTTTCAAAATAAGACATTTATGTGGCCAAGAAACATATGAAAAAATGCCCATCATCACTGGTCATTAAAGAAATGCAAATCAAAAGCATCTTGAGATTCCTTCTCATGCCAATTAGATGGCAATCATTAAAAAATCAGGAGTCAATAGATGTTGGAGAGGATGTGGAGAAATAGGAACACTTTACACTGTTGGTGGGAGTGTAAATTAGTTAAATGCTTGTGGAAGACACTGTGCTTATTCCTCAAGGATCTAGAAATAGAAATACCATTTGACCAAGCAATCCCATTACTGGGTATATACCCAAAGGATTATAAATTGTTCTATTGTAAAGACACATGCACATATATGTTCATTGCAGCACTGTTTACAATAGCAAAGACCTGGAACCAACCCAAATGCCCATCAATAATAGACTGGATAAAGAAAATGTGGCACATATACATCGTGAAATACTATGCAGCCATGAAAAAAGATGAGTTCATGTCCTTCACAGGAACATGGCTGAATCCGGAAACCATCATTCTCAGCAAACTGATGCAAGAGCAAAAAACCAAACACTGCATGTTCTCATAGGTGGGTGTTGAACAATGAGAACACATGGATACAGGGAGGGGAACATCACACAATAGGGTCGGTTGGGGGGTGGGGGAGTTAGGGGGAGGTATAGTGGGGGGTTGGGGGTAGACTGAGGAGGGATAACATTGCTAGAAATACCTCATGTAGGGGATTGGGGTATGGAGGCAGCAAACCACCATGGCAAGTGTATACCTATGTAACAATCCTGCAAGATCTGCACATGTACCCCATAAATTAAAGTATGAAAAGAGAAAGTTTTGTCTTAAAAGAAAAATTGAAATTGGCTTTTATGTCTCCTTTCTAAAATTAACTCAAATGCTGACATCTCCAAAATTAGATTTAAGGGATTGAAAGACAGAAATTGATAAATCAGGTTATCTGATAAGGCTGTTGGTCGCACCATTATGAAGTAAACAATAAGATCATTTGCTCTGCTTTAAACATAAATCACTAACTTTTGCTTATTTTTATTAATATTAAAATTTCTTCATAGTGTGAGAAAAAATTTTATCTGTGTTCATTATTTTTCCTCTAAATACAAACTGTTTTTAATTAATGTAAAAACCAAGAACTGTCCTGATTAGTCCTAATAAGTGCAGGGATAAAGGAAAATACATTTGTACCATGAATTACTTTTAAATGAGACTTAAATCAGCTACTCTAGCAGAAAAATTATAGACATATTTAATGAAGCCTTTTCATAAAAAATTTCACCTCAGGAAAAATCTTCTTAAATAATTTAAAAGATGAAGGCTGACCTTAAATATTAGTAACTTTTAATCTAATGTGATTTAAAGGACCACAATTTCAGCCTCTCTCTCTTTGCTTCTTCATCTGGTACTCTTTTCAGAACTATTTTAAAAATAAAATAGATGACTGTATTCTACATTATTTGAAAATTGAGACATGTATTGCAAAATTAGAAAATAAAAAGGCTAATTCGAGATTAGTACAGAAAATATGCAGTACTTTGCTTTTCTTCCTTTTGTTTTACTCTTACTTGAAATAGGCTGCAAATTTGGCTGTGTTCTGTATAGCAGTTAAGGCAAATAATTGAAATATGATCAATTACACAATTTACTGTGGTCATAAAATAAAAACAAACTTGTTCTATCAAACTGGAATCATTAAATAAATAAAGCTCAGGAATATGCAACAATTTTGGATTGGATAATTCATCTGGTTTAGCAAGAGACATCAGAGTTAAACATGTTCTTTTTGTCAAAACTTGTTTTTACTGACTTTGGTGGTTGTGTTTTGATTTGAGCTTTCCTTAAGCAGTGAGAAGATCCACCATTGAATCAGTGAAAGTTGAAGAGATTAAGACTATAAATTCTCAATTTATTAGCCTTTTCACTGTTGATTGAGAAAATATCTGTCTGGGAGACTAGCAATTTTGGATTAATGTCTAGTGGACCAATTGAGATGCCTGTATTGCAAATGTGGCTGCTGAATTAATAAGATAAAGTCACTGGACTTTCTAAGGATCCAAGTCTTGCTAGTTTTTAGTCATTGGATGGTCTGATTCTGAACTCCATCTTTTATTTCTGTCAAGTTTTTTTTTCTTATCAAGTTTTGAACAGAATCTAAGGCAAAGAAGAGCTTGCTTCCCATGTGAATTAGCTATCAAAAATTAACAGACTTTTGTATAGTTGTGGATTTCAGTAACAAAGATGGTGGTTTCAAATGGTTTAGGACTATATTTTATCAGTGAACATTTTCTAAGATCTTTGAAATACCTCTTTTCAAAGGTATTTTTTGAAAGGTATTTCAAAGGTCTTTTTATACCCTCATTTCATTTTGCAAAAATCGTGACTAGTATATGACTATTTATGTATCTGTTGTCTAATTCTCCCAAAGTAGAAGATAACATTTTTTGTGTGATAAGAATTATATGGGTTCAAAAAATTCTGTTTCCCTATTCCTGAACATTTCCCTGGCATGTCATACTTTCAATAAAGTATGTTGATAGATAGATAACTTTTATTTAGTTATGTATATATTTATCTTGCCATACTGTTTTAAGTGGTCCATGTAAACCTTTTGCTACAGGCTGACAGACTCTCATATTAGTCTGCTAATTTCTTCAATAGTTTTGAGCTCACCATCTGAAACAATCTAAACAACTTGGAACGGCAACATCTAAAACAATATGCTTCTTATGTTCTCAAAAATGAGTAACACATTACTTTCCCATACCATCTATAATTTTGTTTTCGGCTTTTAAAAAATAGTCTTCCACCTGTCATCAAATTCTTCTCAAAATTATTTCATTTTAAACATGTGTACACTCAAATCATCAGTTTTACTGAAAGTTAGATGAGGCTGGAAGGAGTTGCATAGATATTATAATATCCTATAATTTTGCCACTTGCAGTTAAGGCGTTTCTTTTAACTTATGAAATTGTACGTTGTGAGTAACCAGCAAGAGCATTTAATTTTCCAGTTTAAAAATGATACAGAATTTTTGGGTATTATGGATTTTCATGTTAATTTGTGTTATTTTAAACTTGCTCTCAATTTGCAGTTTCAAAATTAATACTTGCCTCAACTCTTCTAAAAAATTCTGTAGTCTAGCAAGGAGGTTTTAATAAAATAGCAATATATTTTATAACAAATAACTAAATGTTCAAGGCTGGTCTCATTGGCTCACACCTACAATCTCAGCACTTTGGGAGGCCAAAGGAGGGAGATGGCTTGAGCCCGGCAATTTGGGATCTGTCTGGGCAATATGGTGAAACCCCATCTCTATAGAAAACACGAAAATTAGCCAGGTATGGTGGTATGTGCCTATACTTCCAGCTACTTGGTAGGCTGAGAGGTGGTAAGATCACTTGAGCCCAGGATGTCGAGGCTGCAATGAGCTGTAATAGCATGACTGCACTCCAGTCTGGGCAACAGAGCAAGATCCTGTCCTAAAAACAAAATAATAAACAAAAGCTGGTGAATGCTGGCTATTTGGTCCAGTCCAAGAACCTTTAAAAGATATAGAGATCTACTTATAACTTGTGCTTTGAGAAACTGACTGCATGATGCTGCATTGTCCATATAAAATCTGGATCCTCACAGAGGAATGTATTTAAGTAGACTGCAGCCTACTTTAGTATAAATTAAAGATCCAAATTAGAAAGTTGAAACTATGAGGATAAGAGAATTGTGGTATAGAAGAACATTGTTTTAAAGAAAACTACATCATAGTAAATTGACATGTCTAATACATTAAGATGAAACAATTTAGTTAAAAGGACAGTACCTGGAACAAATATAACAAAAATGACATGTTGAAAGAAAATATGCAAAATGTCTAATAATGTTAAAAGATTAAACTCCAGAAAACACAATAGCCCTACAAACCAACAGCTTGTTCAATAAGTAAACCAAAGATATAATGAAGTAACTTGAAAAGAAATCCAATTCACTGCATAAATACGAAGAGATATTTCATATTTAGAAATATGTATTTCAGCTGGGCATGGTGGCTCACACCTGTAATCCCAGCATTTTGAAAGGCTGAGGCAGAAGGATCTCTTGAGCCTTGGGGTTAAAGACCAGCCTGGGCAACATAGGGAGTCTGTTTTTCTACAAAAACGAAAACAGAAACAAAACAAACAAAGCCAGGCGTGGTGGCGCACACCTGTGATCCCAGCTGCTAGGGTGGCTGAGATGGGAGAATTGCTTGAGCTGGGGAATTCAAGGCTGCAGCAATCAGTGATCATGTCACTTCCAGGATGAGCAACAGAGTGAGACACTGTCAAAAAAAAAAGAAAGAAAAAGGAAGGAAGGAAGGAAGGAAGAAAGATATATTTTAAGACAATTTAGCAAATTATAAAGCTGGATAATTAGTGTTGTAGATATGAGCCCAATACACTATTCATGTGAGTATAGACTGCTCCAGCCATTCTGGACAGCAAGACTTACTCAAATTCATAATGCTGTCACCATAAGAACCAACCAACCCACTCTTGCATATGAACTGGAGAAATTTTCATAGTGCTCCATGAGAGGTTATAATTATGAACATTTATCACAGACAGGTGTGTGAGTATGTGTGATTACAGGGAGTAGGAGACAATAATTATGTCCAATACTGTCAAATACAAAAGCCAAATGTGAAGGATGGTTTTGCAGGGAATGACATGAAATAGCAACAGGAATATAGTGTTAAAAATAATATAGTTAGAAACATTTAAAATATGTGCACAGAAAACACTACATTTTATCTTTTTTTTACAAAAACATGAGTAAAATAACACGCATCAAACACATTTTATATTATTGCCTATGACATAGAAACAGCTGGGCGTGAGAAATTAGAGTGAAAAAATGGCAGAAAAGATATCGGTATCTGAGCATAAACATGATTGTATGTACATGTGCAGTGTAAAAATAAGCATGGTTAAGATAAACTCTATAAAAGAAAGTAGATTATGATGTCTGGTAATGAGAAGCACTCATTGGGAGCTGTTGATGGGCTTAAGTTAACAGTTACAGAAATTATATAACATAATTCTGTAATTGCTGGTAATTCAGGGTACACCTTGCCCAGGGTATACCATCTTGGTTTCTAGGATTATGCTAGGCAGAAAAATCATAAATTGCAAAAATAGTTTCTATCCTTCTTAAAAGAAATTAGAAAAAAAAAGCTGCATATGAATTCAAAACACAAAGTTTATTCTTTTAGTTCTTTGCTGGTATAAAATGCCTTCTTTAAGATAATGTAAAAGCTGTTTGGATTCAGTGACATTTTAATGCTAAGCAGTGAAAGCTCTTCTAAGCAGCACATTAAAAAGCTACAACTGGGGGAAGTTAGCTTCTAATTAATGAGCTTTAAGACAGAGGGAAAAAAATCAGCTACATAAAGACATACTTAAGCTTACAGCCCTCAGAGAGAAAACAATCCTCATTAGTGACTAAATCATTGGGGTTTGGACTCAAAACAGATTATCAACCAAAGATAATTTAAATGTGAAAACACATTGCTTTGATTGCAATTACTACCTAGGTTTCAATGATTAGTCTCTCAGAAATATGCTTTGTGTACTTGCATATGTGAAAGAAAGAAAACCAAGGAGGAATGTCAATGTTTTAGGACAAAAAGTTATGTAAGCCTCAATTCCTGACCTATTTGTAATAAACACATGTAGTTTCCATCTAAGACTCCTGTCTTGGACCAGGAGATGGAGCCCTTCTGCTATACCATGGTGTCCCCATGACCCTCAACTGGGTAAACTCACATTGTCGTGCATATTATAATCAAATGATTTGCTATTTGAAAATGATAATGCTGTCTCTTCATATGTGAAGGCATGATTGGGAGAGGTGAGGATTTTACAAACAATAATGTAAATAGCTTGCTGTCTGTTTTGTCCCTGACAATATTAATATGTAAATTTTAATGACTTTAATTGGAATTTTTGAAGTGATATATAAAAAACTATAGAACTACTGGTGCCAATTTCTTGTGAAGCTGACTGTATTTAAAAAATACACAAGTAAAGAACATAATCGAATTTCAGTAGAGAAATGTTAACTCCTATATAGGATAGATTTTTCTGAAGGATTTCCAGTATTTCATGGCTTATATACTGGTTTCCATATTGAAAGTCAAAACAGAAGTTGTTTTTTTATTCTGTGCTTGGTCTAACAATAAGAAAACTGCTTCATTCCAAATAGCTGTGCTGCAATTGCTCTTTAAATTCACATCGAAAGCTACCAAAAGTGTAAAACACTTACTAAAACTAATTTTTGAACAACTACTTTCAGGTTTTAATTTTTGAAAGAGAAAGACAGGCTTTTGTATTATCAGAGGCTTCTGTTCCTGCATTTCATCTTCTTGTAGGTTTATTTTTTAGGATGATTTGTGCTTCATAGCAAAACTGAATGGAAAGTTACAGATATTCCATAAACCTCCTTTTCCACACGCTCGTAGCCTCCCTCACGAGAGTGGTGCATGTGTTACAATTTATGAACCAACATTGACACGTCATCATCACCCAGAGTCCATATTTTACATTAGGGTTAACTGTTGGTATTGTACATTGTATGGATTTTGACAAATGTATAATGACTTGTATACATCATTATAGTATTCTACAGACATTTTCACTACCTGAAAATCCTGCTTTCCACCTGTTCAACCTGCTCTCCCAGCTCAAGCCCATGACAGCCACTGATTATTTTACTGGATTTCTAGTTTTGACTTTTCCAGAATGTCGTATAGTTGTAGTTTTACAGTGTATAGCCTTTTCAAATTGTCCTTACTCACTTGGTGATATCCATTTAAGATTCCTCCATGTCTTTGTATGGCTTGATAACTCATTTTTTTTTTTTAGCTCAGAATAAAAGGAAATATATTTGTCTGAAGGTACCATGAGTTACTTATCCATTCACCTATTAAAGGTCATTTTATTTGCTTACAAGTTTCTGCAATGTTTTAGTAAACCTTCTATAAAATATGTACTTGGAAGATTTTATGTGGTCTCTGCATTTTACTTTAATAACTAAATTTTATATGAATCAATTAGAGAATATTCAGTAGGTAAAATTACTAGCCATCAACCTGAATGTGGAAAGCTAGAACATCAACTTGCAGAGAATTAGATTTCTTCATTTCTTTGTATCTCACTTTATTACAAAGACTTATTGAAAAGATTAAATCTCATATTCCTCAATAAATCCTGAACAGTAGTTTTTAAATTTGAATGTATTCTCTGTCATCTTAAACTTCAGCTTCCTCATCTACCAAAAGAGTATGATAATTTTTACCTTGGGTGCTATATAGAGTTGATTGAATTAATTTGTTTTTCTAGCATAATGCCTTGAACAAATTGGTTTCAAAATGGCATTAGTCAAATTTAATATTATTCACAAGATATATTCAAACAAATTTGATCCAGAGGATAATTTTGAAGCAAATGGATTGATTAAATGTATATCCTCCAAATACTTTTTATGCATTCTCCCACTGTTTCCTGTATTTATTTCTTCAGAAGATACTTCCTGTCATACTTTTAATCTCTATCTAAACTGTATCATCTGAAAAGTTGATTAATACATTTAATAAAATACACTACCTATTTTAAGGGAGTGCTAATTAAACTATTACCATGAGTTTGGGGTTTCTTTTGTTACCTTCCTTTCATGGATCTATGTTTATTTGCACTTGAAAACTTAGATGTATGTATTATAAAATGGAAACTGTAGTGTGTACTTATTAATAAGGAAAACTAATCCAATTTATGTTAGTAAAATTCCATATATGTAATTTGCAGCTAAATATACCAAACCAAATACTTGGTTCTGACTAATTTCTCACAAATCACATAGACTTAATAACATGGAACATTGTCATGGGACTTAAAGTTAGTTGGAGATCTGTTGTAAACTATAAGTTGAGAAGAGAAACACAAAAATGAAAATTCAAACTCTCCAAAATAAATGTTAGATTTATTATTTGACTTTTATTCTCACATTTCTTAGAGTGCTGGAATTTTAGCTCTTCATTTATTCATTTCAAATACTGGATATGTTACAGTCCAAAATTTTGCTGATAGTTAATACATTAGCTGATCTATTAAAAATTTTCAAAGAAAAAGTTGTAACTTCTGGCAGTTTAGTTGGTTGGGTCTTTAATAGTGCATAAAAGCTTTGAGATAATGTGAATTTTTTTTTAAGTATAATGATTATACCAAGAAAAAATGACTTATAAAATGTCAAGGGAAACTCAGCCAAACATAACTTGTAGGAAACACAAGTAATAGTGTGTGCCACTGATACCAGGAAAATATGTTGAAATTACTTCTGTTGCATGTTGTCACTTCCCATTAAGAATGGATATGCTGGCAAATCATGGTAAATTTGCAAAAGCAGTGAAACTCCAACAGATAGCTTCTGTTTTGACCTTTTTAATAAGTTGTTTGAAGACTGAAATGAAAATGTTAGATTCATTTTTTTCAATCTTTGCATTAGGAAAAATATATACTCAAATTTTGACAAATTTCAGTTTAAAGAATTGTCAACATCTGTTTATGAAGAAGCACATTTGGACTTTAAAAATATTATTTTAAAATAAATCCGTATTTTTAAATATAAAATATTAGATATATTTTTAAATGTCATTAAAGATATGATATAAATATATGCACTTCCTTTTTTATTATTTCAACCAATATTTATATAAATACTTTAATGTATTTTTGTGAAATGTGACCTTATAGAAAATTAAAATAGGATTTTATCAAGAAAATTCTTCTTGCTTCTCAGAGATGATCCTATAGATTGTTGTGATTTGGTGGTTTCCCCATTTCCAGTAAAAAATCTTATTTTATTCAATTGGTAAATTAAGTATCAAATGGTATGCTTCATTTTAAAAAATTATAAAGTATTAGGCCAGGTGCAGAGGCTCATGCCTATAATCCAAGCACCTTAGGAGGTTGAGGCCGACAGATCACTTGAGGTCAGGAGTTGGAGACCAGCCTGACCAACATGGTGAAACTCCATCTCTATTAAAAATACAAAAATTGACCAGGCATGGTGGTGGGGACCTGTAATCCCAGCTACTTGAGAGACTGAGACAGGAGTACTGCTTGAACCTGGGAGACAGAGGTTGCAGTGAGCCAAGATCACACCACTGCACTCCAGCCTGGGTGACAGAGCAAGACTCCATCTCAGAAAAAAACAAAAACAAAACAAAATTATAAAGCATTATTATAGTATTGACAAGCTGATCAATGCAATGACAATAAGAAATTGAGAAAGAGGGATTCAAAATAATCAGGTCTGTTTTCACTGCTGCACCATATTGCTTCTCAATCATATATTGGCTTTGAAATATGTATCATGCTAATTAGTGTATGTGAGTCTGATGAAGATATCACAATACAATTGCCAAAATTTAAAAAGGAAGGTATTTATTTTCACAACTTAAATAACTACTTTCATCTATTCAAGCATTATTGATTTCAGAAGTCTACAATAAGAAGAAATAGAAAATAGTTATTAAATATTACTGTTTATTCATGCTATATTATATACATATATATATGTTTGTATATGTACCTTTCAATATATTAACATATACAAAACCATCTTGGAAAGAAAGCCTAAATTATCCTTGCATTCCAATTCCAAACACTAATAACTTTTCAAGTACGCAGTTTTTAGTGTTCAGTTGTAGAACTATGTCTTTACATATCTACAGATAGACATAGATAATGTCATAGTGTGAAATTGTCACTGTGTAGAAGGGTAGAGTTCTGTAACTGCCGTGATCAATTATCGTAGATCATGTGGTAGTCTACAAAGACAGCGTTTAACTTTTTTCTCTATGTACATACCAATTCTCCTAAGAGGTGAATTTGTTTCCACTGCCCTTGAAAGTGGTTGTTGCTTTAATAAAGACCTAATGTATGTGGCATTGGCTCTGGCATCAAGCAGTAACAAAAGTCTAGGAAGACAGCAAGAAGATTGTTGGTGGATACTTTAAATTCAGTGAAGATATTGCTATTGGAGACTAAAGAAAAGTGAGCACATTATGTTCTGATGGAAAAACCAGCAAGACATTTGACATGGATAATAGAAAATACACCTGATGAATTTGAGACCTACTAAATATATTTTTGGACATAATGGTCAAATTGCCAATTGGTTTATACATGAAAGTTATGATATAGTGAGAAACATTAAGTTTACCCTGCCCCCGTGGCTCCTTTGTGGAAAATATTTTTTAGTTTGCAATTAGTGGTAGGTGGGTAACAGCTGCCCACCTGGCATATTTTTGAGTTATGAGTAAAGACAGAACACCTGTTTGTTAATAATAATCACCTGTTTAAGAGAATAAATAGGTGGACCAGAATCTGCTCCTTGCCTTCAGCCTGGAATG
The DNA here is from genome assembly GCF_001604975.1 of Cebus imitator. Taxonomy (NCBI): domain Eukaryota; kingdom Metazoa; phylum Chordata; class Mammalia; order Primates; family Cebidae; genus Cebus; species Cebus imitator. The sequence continues at coordinate 1,203,341 of NW_016107616.1, read as the reverse complement.
CTTTCAGCCCCTGAGACTCAGCTCGATAGGCTGCTGTTCGCCCTACCCCTAGATAGATCCACTTTGCTGTTCTATCTGGGTGTCTGCTTCTCATTATCTTCAGCACTGCCTGGGTTGTGGGGGAGGGGTCTCCTGACCGAGCTGGTTCTCAGCAATGATAAGATACTGCCAGAGAGATTAACAAAAGATAGGGCTGTTCAGCTTTATGCAAAATTTGGAGGAAATTTTTCATAGCTAATATTGCTAAGTTGGAAAATTAAGTTTTCTTCTATTCCTAGCAGGGAATTTTTCTCAAAGTGGGAACTAGCCTTATTAAACATTTAAAGTGCCCCTAGTAAAATATGGGTTAATGGTAAAGATAAAACTACAAGTTGAGCCTGCAAGTTCCTTATTAAAACATTTGGAATATTCAAAGTGGTCACATGCAATCTCTTGCAGCTAGACAAAATAGATTCTAAGAATCTAAATGGCATTGTCTAAAGGCAGCCTTATCTGCCTACAGCAGAGATTTGTTTGTCTCAAGTTAAATTTTAGGTGAGCCTTTTGGGAGAATGAATGAATCCCAATGTTATTCATTGAAATCAATGTTTTTAAGAGAATTGTATTAGTGAAAGAATTAACAGTTTGAATAAAAGGGGAAGAGTTAGATGAAAAGAAAATTGGAATCTGGGCCTCTTTTAAGGGCAGAAAGTAGCTGCAAAAGATAGTTGTAAACATAGGCTATTTTTCATTAAAACATTGAGTGAATTCGAAAAGCAGAAACCAACTCTGAGAAAGTAGTGCTAATAGCTGTGGAAGTGCATTTCCAGAGAGAAAATAGGGCTTTAATTGAAAGCTATTCCCTGCTCTGGTTGTAGAAATCTCTAATATATGCATAACTGGATTTCAAAACAGGTATGGACCATTGACTGCTATATGCTTCCATTCACCTTTTTCTTGGGAGCTTCTGTGATTTTTTTTCCCCCCTCATTCCTGCCTCATTATTATATGTTATGTGGTAGAGTAAGGGAGAAAAATAATTTCTTTTTTTTACACAGATAGTTAGATCTAGAGAAACTTCAAATAATTTGTGTTTTAAGCTCTGGAACAAGAAAAGCTAAACTGAGAAGCTACAACTGGGTAATTTTTCCTAGGGAGGTGTTTCTGTACCTGGACTTAATTTGCATGATGCAGTTCTTGGCTTTTTGCTAATACCATTTTTGGATAGATTTGTGACATGAGGAATGTGTATGTTTTGCGTATTTCTGGACTAGTTCATTTCAGTTACTAGTTGAATATGAATAAGGTCTAACTGACACCAACTGGAAGAGAACTGCCCAGGCCAGTATTAAATTTCTGACCTACAGAAACATGAGAAATAATAACTCATTGTTTTCCTAAACTATAAACTATTGGAGCTTTTCCATATATAGGAATGGACAACTGAAACAGAACAAGAATAACATTTATCTTTGTTTAGCATCTATGATAACCATGAAGAGTTCTATAATGATTAGGTTTTGTAGATATATACTAATCATTGTTGCAAATTATGAATCAATTAAAAAATGACAGAATTGTATTTTAAAGATAAAATAATTGCTTTATAAATAAGTTGGTAAAATTTCCATTGGGCCTCAGGTTTGGGAACAAATTAGAACAATATATTGTGCCTAAAAAAGATTTTTGCATGGCAAAAATTTTTATCCTTTTATTTATAGAAAAATACATATATTTTTCAGTTTACCTAGTATTCTTGGTACAGACAAGTGTTGTGGCCATGAAATAACAATATGGAATGAATGCATAAGGGAGAGAAAAGGAAAAATCCCATTGTAAATTTTAGAATTGCATTAATTTAGATATGTGCTTATTTAGTCAAATGATTAATTATTAGTAGGTATTATAAGGTTGTTCATATAGTTGCAGGCCTCTTTGATTTTTCAAAAGACATGGTATAGAAAAATGACTTGTAATATGCAGATGACTTATAGTTTCTATAAGTCATAAATATATTAAAATTTTTGAGAATGTAATATGGCTATGAAACTCAAATCAATTAAAAAACTGAAAATGAGTTTAACCTGTCTCCCTTTAAATTATACTTTTTTATTATTCATCTAATATCAAAACATGCAAAGTCATTTATTTTGTGAGACTCAGAAGAGAAATATAATTAGACTGTAAATGAGTTGCAATTCTTGGGACCAATCACAATTTCAATTGTATGGGGTAATCGATGAGACCATAGGAGTATATATACAGTAACTCTGGTTTTTATTTTATAGCATTACTTATTGAAAATTACTATATTAATATTTTTAAATTGATACAAAACATCTTAAGAAAACAGTGATAAAATAAAGTATTTAAAATGCTTTTTATTTATATATTAGGCCTATTTGTTGAAAGTGACAGAAAATCCAATTGAACTCATTTACATCAGAAAAGAATGCATTGTAAAGCAGTGACAAAGTTTTTGCAGTAATGTTGAATTCAGACATGGATTTATATGTCATTGTCGAGACTCCATTTACTTTTATGTCTTGGTTCTGCCTTCTACATTGTTTTCACACTCAAATTTTACATAATGGAGAGATTCTGTGAGAATCTACACCATGAATCAATGATTGAGTGAAATTGGAATGCTTATTAGACTTACTGAAGGAGCTTTTAAAACAACCCCTACCTAAACCTAGCTCCTTAGATTCTCTCTTAATTGGTCTGGCATAGGGCCCATACGTTCCTATTTTTAAAAGCTCCTGAAGCGTCAGTACAAAGAGAAACCTTCACTCAAAAGAGGAACAACAGTCCTGAGTGCAGATCTCATAGGCTCCTAATGGTTCAGTAGGCCACACTTGGACCCGTCTTTTTAGGTCACTCTGCATGATTTAGGCCAATCAGAGCTCACTAATTAGCTAGTGATTATGGCAACTCCATTCAAACTATGTATAGGGAAAGAGTTGTGAAGCATTGTACTTAAGAACAATTACTGTAATATTTTGCCAGAAAAATAGATTTTCTGGTAGGAAAAGCAGCAAATATCCAGATCAAAAATTTGACACTTCTGAGAGTTATTTTTAGAATTTTTTAGTAGTCATAACATGGAATCAGAATGCAGAAATACTATAAATATCACATTTCATTTTGAGTTATACAAAGCTGTTTCTGTTGTGTTATATAGATTCTAGAGACATTAAAATATATAAACATAAATATGTATTTTCTATGTACTTTGAGCTATTATCAATATTACAATATTCAGTAACTTTTCCCCCATTGTATGAAGGTTATTTTATAATTAAAAATTATGTTTTAAAGTTTTTTCCTGAGTTTAAAAGTTGTGTCAAAATTATATTCTCCTGAATTCAAGTAGTGAGGGAAAGACTCATTGACATGCATATTAGAATGTTATCCTTTATATATTCTTTATATTCCCTACGTAGAGATTTATGGTATAGATTTTTTTTTTTTTTTTTTNTTTTTTTGAGACGGAGTTCTGCTCTGTTGCCCAGGCTGGAGTGCAGTGGTGTGATCTTGGCTCACTGCAACCTCTGCATCCCAGGTTCAAGCGATTCTCCTATCTCAGCTTCCCAAGTAACTGGGACTATAGTGGCCTACGACCACACCTGGCTAATTTTTATATTTTTAGTAGAGACACGGTTTGGTCAGGCTGGTCTCCAATGATCCACCTGGCCTCAAATGATCCACCCACCTCAGCTCCCCAAAGTATGGTATAGATTTTTTATAATTACTACTGTACTTGATTATTTGATGCTCACTTATGCCTCAAAAGTCTCAGATATCATTGTGAGACACCATGATGTAAATAGGACTACAGGTATTAGAGAAACTGAGCTTGGGTGCAACAAATCACATAGGAAGATAAATAAATTGGTTTGCCTTAATTTAACAGACACTCGGAAATTATTACCTATCCACAGCAGAGCGAGTACTTTCAGGGGAAGCCAGAGTTGTAATTTCTTTGTTAATGCATTTACTACTCTGTAATGTAATGAATAGGGGAAATTAAATAAAGCTCATTGTGAATACCTATAATACTAATGTACACATGCAGTAGGCATTAATTAGTATTCTTGGTTTTGACTGTTTTTTGTTGTAGTCACAATAACCTGATTCTGGTTAATGTGAAAAAAAAAAGAATTTGGGTTTATACATCACATTTAAGAACATTTTATTTTTTTAAGTATATTTTTTCTTTAGCTATAATTACTTTTTATTTTCCTATAAAATAATTATAGGAGTTCATGTAATTAAATGAATTGCAAATGAATGAACCTTTAGATAAAACTTGCTTTAAGTATAATAGAAGAAAAGATGAATTTATTGATGAGATGGTGAGCTGTCTCGAGCAATTAGAGAAAATAACCAAAGGAAGGAGAAAACCTGGACACTTCCAAGAGTATCAGCAAAGAATTTATCAACTTTCTGGTTAATATATATACTTGCTATTAACAATGTGGTTAGCTAAAAGCAGCCTCAGCACTGCTTAAGAGCTTACAAGGAAGGCAGAACTGCTCTCTGTATCCTACACCTGAATTTGCATTTTAGCAAGTCCTTTGGTTATCCATAGGCATATTAAAGTTTGAGAGCCACTTTAATTAATGTGACTCAAATCTCTGTGTCTCTTTGTTCCACATTTCAAAGGTATAGGGGAGAAAATCTGACTAACTCTACTCTGATTGACTGTTTAACTTGTGTTGCATTCGCTGTGATTTGAGGACAAGTCAAAGAGAACAAACACTGGCTCTGGGAGTTTCTAATTTTGTCTGTGGGGCTTAACTTAAGCAGGGCATTATTTCATAATTCAGAATCACTCCTCTGCTTTTTGCATTGTGTGCATTTGGTATGGACATGAAATATACTTTTAAAACAGAAAATAAGGAGACACACCAAAACAAGAAAGGATGTAAAAGAAGTGTTAGAAGCCATGATATGTGTGTGTGTGTGTGTGTGTATGTGTGTGTGTGTGTGTATGTTTGTGTGTGTTTGGGAAAAATAGAAAATCTTAACAAATCATTAAAGATTTTTGAGTTATGCTGAGGGACAAGAGAAAGTTTTTAATTGTAGATATCTGGGGAATCTTGGGGATATTAACAAATAGGGAAAAGTAAAATTGGTTTTATAAACCACAATGAATAAGAAAATATATTATTCAATATCAATTATATTTCAGTAAAAAGACAACTTCTGATTCCATTTTAAGACACCATGACTTTAATAATATAATTTTTGAATGTCATAGAAAATATATAAAGAACTTTATTGAAGAGAAAGGATTTTTAATATACATTGTTAAGAACACAAATCACAGTAGTACTATTGATTTGCATAAAATAAGATGTGTATGCAATTAAATATAAACATTGTTAATGAACACACAATAATATACACAAGACTGTATTATGTATGTAAACACATACATTTACATAAATGCATGATAAATCATCAGACAAACCTAAATTGAGGAAATGTCTTCAGTATTACTGATAAGGATGGGGGGAACAGATAAGCAGAAATTAAGGAAACATGGCAAAAAATATAATACAGAATACTTGAAGGAATCATGGGCCAAAAAATGTATGTGACTTCAGAATTTGAGTAAGGTTTATAGCTTAGTTATTAGTACTACAGCAATGTTTCCTGGTTTGATCATTGTTCTTTTCCTTACATAAAAACTATTTATATAAGATGTTTACACTTATTTAAACAAAGTTAAGGGATCATTGGGAATCTGTATGCTGCTTTTTTTTTTTTTTTTTTTTTTTTTTCTGTAAGTCTCAGTGTAATCCAAATAACAATGTGACAAAAATTTACCTTCTTCTTCACTTACATTTCTTTTCTATATTTTCTTCAGCTTTAGACTAATTCTCTGTATTATGAATTATATTAAGAGGAGACAATGAAAATCAAATTTAATCAGAGTTAAGTGTACATATGAATTGTTAAGACAGCTTTAGAAATTGAAGTAACTTAGTAGCTCTTTAATATATATTGTATATTTGGTTGTCCCTCTTTTTAGAAATAATATTTAATAAATTATTTAGAAAGTTAATCATTGTGAAAGTGCTATCAAAGCAATAAACATCAGTTTTGTTTATCTTATATAAAGAATTATTTATAATAAAGTAATTTTATTCCTGTCTTATACCTATCACACAGTAGTAAATACTATTGCATTTAATATCTGAACACTGGTCTTAAATAAGCAGTACACTTTTCTTGTTGGATGCCTAATCATGTTATCAGCCCATGTTCAACTTTAGCAATAAATAATTCCTTTTAGTGGAAGTCTCATTCTGTAGATTTTCCAGATTATATAAATATTTCTTAAGCCACACAAGATTCAGTGCATCAGTTTAGATTCTAAAGTGTATCGACTATAATTAAGTGATCGATCAAATTTTAAAATAGCTTACTTATTTTAAAAAAGAGTTTATTCTACAATAAGACTATTGAAGAATGAAAAGATTGCATCACAGAGAGCATGCAATTGAATTAAATTTGTTTCCTAAGTTGTACGATAGTCAGTGTAAAAGTTATGGTGATCAAGACAACAGAAATGAATGTTGGATAGTATTATTTTGGGAAGTATGCTGGAACTATGGAGACGTAGATTAGCCTAAAAGGCCAATAGAATTCAGCCACTATAGAAAAGATATTAAACAACATCTGTCCTGTATTAGTGGTGAACAGGGACTTGGATGACAGTAAAATAGTCAAGTTTCTATTCAATAATTTATCTTTAATTACCTGCCCATCCTTGGGCAAGTCACCCAGCACTTTATGGTCTACTTCCTCTCCTCTAAAATGTGAGGAATAACTTACAAATAGTTTAAGTTCTAATATGTTCTGCTTTTTAAAATCAACTTTATGGATATTTTAGGTTCACAGCAAGATTGAGTGGAAGGTATAAGGGATTCCTATATGTTCTCTGCCCACCTGCACCCTCATATGCGCAGTCTCCCTCACTATAGATCTCTCCAACCAAAATGGTGTATTTCTTACAATTGATGAACCTACACTGACACATCAGTATCTCCAAATGTCCACAGGTTACATTAGGTTCAGTCTTAGTGTTGTATATTCTGTGGGTTTTGGTAAATGTATAAAATAAGTATCTACCATTTTAGTATCACACAGAATATTTTCACTGCCCTAATATTCTATTCATTTATTTCTCCCAATCCCTAGCAACCGCTGATCTTTTTACTGCCTTTATAATTTTGCCTTTTCCAGAATGTCATATAGTTGAAATCCTGCAAGGGATAGCCTTTTCAGATTTACTTGATTCACTTAGTAATACCTATTTAAGGTTCCTTCATGTCTTTTTATAACTTGATAGCTCATTTCTTTTTAGATCTGAATAATATTTGTTTGTCTGGATGTAGCAAGGTTTACTTATCTATTTGCCTACTAAAATATATCTTGGTTGCTTTCAAGTTTTGGCAATTATGAAAAAGGCTGTTATAAACATCTTTGTCCAGGTTTTCATGTGGCCATAAGAATTTTTTACTTTTGGATAAATGCCAAGGAGTGTAATTCTGGATTCTTAAGAATATATTTAGTTTTGTTAAAAAAAATATCTTCCCCAGCAACTGTACTATTTTGCATTCCCATCTGGAATGAGAGTTTCTGTTGCTCCACATCGTTGCCAGAATATGGTGTTGTCAGTATTTTCTGTTTTAGCCATCCCTTTAATTCAAATGGTGTCTAGTGTGTAGTGGTATCTTACTGTTTTATATTGCAATTCCCTAATAACAGGATATTGAGCATTTTTATCCACTTATTTGCCATCCGTATATCGTATTCAGTTAAATGTTTATACATCTTTTGTCCATTTTTTATTCAAGTTGTTTGTTTGCTTATAGCTGAGTTTTAAGGATTCTTTGTGTATTTTGCATAGCAGTCCTTTACCTGATGTATCTATTGCAAATAGCTTCTTCTAGTCTTTGGCTTGTCTTTGCATTTTCTTGATGGTGTTTTTCACAGAGCAGGTTTTTTTTTTTTTTTTTTTTTTTTTAATTTTGATAGGGTTCTGCTTATCAATTATTTCTTCCATGGATCATGCCTTTGGTGTTGTATCTAGAAATTCATGGTCAAAACCAAGGTCATGCTGGGTGTGGTGGCTCTCTCCTGTAATCCTAGCACTTTAGAAGGCCTCAGGCAGGAGGATCACTTGAGCTCAGGAGTTTGAGACCATCCTGGACAAGATAAGGACATCCTCCACATTTCTCTCTCTCTCTCTCTCTCTCTCTCTCTCTCTCTATCTCTCTCTCTCTCTCTCTCTCTATCTCTCTCTCTCTCTGTCTCTCTCTCTCTCTCCCTCACACACACACACACACACACACACACACACACACACACAGACCAAGTGTGGTGATGCATGCCTATAGTCCCAGCTACTTGGGAGGTTGAGGTAGGAGGATCACTTGAGCCCAGGAGGTCCAGGCTACCGTAAGCTGTGATTGTGTCACTGTACAGAAGTGTGGGTAACAGAGTGGGATGCTGTTTTTAAACAGAATCCTAAAAGAAAAAGAAAAAAAAATAAGATTATGTAGATATTCTTCTATTTAAGAATTTTTTGTTGTTGTCATTTGTACTTAATCCTCCTGCCTTACCCTCCCATCCCCCATGATCCTTGAAGGAATCAAGGACCAGAAAAATGCAGGATTACAGACAATGAATCATGGTGCTTGGCCTTCTAGGAGTTTTATAATATACTTTTCGCATTGTACACTTATGTCTATGATTTATCTTGAGTTCATTTTTGTGAAGGTTGTAAGGTTTGTGTCCAGATTGATTTTTTTTAATTTTGCATGGATATGTCCAGTTGTTCAAGCATCATGTTTTGTGACTATCTTTTTTTCCATTGCATGGCTTTGCTCCTTTGTCAAAGATCAGCTGACTATAAATCTGTAGGTTACTTACCTTTTAACTCGGTATCTGTGCATTCTTATGTAACTTTGGCAATACCTGTGAAAATATGCTTATAGTCAAGCCCAAAAGTAATTTTCCTCTAGAAATTGGGGATATGGCAATTAAGAAATGAAAAACCCCTGTGTTTCTTGAAGCTAAGTCTAATGCACATAAATTGTCCAACAATTTTATTTTGGCATATCTGGATACCTTCCTGGATTAAGAATGGTTAAGAATATAGAAGAGTACCCAAATTCATACTTCCCAGGAGAAAAGAAAGGAAACCCATCAGTTTCTTTTCCATTTTTTAGATTATTTCAATGGTATAATTATCAATAATAAGCAAGCTACTATGTCACTGTACTATTAAGAAAAGCATTTAATCATCTCACTGAGATTCTTATACCTGCCTAATCACTTTACTATTTTATCCCATTGCAAGCATATATTAGCATATATTAAGAATAATACAGCAAAATCAAACATTCACAATATGTCAAACATTTGCAAAGAGTGAAAAGCAAGATGCTCATTTACTTCTTTAGAAATGCTAATTAATCAGGAACAGAGCTCTACAGAGGGAGTTATCTAAGAGCAAGACTACTGACACTAACAGCTTTGTGGGTTAGGAAAATGGCATTGTTCCAGAAAAAAAAAACAAAAAAAACCCCCACAGAAAACTTCAATTTTAATTGGAAACTTTGAAACCCAGAAGAAGGAAACAAAACAAAAGGCTGGAAATGGTAAAAGAAAAAGAAAGAAATATAGGCACTTCAGGCCGCGCGCGGTGGCTCACGCCTGTAATCGCAGCACTTTGGGAGGCCGAGGCGGGTGGATCACAAGGTCAAGAGATCGAGACCATCCTAGTCAACATGGTGAAACCCCGTCTCTACTAAAAATACAAAAAAAAAAAATCAGCTGGGCATGGTGGCACGTGCCTGTAATCCCAGCTACTCAGGAGGCTGAGGCAGGAGAATTGCCTGAACCCAGGAGGCGGAGGC
>NW_016107616.1:1173881-1193360 GCF_001604975.1 Cebus imitator | reverse complement strand
AAATATGGGCACTTCAAAAATAAATTCCTCTCGGAAAAAAGCTGAAATCACACTGTGATGTTATAGAGAAATCTCAATGGATATCTTCTAATTTATACCTGGAAGTGATATTTCTTGATCACAGATTTTACAAATTTTAACGATAACTTTAAAGTTCAAAACCATGGTAATGAAAGTAAAAAAAGGCAGTAACTGGTGAACAATTATTCAGTGGTACTAATTTATTTTCAGATTTACAAGATAAAATGTGGCAAAGAACCCTTTAATTATTTTTACTTGAAAGAATTAAATGACTAAATAAATTATTGAAGAATAATGATATGCTTATGTTATTCAGGAGTAAACCCTCAAATTTGGAACTATTTAGAGCTCTATTGCTATTTATTTACATTTGATTTTTAGTATTTAGGAATTACATAACTTTTAAGCAACCATATCCATATATTTTCAATTGTGACAGCACCACACTTATATTAAAAACGTTATTTGCTGGCTTTGAAGTACAGATGAACAAACTCCTATTTATTGAAAAGTCACAAATAACTGATGTATTTGAAATCACTGGCATGATTGATTTTGAATGTCTTACTCTATTTTGTATTGCTATAACAGAATAATTGAGACTAGGTAATTTTTAAAGAACAGAAATATCTTTTTTCAAAGTCTGGAGGCTGGAAAATTCAAGATCAAGTTGCCATCATCTGTCCAGGGCCTCTTGCTGCTGCTTCTCATAGAAGACAGAAGGGCCAAGAAAGGGACTCTGCCTGCACATGGCAGAGGTGCAGAAGAGAATGGCCTCGTTCCCAACATCCCTTTTTATGGTGTCATTAATCCATTCATGCTGGTGAAGTCCTCATGACCTAAACACCTCTCACAGCTCCTACTGCCCAAGCCTGTAGTTTGGTGACTAAAATTTTAACGCATGAATTTTAGAAGCAACAAAAATATTTGAGATACAGCATCAAAGTACTCTAGAATTCAACTTATTCAGCTGTCTCAATTTATAAAGAAACTGAAAATGAGAAAGATGAATTGACTTGCCTATGTTAGTCTTAGAAAGCTATAGAAGTCACAGTTTTGCCTCAGATGTATTATAGGTAGACACATTTTATAATTTAATCTTTTTGTTCCAAATATTTGTGAGATCTTTGATGAAAATACAATCACATGGTTTCCCTTCTCTTCTGGCAGTGATGTTGGATGTGACCATTTGCTGTGGGATCAGCATACTTAATCCTACTTGAAGTATGTTATGGTTGTTCATTCTTGCAGTAGCAGTCTATTCCATACAGAAAAGAACAAGAATCTATTTTTCCTTTTTTCTTTTCTTAGATTGATACTTTAGATTTTGAAGGACTCCCTTATTTAGTATATATCCCCTTAAGCACAATTGTAGAGCAGTATGCCTTCTTTTCTCATCTTTCTACCCCACCTCCTCTTATATTTGTATTTTCTTCTCTGTAGCTGCCAGGGATTTCATGCTCATTATTTAAGCCCTTGTTTATAATTATTTTTATTTCTCTCAATTATATTGAGAATGAGATTTTAAAGAAAGTTTACTAAGTTTTCAGAGAAATGAACTTAATTCTCTGTACTTCCATTATTCCTATAGCCTGTTACAAGATATGTCTGAGTTAAAATGAGTGTAATTTCAAAGTGTTTTCTTCAATATATTACAATAACAATAAGATTGAAAGATTGAAACAATAAACAGAAAGATTTTGGCCTTTTACAATGCAGAATAATTATTTTCAAAGTTCAGGTTTATCATAAATCACCAGTTATAAAATACTATTTCTTTTAAAAGTTCCATATTGTTTGGCCCTTAGTCATCCTATCCTCAGGTCCTGGGTAAGATACACAGTACTCCAGTCAGAATTACAGATTCTTTAATTATGCTGTGGTAGTGGTTTCTTCACAGTGGAGTTGGACTGCCCCAGTAACACTCTAAATGTAGTAGATGAACTGGTCTGTTTGCTTGCAGCCAAAAACTGTTTTCAGCTGATGTTTCATTGCTCTCTTTTAGTCAATGCAAAAGCCCTGAAGAGGAATTGCTGTCGTCTTCTTTTTAGGCCCTAAGCCTGCTTTGCAAAGCTCTGAGAAGACTAAATAAAGTAAAAGACTTCTGGAGTAATTTTAAAGTGAAAAGAAATGATTTAGTGTAATGTAAATAATACATTATGTGGCCAGAACACAAAATGATGGACTCAATTAAGCTCTATGAAAGAGAAAAGTCATCTCTCAGAAGCAATCAACTTCAGTTAAACGTGTGAAAAAAAAGAGGTGACAGTTGTTATAGCACGTTTAAATTATCTTATTACTCTAAAATTTTTTAGTGACATCATTATATAAATAAAACTAAAAAGATTATGCCTTTTTCTCCATTGAAACAAAACAGTTTTTAAACTTGTAATGCAGGATTTGATCATTCTTTACTAAAAATGATGTTCCTATAAAATGGTTCAAACCATCTTCAGTTAGGTGAATTATCCCAATAGCATTCAAGATAGGAATAGCTAATTATAAGACTGACGAATAATAAGAGCTGTTTCCTCAATATTTTATAAGAGTTTTCAAATATTCAGAGCTGTGTTTATCAAAGAATAAAGGAGAGAAATAAAGGTTATGCCAACATTTAAAACTCACCTGAACAGGTTATCTCTGTGTGTGTGTGTGTGTGTGTGTGTGTGTGTGTGTGTGTGTGTGTGTGTATATATTTAATTTTTTGGTTATCTCTAAGAATAGCTATAAATATCACAAAATACACCTTTTCAAACACAGCATTTTAATATGCTTTTGAGTTTTAGAAATCAGAAGCAAGGATAATAGTGATATTAGTCTATTTTCACCATATTATACAGAATGTTTTCAGTTTGGAAATTTCTTTTCTTGTCCAGGACATTAGAGCATGAAAAAGAAATAGGTAACTCTCCCAAAAATTAACTGAATGGTACATGGATATACACTAAAAAAAGGTGGAATTTGAAAGACTGGGTAGATCCATTTGCGGCTTTATTGGGAACAAATAAGGGAGATGATAAGTAGAGCTACTGTTTACTTTCTGGAATAATTGAAAGAAAAAGGAAACTGATACATTCAGTGAAAGAATAAAACCAGCTCTTCTTTATCTCTGAATAGAGAAGGTTATGAATAAGAACAGAGAAGACAAAATATAACAAAAATGGCCAGCCAAAAGCATTTTGGCACTTGGTTTAAAAAAAAAAAAAACTGTAGCGAAAAATGGAGTTTATTTAAGTAATTCCTTCCAAAGGAAACATTGCTTTTAGAAGAATATTGCAGCTTGAAGGAACTAGAATATTTCTAAAGTTTTATGTATAATTTACATTGTTGTTTATCACATAAAGATTAACATAAATGTTTTCTGTTCAGGATATTTTAAAAAATTACCAATATGCCTCTATTTTGGCATTTATAAGCATAAAATGTATACACTCGTCCACTAAAGATGTTTATGTGATGGTAGAAATATTAGTATTTGTATTTGTATTAGTCTGTTTTCACACTGCTACAAAGATACTACCTGAGACTGGGTAATTTATAAACAAAAGATGTTTAATTGACTCACAGTTCTGCGTGGCTAGGGAGGCCCCAGGAAACTTGCAATTATGGCAGAAGCCAAAGGGGAAGCAAGCACCTTCTTCACAAGGCGGCGGAAGAGGGAGAGGAGGTACAGAGGACACTGCCACTTTCAAGTCATCAAAATCTCATGAGAACTCCCTCACTATCATGAGAACAGCATGGAGGAAACGTCCCCCATGATCTAATCACCTCCCATGAGGTCCCTCCCTTAACATGTGGAGATTACAATTTGAGACGAGATTTCAGTGGGGAGACAGAGTCAAATCACATCAGTATTGATTACAATAGAAACTATAAGACTATGATAATAATGACTTTCTGCCTTGCAAAATGGGATTATAGATTTAGACAGTAGCATTTAGATTCAGAGATTTGGCAGAGAGATCATATTTTTAAGATTATTATTTTCTCCTTTTAAGCAAATCAAGATTCAAGACAGAAAGAACCAACTCATAATGTTCTCCTGAAGTGCATTGAATAAAACTTTTAACATCTATGACAATTCTGTGAAGACTATAACAAGATGTATGCAAAATAAGCTATTTAAAACAAAAAACCCTACTTTTAGGCATAGAGGATTATAAGAAGGATGGCAAAGCAGTAAGATCCGGATTTTTCTTACTCTAGGCTTTAACTCATTGATGAGGAAGTCTTTTAGTAAGTGAGATTGTCATTGGTGGTGAACTGGGGGTCAAACTCTTACATTGGAGAAATGGGAAAAGGTTGCTTTGCAGGCTATTCCATACTAAATCGAGGTTGGGTCATATCAAAGTCCATCTGGCAGGGCTTAATGCTCAGGCCAGGAAAATTTCTGAGGTTTTAATTTTGCCTTTGCTTCTTGTGTACCAATGACATGATCCAGATATTGCTGACACTGTGCCTAAGGAGTTTGCCTTAGAAAGCTAGTTCTATAACTTGCCTGCAGAGCACTTTCAGAGCTATGCCAAAATGGTAACCAGACCCCACAGGGCACATAGGATTGGCAGGAACAAGAGATGGACACTAAGCCAGAGCTTATGGGAGCAAAGAGCACCATATGGTCGTGTTTTAGAAAAGAGTGATTTGGAGGACAAACAGCTTTCAAATGGTAAAAAAGATAACATCCCAGAAGATGGAGGTCATTATGCCCCAAACCTTCCACACTCCTTCTTTCAAACATATAGGCACCTTCTTGAACAAAGAAGCAAGCAGGGATCATGCTTCTTCACGGAGGACTGAGCATTTTTTCTAGGACAAACAGAAATTAAAGTTTAAAGTATTGCATTAGAATACATTTTAAATTAGATTATGTGTTGATGTGTGTATACTGTCATTGAGAAAGCTCAAGGTAGGGCCGGGCGTGGTGGCTCACACCTGTAATCCCAGCTCTTTGGGAGGCTGAGGTGGGCAGATCACGAGGTCAGGGGATCAAGACCATCCTGACTAACACAGTGAAACCCCATCTTTACTAAAAATACAAAAAATTAGCCGGGTGTGGTGGCACATGCCTGTAGTCCTAGCTACCCAGGAGGCTGAGGCAGGAGAATCACCAGAACCCAAGAGGCGGAGGTTGCAGTGAGCTAAGATGGTGCCACTGCACTCCAGCCTGGGTGACAGAGCAAGACTCTGTCCCGCCGCTCCCCCCCCCCAAAAAAAAAAAAAGCTAAAGGTAGGTCTAAAGCAATTACAATTTTCTAGATGTACAAATTGTTGTGTGGGTTAAAATTTGTGACTGTGTTATACACTTAGATGGTTTTTAAAATAACATAAAAAAAAATAAGCATTAATTGGGTGTGAATGATATCCCCAGATCTAAAACATAGGAAAGAAATAAGTTCAAGATCTTTAGGTCAGCAAAAGACAGACAGACTATAATCTAGACCACCTACAAATGCAAAGTGATATACATAATTATTATTCCTTATAGTTGCTACATAATACAATCTACATATATTTGCCATTTATTCCAAATTTTAGTTTTACATTATTTTCAAATACATTTTTCTTCTCTTATATTTGCTTTACATTTTTAGTCCCATGATCTGATATTCTGTTTTCAACTTCTAAACTAGATTAATACTTGTATTGCAATATATGCCATAAAGAGGCATTTTAAATGGCTTTTCAGTTATTACTTAGGTTTCCAAAAATTACTTCATAAAAAGATAGATTCCTTGATGAGCCACAGATATAATGAGTTACACTAAAGGATACATTGCCAGATATGTGTTTTACCACTTTTATTATTTTTATTTCAAAGTGGTGCCCCTTTTAATTCTTATTATTACGTTGACTTGGGAAATTCTTTACCAAAAAAAAGAGAAGAGGAATATACCAGTTAATTTATCCTTAAACATTCCTCATGTACTGATCAATGCAAGCACTTTTAAGATAAAAGTTTTGAAATAATTCTTAGTTTTTATGGATAGAGTCTTACATTATTTACGCTCTTACATGGGATGCAATACTTTTCCTGGTTACAAGTTTTGGACAAATTTTGTTTGTTTGGGAAACTAGCAGTCATTGGTTTACAGGTAGAAAAGTGTCAGGCATCAAGGGGTTGAGAAAAATTCCCAAGTGACTTATGAAGAGTCAGGATGTCCTCTTGGTAAAGCGAGTCCATGTGTATCTTTCTGTCTTTATCCTTTTGTGAGACGTGAGGGCACACGTTTGTAAGCACTAATCCAACCTGCTTTATTAAAGCTCATGCCTTAATCTTATAAATGTCATAAATAAGCACATGGAGCTGGAGGTTTATTTCAGAGAATTATTATCTAATACTACCCAAGACATGGTTATGTAATGCTGTTAGAAAACAGGCACTGAAACTTGAGGTTAGGTCATCTTACCAAAGGACATCGTGGCATCTGTAATGATTTATATCTTATTCTGAAATTCACTTTAAGAAAAATTGTTCTTACCAGGCCTTTAGCAAATCTCTCAACACTTTTTAAATTTACTAAACAGTTTATTTTCAGTCAGTGTTTTAAGCATTTACTATGCCATTTATGACAATAAGAACTGAATTAAAAAATAACAATTTGACCTCAGTTTATGGAGACTATATTTTCTTCTCTGACTATGCTCATTGCTAGAAGGATGGAGAAGGAACAACAGTAGTTCAGGAGTAAAGTGTGAAGCTTCATGTGGTTAATAGGCTGATACTTTCATGGGAGACTATAAATTCCTTTCCTATTTGCAAGCCTTTGTACAGATGTAAAAATATGTTCCTGCTACTTAAGAAATGTCAACTTGTAGAAAATGTTTAGAAGTCAGGATATTCTGTTATAAAGCTCCTATTTCAGTTAGAAGTTTAGGGAGACCTGTTCTTTTAAATCATTATAGCTTTATGATTATGTTACTAATATTAACTAATATTACTATTTAGTTTATTCATAATATAAAGAAAATATTAATCATTTATGAAATGATGTAACATTTGACATAGACCTTATTATGTCCAAAAAATAATTTATCTTTATGAAAGGAGAGACCCCCTCCCCTCTTCCTGCTTCCTGGCCTCCTCTTCCTCCTCCCCTCCAGATGGGAAGAAGGGTGGAAAAAAAAGAAATAAAATACCAAGAGCTGGGAAAATTACTCCATTTTTGGTTCCCAGCATCCATGTTATCTGTAAGCCTTGAAAAAGTTGCAAATGAATGTTATCCCTACCTGCTGGAGCCCAGCACTGGGTCACACCTCCACATCTGCAGGGCCCAGGTATCCTCCTGGAAACACATCTGCCAACTAATAGTTTACTGCCTTTGTCTTGTCTCTGTAAGCCCCCTCCCCTGCCTGTTCCTGCTCATGCTGCATATGAACTAGCCGATCAACGAAGCCAAAATATTGTAAGGTCAGACATCCAGCCAATGGACAATGACATAGTTTCACCTCAGTTTCCCGTTTAGCATTGTAAGCCTATAAAAGTGGGGAGAAGCTGCTTCTAAGGAAGTTCAGTGAATGAGGCCGTAGCCCCCTATAGCTCCTGGGTGAATAAAAAGCCACTTCCTTCCTCAGTTCCATGTTCAAGAGGTTTGTGTCTTGCTGTTCCTGCTTCATTTTTTCTTTAACATTATATTCTCACAGAAAGTTAAGTGTTACCATCATTGTCTCAAATCCTCTCTGATGTCTATGCCATCCCAAAAGAAACATTCAGAATAATAACTGGAATATTTATCTGATTGCTATTACCATTCCCACTCACTTCATTCCATCATCTAAAGATGCCTTGAGTCTAATGTCTAAAAACCTGACTGCCCTCTGAATTTAGAAGCTGGGTTTATAGTCTTTTTCAAGTATTAATCTTTAACAAATTTTTATTTATGAAGAAATTCCTCTCTAATCCTGAATGCTTGCGTCATTCAGCAAATATCCTCTGCTACCATGTTTCATCAGATAGTCGAACTACACCTTTTTTTCATTTGAACGAAAGTTTAAAGCCTGAGGCAAATGATAACTGTCCTTAACAGGTATAAAATTAAATTAAAAAGCCCTTCCTTTAAGGCTGAGTAATGCTATTGGTTCGTTCATAAATCACACAGAAATTTTAATGTTAATAATGCTTTGAGGACAACATACATCCATTTATTTAAGAAACATACATTTTACATATAACTTGTGTTCATGAGTTTCAAGAGTATATAAAAATTAAAGTTAAATATAATTTAACTAGTTTTTAAATGATTTATAAAAATATAAATGTCTTGCAAATATTCATAGTAACTCTGCTTATTAAGTTGTAAAATATTTTCTTTTTTCATTCATCCATCGATGCATATTTAGTTTGTTTCCACATCTTAACTATTGTGAATAATGCTGTAATGAACATGGGGTATAAATATCTATTTGAGATCCTGATTCCTATTCTTTTGGATAAATATTCATAAGTGAGACGAGGGATCATATTGTAGTACTATTTTTAATTTTTTGGGGAAGCATCATACTGTTTCTTATAGTGGCTGCACCATTGTGCATGGTTCACAGCGTACAAGGGTTCTAATTGTTCTACCTCCTCATCATTACTTTTGTGTTTATGATATACTCATACTAACAGGGATGACATGGTTTCTCACTGTAGAATATTGTTTAGTCTTGGAAAGAAATCCTGCCATATGATACAACATGTGTGAACCTTGAGGACATTAAGCTAAGTGATGTAAGAAAGTCACAAAAGGAAATACACTGCATTATTCCACTTATAAGAGATATCTAAGATAGTCAAATTTATGGTAGCAGAGAATAAAATAGTAATTTTTCAGGGTATGAGGGGAGGGGAACATAACAACTAGGTAATGGGTCTAAAATTTTAGTTACTAAAGATGAATACCTTTTACAGCTTTGCTGTGCAATGTTGTGTCATCATTAATGGTAGTGTATTATACACTTAGCATTTGTTAAGAAGGTAGATCTCATGTGTTCCTACCACAATTGAAAATAAATTGAGTGCATTTAGTGTTGTATTTAATAATATTTCTTAGGTAAATAAATTATTGGCCAGGCACAGTGGCTCATGCCTGTAATTCCAGCACTTTAGTGGATTTTGGTTGGTGGATTGCTTGAGCCCAGTGGTTCTAGACCAGCTTTGGCAACACAGTGAAATCTCATCTCTACCAAAAATGCAAAAATTGGACAGTCTCATAACTCAGTCTCCAAATAAATAGATTAAAATTTTTAAAAGAAATTATTTAACATTGTATGATAGTTATGTTATAATTTGAACTTGATATACAAATTATTGTACAATTATGAAACAAATTTAAATTATTATACAATTATGAAACAATTGGATTTTAAATTATATATATCCAAATTGAAATTGTTGTACAATTTTGAAACAAATGGAATTTTAAAAAGAAATAAAAACGTTAACTTTTATTTTGATGTAAAATATTTCAAAAATTGATTGTTCACACAAAATCATTATTGTATGAGCATATTTGTGGAGAGCAGAGTATACACCTAAGTTTACCCTTTAAAACTGTTGTACATTTTCATGTTGTTTATTCATATGTGAAGCATAACCTGTCTAACTAATGATGTGCCAAGCCTGAGCCTCCGGTTATCCTCTCGATTAATGTGTACATACTCACAGCTCTCAGCTGCGATTCTTTTCTTCTCACTTTTTCTGCACAGGACTATCCTCATCCTCACTCCTGGTCTTCCTAGCAATTAAACTAAATCTTTATTTTTCTCTAAACTGTATATTATTCACTGCATGTTCTTTAAAAATCATATACCTGGAAAATCACATGAAAAAATTAGAATGTTTTTGGTTTGGAGTAATATTTCAGCTTATCCCAGAAGCCTTTTAAGTTGACACAGAAAATACTTTTATTCTGTGAATGAATGAACTGATGTAACAGGACTGATTATGTTGGAACACCTGAGTCCTGTTTCAAGCTTTTCCCCCATCAAATTGCATAGCCTCTGTGCAGCTAATACTTCGGCTACACAGGAACCCTATATAAGACTGTATTTTAATTATAAGGAATAATTTCAGGTAATTTCAATCTAGTAACTTAAGCATGTATATGTTGATATTTAACAATCATTTCTGTGGGGATAGTTAATAATTATTTAGATTCTGTGATAGTAAATCTTTCCATAAAAGAGTGACAAAGGACAAAGTTAGCAGGTGTGAGCTTCTTTCAATTAGGATTTGATTGCTATTGAAGCTACTTTAGAATCAAGAAACTGAGTTTTATATCTGTGTACCTTTCCTATATAATGAAGCCAATTATTCTGAAAATAATTGAGCTGACATTTCTGTGGTAATGCCATCAAACCTGAGTGTCATAATCTTTGAAAAGAGAAGGTTGAAGTTTAAATGATTATTTCTTATTTATAGTTCAATAATTTAGCAGAGCATGGAAATTACTTTGTAGAATTAGAATAGATGTTAATCAAATCCAAACAAGATTTGAGAGAAATAATTGGAGTTTAGGGTACAGGTTTAATTAAGGGGTACTTACGAACTTGCATAACCCATTTATTTATGTAGAAAATACATGTAGTAACCTTTAAGGAAGTTTTGATAGCAAATATACACCATTCAGAAAGCCTTGTTGGGTATTCTAGATACACTCAACAATTACCTAAGAAAAACTCATGTATTATATTCATTTCTTTCCAAAGGTGGAACCTAATGGGAGATTTGTATGCAGGGTGCCAATCAGGCCAGTTAGACATATACAAAAATGTAGGGTGGAAAACAGTTTTTCTCAAAGTATGGTCAATAGACAACCCAATTATGAATAATATTGGCCGCTTATTTAAATAGATTTATGAATCCTATCAGAATAGGATCTAGGATCAAAATTTTTTCTCAAGAACTTCAGAGATTCCTGTAAATATTAGAATTGCAGATTAAAGAGGTAGCAAACGTTTGAAGTTATCCAAGCGCAAAGCTAAGTAATGCCTGTCATATACAATTTATACAAACTTTGGTCTTTTTTTTTTTACTTATAAATGAAGCAAGGTACCTAACAATGTAGACGCATCTCTCTCAGAGAGGTTTCTGAAGAACAAGGAGAAAATGCATTTTAAGCTGCTAACTGATGTACAATGTTATTTGTTTTTTGAATTTGTATTTAAGATTAACAGTGGAATACAACAAAAAAGTAATTTGTTTAATGGAAAGAAAGAAAAAATTTGTATGTATAGCTTCTTCCAGAATCTGGTGCATGATATCATTGCTACCATAATTTTGAATGCTTTTGGTGGTAAAATATTTTCTAACATTTCTAGAATATCCAACAATATTGACTCATTAGTAAATGAGACTAGAAATTGGTAATAATTATCTCAAACACAGGCCCTTTAATAATAAATTATTTATTGATCATTTTATTTGCTTTTTCCTTGATATCTAACTACTAGGTCAGAATATTTTAACTCTTAGAGTAATAACTTACTCTCTAGAGCAATGTTTTTCAGATTATATGCATATGATGTCTAAAAGCAAGTATAGAAATTACAGTAACAATGCAATGTAGCTTTATGTCTGTTGTTATAGCAATGACTCTTTTAAGCCATTGGCTGTGATGGTAGCACATATGAATTGACTTATTGATTCATTTGATAAGCACATCTTTTCAGTCACTCTCAGATTGCTTTAAATACATTAACCTATCTAGTTCTCATTAAAGTATTTAAGGACAATACCCCAACTTCTTTTCTGATCAGTGGTATAAACTGTAATTTGTTATAGTTAAGGAAAATACCCACTAGATATAATCTTATTTCTCTGATAAGATAGTTCGTGATGATACTTTCTAGGTTATCACTGTTGTTTTCCACCACCTTTACTATTGTGAGTGCATTGATTTCATCAGAGGCAAGGTAATTTTGAATAATATCAATTATTAGTTTTAGAGTGGAAGGCTGATGAGTCTCCATGTTAATCTGTTAATACTAATAATTTAACTTTTGCTTTAACCTACATTACACATATAAACACATTTATATCTTCAAGCAAACTGATCAACGGTGGAATTTATATTACAGGAAGGAACTAAGGCTTAGAGATAAACATTTCAAAAGTCATGCTTGTTAAATGACAAAACTGTATTTCTAAGTCAAGAATTACTGATTTTACATCCTATTTTATCTAATATATTTACAATTTCAATATCTGAAATTATGACAGAATTTTAATCATTAATATATAAAGAAGCAGAATAAAATGACTGGACTCAAATATTTGAAAGCTAAAAGCACATCTTTAAATAATGCATGCATTGAACAATGAAACTTTAAAAGAGTATTTTGAAGGAACTTAAAATAATTCAAAATGAATGTTAATGAACATACAATTGTCGGGGAAATATAATTTTAAAAAAATCTTCCAAGCTAGAAAAACTCTCCACAAAGGTAGGGGAAAAAAAAAGTTTAACTACTGAATAGGCACTGATGATGCACATCACAGACAATTCACTACAAAAATTGCAAAGTCACAAAGAAATGTCACCCTTTTATATAGCCAAGAAGATACAACCCATTACATATGTGTTCTCAAAATAAACAATACCCAGTCCTCAAGTAAAGTGTGTGCAATATGATTTGTCACACATATTTATCCTAAAATCACTCAGTAATTAGGGTGGCCATCTATTAATTGACTTTATTTAAGGAAAAAATAAAGTTAGATCTTTATAACAGAAAATGGTTTTGCAATTTAGAACAAGGTGCCCACTGAAGTCATGTGCCTATTCTCTCGTAGAAACTTGAAGGATAGCAGTGTCTTCTTTAATGATGGCAATTCAAAGAGATGGTTCATAGGTACTTACAAAAGATAGTTTTGGGTCCTAAAGCTGGCAAGAGGCTTACTTAAGTTTAAGAAAATTTCATATATATTTCAAAGAGACAGAGGAAGAACTTACTAAAGTTGGGGGGCAGAGTATCTTTCCTAATTTTCACATTAGTAAATTATTTTTCTTTTGTGTTTTTTTTTTCTCCTACACAACAAATTATGTGAGAAGTAGCAAAAAGATTCAGGAAATTTTATAGGTTTTAACACTTTTGTATAAGAGAAGAAACAAAAATGTATTAAATAAATGATCTAAAATCTGCTCTAATAACTAAGGGGGAAAAAAAGAACAACTTTAATAAACCGTAAGAGATTAAAAGGAAAGGCAGGAGAAGAAAATAATATGGAAAAGAAGCAAACCATTAGGACAACTAACAGCAAATTTTAGGTCTTTGCACTGATCAACAAAGTTTAGAAGCCCTGAGTTGGATGATTAAAAAAAGAAAAAGGCTATTCTTACAAATTCTACATAGATTAAGATAATTACCTATAGAAACATATGCATGTGTGTGTGTGTGTGTGTGTGTGTGTGTGTGTGTATATAATTAAACATGGCAATAAACTCAAAATCTTTTATTAAATAAACCAATTTCACGAAAAATATAATGTGTCTTAACTAACACAAGATGCAGTATAAAAAATTATCTAGTCCTGTGTGTGTGTGTGTGTGTCTGTGTGTGTGTGTGTGTGTGTGTGTGTGTGTATATATATATATATATATTTTTTTTTTTTTTAAAGACATTGTCTCCCTCTGTAGCCCAGGTTGGAGTGCAGTGGCTGGATCTCGGCTCACTGCAACCTTTGACTCCTGTCCAGGTTCAAGCAATTCTCCTGCCTCAGCCTCCGAGTAGCTGGGATTACAGGCACCTGCCACCAATGCCCAGCTAATTTTTGTATTTTTGGTGGAGACAGGGTTTCACCAAACCTGTTGGCCAGGCTGCTCTTGAACTCCTGACCTTGTGATCCACCCACCTGGGCCTCCCAAAGTGCTGGGATTATAGGCTCCTCTATCTATTAAAAGATTCAATTCATTTTCAAAAGTTTTACCATAAACAACTCCAGAGCACCAATCCTACAAAATTTTCCAAACTAATGAGGAAGAAACACTTTATAAAGATGAAAAACATATCATCATTTTAATAGATGCTGGAAAAGCCATAGAAAAAGTCAATGACTAAAACTCAAAGCAAATTAGGAATAGAGAGGAACTTTCTCGGGAAAGAGCCTTTACAAAAGTCTGTAGCTAAAGTCTGTCCCCTGGCACTCCATCGTAGACCAGAGACTGACTCTTATTAAGCTCTTTCACAAAACTCCTCCATTGACTATTTTTCTCTGTGATTTGTGGATCCACCACCCTCTAGGAGGATCTTGTCTCCTATACTGTGTCTAAGTCTAAATTGAAACTGCACAGCCTTCATAGTCCACACCTCCCAGATTTGTCTTGAGACTAAATGAATTTTGTCCTTTTCTCTGTATTTTCTGAGTAGTTATGCCTGAGTACCTTTAAATTTGGAAAATGTCACCAAAATTACCACTGCGCAGAGAGGGAACTGAAGGAGATTCCTGAAGGTTTATTAACAATATGTGTTATAAGCAATTAGCGAACACTGCAATCTCACAGATATTAATTTCTCTGGAAATCAAGTTTCTACTTAAAGATCTGCCAAGACTGTGTATCACTGTCAAAAAGCATTTCATTCTATTTGAAAATAAAAATGTATATTGCTCCTTATATTTTAAAATGAACATAATTTCGTATGAAATTGTAAAATGAATACAAATTTGTATGAAATTTTCAACTATGTATGGAAGTTTAACATCTCTCTCTACATTAATAAGTGTTATCTATATATGAAGGATTAAATATCTCAAAAAGCAACACATATATTTGTAATATTAAAATATCTAATAGAAGAAAACTTGAGTTTTATTGTCGTTGTACTTACCTCTTAGAGACTGAATGTGCAAATGAACAAGGAGAGCGGCCAGACCACATACAGAGATAAAACTCTGACCCACCCACAGGGTTTTGTCCTGCAGTCTGCAGACCAGAAAGCCAAACCTCAAACTCTGTAGAACTAGAGCACTTGAAATGGTCAGGGCTAAGTCAGTAACTGCCAGCTTTGTTACTTTTTTGTCCCCCTTTTTATTCCCACTTCCAACTTTGGACCAACCAGATAAAGCCAAGGATGTGTCCCTAGCCCATTAGATAGAATGCCCCACTTCTAGTTAGTCCATCTGCAGCTTCCCATTGCCAACAACCTCCTATCAGGGCATATTAAAACTGTTACCTTTTTTTCTCTATAAAGCTTTTACACCTACCTGCCTGTCTTTGAATTGCTGCCAAATGCAAGTGATGGAGGATGGCTCTTTCACCAATGGCAAGTTCTGCAGAAATTGCCTTTGCCAGTTCTCATTTGACTGGTCTTCATTTATTCCTACATCTTTCAACTGAAGAAAAATATGCAACCCTATTCTAACCTGGTAGATATGTGTTTTAATGAGCCACTTAATTTATTTTCTATTAAAATTAAACATTTTAGAAACGATGGTGGCATAAATGATATAGTCAATTGGACATGTTTATGAGATTAGTGCAGGATGGCTGGAATTATTTATAATGACTTGTGGTTTTACTTAAATTGGCAGAAAATTCATTTCAATATTAATTCATTATTGATTCAATTACCTCAACATTAATTTGCTCAGATGAGCAGAAACTTCATTTTGACATTTATTTCATTCATACTGATTAAAATGTATAAATATACTAAAACTGGTTTTCCAAAAGTAAGTTTCAGTAGTATCATGAGGATTTTGATTTGTTTTTAAATACAAATGAAGAAATGTTTTATTTATTTATATTTGCAAGACACCCTAGACTGGCTTGTAAACTATTTTAAATTTAGATACTTGTTTTCTTTTCTATCTTAATATTCACGTTAGACTTTTCTTTTCTATCTTAATATTCACAGCTGACTTACTGCCTTTGGAGGCATTCCTGAGACTTAGGAACTGACTAAAAATCTCTCTTGACGTAGTGATAGACTAGAAATCAGAAATCCCGTGATAGAGAAACTGCCATCTGTTTAAGAAGACTAAGAGAGTAGTAGATTAGGCCCAACAGTTGAGGAGAAGAAATTCAGATTCAGAATGAAAGTGGTGTTCCACTGGGAAGAGATTATAAATCACAGAGTAAACCTGGGCTGAATGGTTTTCACATCAGTTTAGTCTTATGGAAAAATAGAAAGTGGAAGCCAGAAATCATCCCTAAGACATTTGTTGCAGACTCAGATTTCGAGGTTTCCTGTTGTGTATAAAATTGGTCCTACCTTTAGTTTCTAAAATGATTTTGTTAAAATTCTGCAAATCCATGATATTTTAGTGTGAATTTTTATGATCTCTTTCCAGTTGTATGAGTTGATTTGAGATGTCTGATGTTTAGAATTATATCGTTTCCCAGTTTTCCAAAGTACTTTTTTTTTTTTAACTCTTAAGCCATTCTTGTCCTTTGAATTTTTAAAATCTCTCTCCTCATTTAATCATATACTTGAAATTGTGTTATTTAGGTTCAGTACAGACTAGGGTAGCATATTTAAATTGATGTGAAATAAACTTCTCCTAGAAAATAACTCTTGCTTCATTTGTAGGAAAGAATCTTTCTTTCTAAAAGATTTACAGTGTTAATTTGTTTGATTTTAAATAAGCAGCTGCTTTTCCAAAATTAATTAACTAGCTTTTTTGAAGGAAAGTCCAAATCAAGTGATTAAGAAACTTTGGGGCATTCAGTCTTCATGACTTAGTTCATTAAACAGCCAAAGGCCTTCGCAGAAAAGAATCATAGTAAGCAAGAAATATGTCTCATAATGTAAGCCTGGTTTATCCTGAGAAGTGCAGATTTTCCCGAAGGCTCCTTTCAAATTAGAGTCAGGTGGCTAAATGAAAGCAAAGCTTAGGAACAAAGCTATAGTAAGAATTTTCATAACGAATTAGAACTCATGAATTTTCTCAGAATTACAATCAATATGACTTGATCAATATCTATTTGCATGTAAATATATTTCACTACCATTCCAGGATGATCATAAAAGACGATCACTATAGCAGTCTTATAGGATATTCATAGGGTGCATCCATGGTGCCACTTCCTCCTCCTCTTTGGAAAATTGTGTTCCAATAAAAGTCCTGCCTTGTTGGGCTGGGAGTGTTCTGGACCTTCTCTGGATCTCTCCCAAGTCCTCTGTAATTCTCCTGTTACTCCGTAAAAGTTTTTTTTTTTTAATTACTCAGGCTTGCTTTGATAAATTACTGTGTTACATCAATGAAAACTTTAGAAAATTTGCAGACAAATCCCACCACAAGAACTTATTTTTCTGCTGATTCCTTCCCTGAGGATAATGTTTCTTTGCTAAGCCAAGCTATTGGTCTACTTTGTATAGAGTCTGTTGGTAATAGTCCTGCCAATGTTAGTGATAGGGCCGCTTTAGTTTGCATTTCCTTGAAAAATAGCTCCTTTGGACATTTCTAGATCCTATTTTTCTGAAGAACCGGTTTAATTTTTAATTAAGGCCTGTCATTTTATTATTGATTTGCAGGAATTTGTGCTGTATTCTCAATATCAGCCCCCTTCAGTTACATGTGTTGCAAACAGCTCTTTACCTTGCTTCTTCATGTATTTGTTTCTGTCTTTTAATGAAACAAAGTTGTTCATCCTAATGTATGAAACCAAATGTCAATCCTTTTCTTAATGTTTATAACTTTTCAAGTTTTATTTGATTTTTTTTTCCCATAGAGACAGTCTCTTCCCTTTGTTAATATTATACCATTATCGGGGTTTTGAACCTTTAAGGAAATGCATGAATGCTAGATGTACAACTCAATGAAATATTTGCACACCAGCAACTCTGTTATCAGAATACAGATTAAGAAGTAGTACTGGGCCTCTGTCACCTGGCCCTTCCTCCCAGTGACTAACCAAACTATGCTAACGTCTAACTCAATGCAACAGTTCTGTTTTGGGATTTTGTGTAAACTGAATCATATAGTATGCATCCTTTTGTGTCTGCCTTGTTTCCTCTCTCTCAAAACTATTTTATGAGGATACTCCATTGGCTCATGAAGTTGCAATTTTTACAAGTCCAGTATTCTGTGGTTAATACACCATAATTTATTATCTTTTTTTCTATTGCTGATGGTCATTTGAGCAATTTCCAGTTTGGGGATTATTATTATTAATACTATAAATGCTATTGGGTGGCATTGACAGTTTGCCTGATTCTTAGAATTCTGTTGATAGGATGTCATTCGATGAAGATACTTTTTCCCAGACTAATCAAAGTGGATGATGGATCAGTATATTCATTGAAAAATCTTTCAGAATAAATGATGTGTTGTTAGTGAGCAATTCTCCATAGTATTTCTACATATCTTGGAGTAGATTTTGTTTCAGACTATAATTTCAAGGAAGTTTATATAGTAAATAAATTTGAAAGATAAGGATACTGTCTCACACTAGGACAAAATAATAATTTGTCTTCTCTTCAGAAAAATAAAGGTAACATATCCTTCCTGAGAAGTTAGGTACGCTAATGCTTGTGGCTTCCTTATGAGACTGGAGATTTTCTAAGCTTGGAGTTATTCAGTTGTGGAACAGATGTGTTGTATGTGTAACATCTACCTGGGCCCAATGTGAACCTCATTCCCATGGAATTGGTGGGGTGTATAGAGGGAGGTAAATTCGATAACAATATGAAGCTCCTGCTGTCATGCTCTCTAACAAAGTTATTTATCGATTCAGGAATATCGTGCTTTCTGAGAATATTGATGTCATTCTGGAAGACTAATTTGTTAACTTGCAAGCGGAGTATAATCTCAGATTTTTCACAATTTTTGACATGAATCTCTGCATTTCATTTTGAATGTTTCTTTTTCTGGCTTACCTTCTAGTTTAATAATTCTTTTTTTCTGGCATCTAATTTTACCTTAATGTATTTACTGAGTTCTTAATTTCATTATTTATGATTTTTAGTTTTACATTTATAGTTATTTATAAATTCTAATCTTCTGACAATACTGTCATTTATTGTCAATAAATGCTTCTTAAACATACATCGTTTATTTTAGTCTGTGACTTATGGCTCTATTATCTGTGTCTTCTATGGGCCAATGTCTCTTTCCAGTTGTTGCTGTTGGTTTTGACTCACATTTTGTTCCTTGTGCTCCTTTTGATTGAGCATTTGCCATATTATACTATGCTTTATGAAGATAATTTGAGGCCCTGTATTATGTAATCTTCATTTAGAGAGAATTTATCTTCTTCCGGTAGTACATTAACCAATAATTGTAGCTTTATCTTGCTTCTGGCATAATTATGAAATTGAGATAATCTGAAGCTGTCTTCAGTTTTGGTGAAATCTTGTTTCTTTCCAGTTTACTTTTATTGCTTCATTATAGCTGTTTGTAGGCCCTTTTCCAGGTCTTATGGATTTTTCAGGTGGTTCTGAAGTCCAAGTTTGTCCCTCTAGGTCCATGATTCTGCGGAAAGCTTTGTTCAGCTTTTCAAACTCTCAGCTGTTGCATCGAACGTCATTAGTCTT
>NW_016107616.1:1165183-1173861 GCF_001604975.1 Cebus imitator | reverse complement strand
TATCCCAAATGTCCATTTTCTCTATTTAGTCTTCTCTCCTTGTCCACACTCTGATTTCACAATTTCTCGCTACCCTGTTCTTCTCTGATGTGTTTTTACTTGGTTTGACAAGTAGTTGTTCTCAATAAAATTATTCCAAATCATCTAGTTAATTATTACTGAAAGCATATATCCATTGACTCTTTTAAACCCAACTTATTTATCTCATTTTAATTTTTCTTAAAGATGAAATATTCCCAATAGACCCTCAGTCTATAAATAATATAAATGTATTTTGATTATATCCCATCTGTCCTAAAGTTATATCTTGTCATGTGTGATTCCCAGCATATAGTATGTGTTTCCAAGCAGGAAATGCTGCTTTATATTAATTATTAAATGTGTATGTATACATATATACATATATGTATATACATATACATATATATACATATATATGTGGGGGGTATGTGTGTATGTGTGTATATACATGTATATATAATATGTAAATAATTTATAAATATGTGTGGAATATATACTTAAGAGAGGACCCTAAAATAATAGCATTCCTTCTCAATATCAAAATAGTCCATTAAAAGCAATTATATGTCCTTGTTTGAATCATAAGAATTTGGAAGCTTTAATATATGAGGATGGTAATTGCTGTAGCAAGCCAGCTTAATTTAGTTTGGTTTGAAATGAAAGCTGAGAAGTCTTGGAGAATGGTAGTACATTAACCAATGATTGTAGCTTTTGTTTTGTTTCAGAGCAAATCAGTTCATTTCCTGTCACACTATTGATATGGCAGTGTTTTTGCCTTTATCCTAATAAACATAGAACATCACAGTTTTCTTTTACCTAGTAGATTATACATTCAGTATTTTTTCCTAGGCTAGGTTATTTCTCAAATTTGGTATCACTTTTTGTTTTTAGGGATCTTTAATGTCTTCTCATTCTAATGGACCCACTGTATGCATCATGCTGACTTGACTTCAAATTAATAAATAATCTAAATAATGTGGTAATACATTTGGCAGAGACAGAGACACATATCCCACAGAACATGAAAACTTTCAGTTTAGGGGAGCATGTGTGATTCCTGCATATCATGAAAAAGAATTGCTCTGCATTTTGCTTACCAGCACCAAAAATGGGAAAAACAAAAACAAGAGGTTTGACTCAAACTGTTTACTTTGTGAACTGAAAGAGCCAAGATTAAACGAGACTCACGGCAGGGCAAGAAAATTTTCTCCAGGTAACCCTTAATGATAAATAAGTTCTGCCACTTAACTCCTTGAAACAGAAAATCTAGTAGCCCTCAAGCATTTGTGATATTTCAGAATGTTCTACAGAGACTACAGTAACCCATAGTCTGAAAGCACAGTAGAAAGTTTTTAGTTTTAAATCAAGAGTGTCACCTTTGTTATGTGACCATTATCATTTTCAGACATAGCTTTTGGATTGGTAATAGGCCGTGAAAGAGTACAAAGCTGAAACCTTGAATGGTACTAGAGTTTGCTTTCATTGACCCATTTAAAGCTCATGTTGAAGTTTGAGCCCCAGTATTGGAGGTAGGGCCTAATGGGAGATATTTGGATTATGGAGGCAGATCCCTCGCAAATGGTTTGGTACTGTCCTCAAGAAAGTGAGTGAGTTCCCACTCTGTTCATTCCCACAAGAGCTAATAGATAAAAACATCCTTGCACTCCCCTACCCCTGTCTCTTCTATTGCTTGTGATCTCTGTACATTCTGGCACCCTTTCCCCTTCCACCATGAGTGGCAACCGTTTGAGGCCCTTATCAGATGTGCCTGTGATTCTTGTACAGCCTGCAGAACGATGAGCCAAATAAACATCTTTTCTTTATAAATTACTCAACCTCAGGTGTTCTTTTATAGCAACACAAATGGACTAATATGAATGGTTACCATATTCTTACATGATGCCAAATGTTCTTTATAAATTGTTTTTGTTGAATTGACATAATTCTGTGTGCACATCATAAATCGAGTCATTAATCTCCCACTATAATTATTCCAACTTTTTAACCTCCCCTGTCTCAATTAACAATTCTTCTATAAGGAGATTTCCTTGATAACTTGAAACAGAATATAGCATTTTATAGATGAGTTTACCTTATGTACTAATAAAATAATGAAAAATGAACTGTGATACCAATATAGTCTTCTCAGGAGTGGTTCTGAAGGCCACAAGATCAAGCAATGTTTGCCAGAGATATTTTTTAGAGTAGCACATTTTATGGTCACTTTGCTTGGAAAAAAATGATATGAGATAGGGGTGTCTTGCAATTTATAGCAAGAGCAATCAATTTTGTTGGGTGGTTAAGGAAGTGAAAAAAATTATTAAAGAATGAGGAGGATTCTTTTAGAGAGATCTTATGTAATGGTCCCGTCTATAAACATATCTGAATCACATATGAATGTTCACCAAAAAGACATTACGACAGACGAAACTTTAATAATCAACACAGCAAGATTACTTAAGCTAAGGAAGTATGTCTCCTTAACCTCCCACGAAGTACTTTCACAAAGACCTCATAAGGAGATTATTTTGTAAATAGGAGGCTATACATAAAATCAGTGGCATAGTCTTCCCATAAGTAAAGCTATTTTAGTGATTGCTGCCACCAAGTGCTCAACTTAACAGAAGTAAGAAGCCTTAAGCCCCTAATATTGTACTACATACTTAGAATAACCTTGAAATGTTCAATTTTATTTATTCATTTTACATCGGAGAGAGTAGCAATTTGTGATAACTTAGTTACTCATTTGGGTTTTAAAAATTCTTCTCTGCCTTTATGCCTCTGCTAGTACTACTATTTATGCACTTAGTAAATGATGACAAACCACTTTAGTCTTTTATAGAGCATTGCTTCTGACAAATTCATTATACAGCAAAATAAGAAAGGAAGTGGGCCAAAGTCAGTGGGGATCACTAGTTTCCCTAGTCAGGCATCAGTTGTAAATAACACAATGCAAGGTACAGAATATATTCCTCATGGGTCTGCAAGTCAATCAGCAGAAGTAGGGGGTGGTACTTCCCACGGCTACCCTTAAGTATCCATTCAAAAAAAATTTGCTTACTATTTCCATGACTGTAATCTTGTGCAATTTAGAGATTTTTCTACCTCAAATAGATTTCCCCTATTCCATGATTCCACTGAACTGAAGACTGAAACAGCAGCTTATCTTCTGCAGTTTCTGATACCGTTTGGGGAAAAATGGAAATTTTGATTTTGGTTAGGGTGATTTCTAAAGTTTAGAAGCAAAGAGTTCAAATGGAGCCCAAATTCTCTCTGGACAGGCTCTATTCT
This sequence comes from Cebus imitator, assembly GCF_001604975.1. NCBI lineage: Eukaryota > Metazoa > Chordata > Mammalia > Primates > Cebidae > Cebus > Cebus imitator. The sequence goes on along the minus strand of NW_016107616.1, from coordinate 1,170,549 downwards.
TTTATGTCTAATGGTAAACTTTAATAGCAGATTATTGCAACAGTATAAAAGCAGGGCTACCGTGAATGCAGGTCTTTCAGAAAGGAAAGTTTATGTTACAAAAGAAGACTTAGAAACTGACCAGTTGAACTCTTTATTGAAATTATAGGAAGATGGTATAGTTAATGGAGAAGAAAGGTCATGAATCCCCCTAAAATTCAGTTGTAAAATGAGAAATTTTATTTTCTAAAATCATTTGGCTACCTTTGTCTCTCTATGTGAATGTATATAAAGCCTTTATTACTTATTTTTCCCAAACCATATATAGAATGTATTCACTGTGGCTAGTTTGGCAATCTATCCTGTATATGAGACAATATCTAGATAACATCAAGTCATAACTAGAAGAGAAATGGACAACACCAGGATGCCTGGGTCTTAGCATTGTTTGTAGTAATGTTGTGGCTTGCCTCCCTTTGGGTCACTTTGTCGTATGTATATGAATTTTACATTGAACAGAGAATAGTTGTTTTATGTTTTGGGGACAATTTTTTAGTTTGAAAAAGTATGTATGTGAAGAATTACTCATGTGTATCATTAGAATCAATAGTTGTAGTTTTATAAATCAGCATGTGATGATACTACCTGTTTTAATTTCCCATGATGTGATTCTGAATTCTTCTACCTGTGCTATGAGAGGAAAAGAGTTTAAATATCATCTTTTTAAGTCTCCTCTAGTGTTTGAAATGAGCACATGACCCATAATCACCCATTTAAATGCTCCCACTTGCTGCTTGGACATTAAGGAAATAGCTGAAAAGTAAATGGCCAATTGAGAAAATATGTCCAGTGTCGGTGTGGAAATTAGGTAGAAGTGATATTATTGGTAGCCAATAAAGTGTGTCCATTGAGAGAATCCTAGAAAAAAAAAGATCTGTTTCTGTGATACAATATTTGTCAAATTTCACATTGCCTAACTTTCCTTTTTCCTGCTAATTTTCTCAACTTTGTCCTTTTGGTCTTTCTGATGATTCTTTGAGCAGCTAGATATCCTGCCAATAAGTTTCTTTTCTGCTTACTTTAGCTACAGTTAGTTTCTCTTATTTCCAAACCAGAACTCAAACTGCTTTGGAGGATAAAGAATGTGAATTGCTGTAAAACTAAAGTAGAAATCAATATATAAAAGTCAAAAACTGACTTAATCTCATATTATGCAGCACACATGAAGAAAACAATTTCACAAGGTTAACTACATATTATATATCAAGAAAACAAAAATATATGTTGTCTGTACTGGATGTGTTCCCCAGAGTTTGTATGTTGAAACTCTAATACCCAGTTTTATGGTATTTGGAGATACAGCTTTTAGAAGGTAACTACTTCATAAGAGCTAAGCCCTTGTGAAGAGATTAGTGCCCTTATATAAAAAGAGAGGACAGAGCTTGCTTCTCTCTCTGTCTCTCTAAAATGTGAAGAGACACAGCACTAAGAGGACACACAACAGACAGTGGATCTGCCGGCCCTTTGACCTTGGACTTCCTGGCTTTCAGAACTCAGAAAAATAAATGTTCACTGGTTAGCCTGCCCAGTCTATGCTAATTTGATATCTCAACACAAACTAAGTCATGGGAGAAGAGTACAATTTTAGGAAGGAGGATTTATGTGAAGGATATGGGGGAAGATATTGGCTTTGGAGTAGATTGAGGAACAAAAGACACAGGAATTCTTTTTTTTTTTTTTTTTTTTTTTAACTACTAATTAGCTGTAGAAGGTATAGCAGAAATGGAGAGTTATGGTTTAAATTTATGTCGACTAAATCAGTATCTAACAATATTTTCTGAATATAAGAATTGCATGGAGGCCTTATTCAAATTATTGCTACAAGATCTTCCAGATTCTAACATCTCCAGGAGGTATTAGAGTTGAGATAGGTCCGAAGATAACCATAATTTTGCCGAAGTCCTTAGATAATCTCACAATCAAAAACGACTATGACAATTCTGGACTAAAAATAATTTTGGGTGAATAAGAGTACTAATTATCAGCAGATGTTTGAAACCCAGATAATTATGATTTAAAAGATACTTTTCAACAATCACACAATGGTGCTTTTGAAAAAGTTTCATAAAGGAGATTTGAAAAAATAACAAGATTCAGATGTCTCTGGCTCAATAAACTAGAGAGATGTAAGTTATTTCATTATATTGCTTGTAAGCACCTTCTACTTAGAAGTGCAGAAAGGGAGAGCTGATCGTCTGCAGCTCCCAGAAACAGTCATACATTGCTATCAAATTCCTGGCAAGTATTCAGTCAGAAACATCTGCAAGAATTTAGCACTGAGCTATGTATTTACTGATCTCTCTACCTGTTACTCTAATTACTGCACTATAAAATTTTTATTTTTATTCTAGCTCCCTCTGATGCTGCTGGAAGATCATAGATCAAACCCAGCATGGGATAGCAGTCTAGGAAAAATAAAACAAAGGAAGGAAATAAAGGCAGGAAAACAGAGAAAATGAACTTGGAGGTTATGTGTCATCATGTATGGAATAAAAAACAGATTCCCACATCCTATGGTTTCTGCTTCTTCCAACATATTCTCAAAAATTGTGGAAGTTGCATTTAAGTTGGTTAAAATATTTGGTAGGACAGTATAAGTATTAAGTAGCAAATTGTTTTAGTGTACATATATGTAAAAAGAAGATAAGTTTATTATAACCACACAGTTCCACATATGTCCTTCACTTCCTGCTTATGCTTCTTAAGCTACCTTGCAAACAGAAGATAACCCAAAACCTCCCAATATTATATGGTTTTTGCTTAACCTGAATATGTTTGGATCAGCTTGGTTCATATACCCAGTTCCACTGAGGAAGCTGGAGATTTTACAGACATATGATTTTGAGGATCTGACCTTTAGGAACAGGAATTGATGAGAGAGAGAGAGAGAGAGAGAGAGAGAGAGGTGAGAGATGTCAATATTCCAAATGGTAATTACAGTTCATAATTCCGTGTTTGTCTCCTAGATTCCACATTGTTTTCAGAGTCTCAGCTTTCCAGTTAATTGAGTTTTAGGTAAAGAAAAAGCCAATATAAATTAATTTAAGTAAAATAGAACTTGGAAGTTATGCTGTTCAAAAGCCAGAGTTTAGTGAAGCTGAATCTAGGATTCAGGTGCTCCAATGTGTCCTTAAACCTGCTGTTTGGTTTCATTGCAGTCATTTCATTCAGACAGAGCATTATCAGGCAGTGTTCACATGCAGCCACATCATAGTAGTTCCTACTCATGTCCTCCAGACTCCAAGCTTATGTAAAATCTGGAGCCACCCTCTATGCATAGATCGAGGAAAGTCCAGAGATGTTGTCTCAAAGGCTCTAACTGGGTTACATGACCTCTTTCAGGGTCAGCTATTTGGAGTTATCAACACTGGGCCATGTCCTTGTCTCTGGAGTTACAGGTGAAATTGACTTTTAAAAAAAATATGAAAAAAATTAGGAAGCAATAGTAACTTAAAGTAAATTTGGGGTTCCATTATTGGGGGAAAAAAAAAAGTTCATTGGATTTGTAAGAAAACTCACAAAACCTATTACCGTGTTTACAAATTTATTCCAGAATTTAAATAGTTGTGTAGTGTTTTCAGTACCACAGTTGATTATTATGTCAATTAAAACATAATGAAGTGTCTTAAAAATGCACAGGGAAGTTGATTACAATTTTGTGAGAATACCCATGCCATACTGTCTTCATTACCAGTAGTAATAAAGCTAGGTCTACTGACTTCTTTCATTCCATCTTCATGTATATATATGTATTCATTCCATGGTTGATCAGTTCATTTTGTTTAAAAGGGCTTTCAGAATAAATGTTTCCAAAATATTGCAATTAATGACTAAAATGCTTATCTTAAAAATGATTCTCTCATGTCTCCAACCATTCCCAGTGCTAATGCTGTTAATCACAGTCTTTTTTATTTTAACCAAATATTTGGGCATATTATCTTTATCACATCCAAATTGAAAAAATGTTTTCATATAATTAAGCTATTTTTTTTTTCTTTTTAGTAGTTCTGTAGCGTCATAATTGCCTGGCATTGCCTATTCTTTATTTTGCCAATCTGGTTTCTAAAGATGTGTCTTTATTTCATAAGAATATTGATATTTTCAAAAGTATATATAATGAGGTTTATTCATGTACATCCTTAATTTGATAAGATGTGAGTTTCAAATCTGAAGATCATTTCTTATTAAAACAAAGGGAACTGACTTTTGTTTAATCCCAAGCTAATTTTATTAGTACTCTTGATCTCAGTTGATAGAAATCCTTAAGGTAGCTTAAGAAATCATGGACATATACAAATCCTCTACTCCAAAGAATATTTTAACAACTAAGCTCTTAATAAAGGGGGCCAATGCATCTGAGAACCCGTGACCTGTGTGCTCCCAAGAACTCTTTCCCCAATATAATTTATTCTGTTAAATCAGTTTCTGCTTTTATTTTGTTGAGGTATGATTTATGTCCATGCTAAGAGAGATATCAAAAACTCCAAGTTTTATTTCTAGTTTTTTTTTCCAATGAGATGTATTACTTTCATATTAATCTGCTTACCAGTTCTGAGTCCTACTGAGTCAGGTACCACTCTTGGTCCAAGCAATTTTACTAACAAAGCAATTCTCTTACTACACTTAGGAAAGAGAGCAGTTCAAAACAGTCAGCACTGAATGTTCTGTTTTTTACATTAATAATTTAAGATGGCATACAATTCATTCTACTACTTCTTATATTTACTTATAAATAATACAGAAAAGAAAGGTAAATTAACTCCTCAAGGCTACCATGGTTCTACTTGGCTACTTCCTTAAACCTGCTTCTATAGATTAAATGAAATGCATGTCCAAAGATTCCAGTCATTCAAATTAAACTTCAATAAAACTCAACAGAATTAAACACTCAATAGAATTTTATTTGACCTGAATTTTCTATATTATTGCCTCAATTTTTTCTATCATATTTGTCTAACTTGATTGCGTAAATTAAACAACTGATTTGTTTTCTTGTTTGTTTTGGCAAAGACATTTTCTAGGCAAAAAAATCTCATATAGGTAGCGGAAAATATTTAAAGTATTCAACACCTAATTGGCCATACTGTTAGTTTTCTGTTGCAAAGTTATAAAGTAAATGGTTTCTATTTAGCACTGAAAATCACATCTCCTATGGTTCACATTTATGTTTCATCAAAGAACAGGTGGAAGAAGTCTGCATGCCAAGAAACCACCCGTGGTATTCACAGTTTGAGAGCTTGAACTTAAAGGCGATCATGGCCAGGCGTGGTGGCTCAAGCCTGTAATCCCAGCATTTTGGGAGGCCGAGGCGGGTGGATCACGAAGTC
>NW_016107616.1:1104632-1164966 GCF_001604975.1 Cebus imitator | reverse complement strand
CAATCATTTGGCTTGTAAACAGCTTTACTTTTCATATAATTGACATGAAACTGGCTCTACATCACACAAGCATGTCATAGCTTATTGCACTCACACAACACAATATTGTAAAAAATGCTAGCAAATCATGCTTTTAATTTGTAATTCAGCATATCTAAATATAAATAATACATCATTAATAGTCAAGTATAAAATATGCAAATTTATGAATCAATTAATACATTAGTTCTCACTAAAATTATAGCCCAAATTAATGATATGAATAGTTTCTTTTAAAGCTTTTCGGATGGTTTTAGATACTGAACGTATGTGCCTTTATTATAGTTAAGGCTTAGGAAGAATTGTCACATCCCAAAGTTAGCTCTAAGCCCATTGATTGCATAAACAACTGATTTGTTTTTTTGTTTGTTTTGGCAAAACCATTTTATAGGAAAAAATCTCATAGGTAGAGGAAAATATTTAAAGTATTCAACACCTAATTGGCCATACTGTTTTATAAGTTTACCATGTGAAGATGCAGATAGTCTTTTTCCACGAAATTGAAAAAGAAACATTTTTATGTTCATTTCTGGAACATGTTCAATGACCCATAGAAGGTAGGGACATTATTTCCATGCACAGAGATGTCATAATTGAAACTATAATTGGTAGAGACACATGAAATAATCATCACATGATTTTTAAAACTTTAGTTTCAAATTCCCACAATGAACCTCTTAAGCAACTTAGGACCCAGAATTGGCAAAAAACATCAGACTTCCTCTTATCTATGGGTATAAGACCTATATTGTTACTGTTTTGTATACTCTTTTCAATTTCTCTTTCAAACATGCTCTTATCACTAGAATTCCCTAAATGCACTGTTTTCTGGATTGGAATATTATATTAAGGTAATGATAATTATATTATTTTTTCTGTATTTTAATGTTCTCTACCCTCTCCCAACAAAGAAAAACATAGGTTGCCATTGTAAGCAAGAAGGTAAAGCAATTTAAAACGAGCTAAAAATAAGTTGGTGATAATTTACACAAATATTAATAGTTCTGAATCCTAGCCATAAACTAATTTATCACAGGAGGCCAAGGCACTCACATTTATGAAGCTTCTCTGCTGTTTGTGACATTCAAGCAAATTTGAGAAATGTTACACTGCTACGTATTTATATTTGGTTCCTAATATAACTTTTTACGAAGTCATTGTTTCATTCTCTCCCAAGAACAGCATTGGTGTGGTGTTGTAAGAAAGTCAGAGACTGAGCTTCCCACAGGCTCCTCTGAGCCCTCTCTTGGACTAGGTCTTGTCCTTGGCCCTTGACCTCAAGCCTACATAGTCTAACTGTAGCAAGAATCCTGCTTAAGTCAGTTTAGCAAGAATCCCCTTGATATTTTCTCTTAGTAATTTTCTGTCCATTACCTCCTTCCCCCTGGCTATAAATTCCTATTTGCCCTTGCTATATTTGAGATTGAGCTCAGTTAAATACTGAACTCTATTTTCCCTTATTGCAATAGTTTCTAAGTAAAATCTGTCAACATCACTTTAGTGTCCAGCTCTGGTTCTCTTTGACATACCCCAAGGTTATTCACAATTTCTTCCTGAAATGAGTAGTTCCATACATCTAGCTACAAATAAATATATAGTAAATTTCTCAGGCTCAGAGAATCTAAACTTTGCTTCTCAAATAATATTTAGTTAGAAAATCTAATTTGATACCAAAGAAAAACAAAGGCCTGAAAGTATATTGATTTTCCCAAGGTCAGATAACACATTTGAAACTAGACTCGGAACACAAGTCATAAGATTACCAATGCTGTGTTATTTCCATGGTGAGGGTAACACAAAATTAGAACTGAGCTTGAAAATTTGGCAAATACATATAAACATTAATAGTGATTAACTCTGGATTAATATTTGAGGTCCTATAAAGGAAAGGTTATAAAATACCAACTGATATGCATCCAAAAAGATGATCACAAACTTACTGACAAAACAAGAAGGCCATCTTGAGAAAATGAAATAAAAGCAAGGAAAGGAAAAGCCTGGCTTTTGGGTGGGGGGCGACTAGAAGCAAGTTGTTAGAAACATGCATTTTTCTTGTATAATTCCTATAACTACAGTAAGAAGAAATAGGCTTCTAGATATAGTAAAGGGACAATCAAAATCAGATTGTGGGCTAGGTATGGTGGCTCATGCCTATTATCTTGGCACTTTGGGAGCCAAGGCAGGAGGATGGCTTGAGGCCAGGAGTTCAAGACCAGCCTGAGCAACATAGCAAGACCCCTCTCTACAAAAGAGAAATTTTAAAAATTAGGTGTGGTCGCCTGTGATCCCTAGTTACTTGGGAGGCTGAGGTGGGAGGATTGCATGAATTTGCAGCGAGCTATGATTGTACCACTGCTCTCCAGCCTAGGTGACAGAGCAAAACCATGTCTCTAAAAAAATTAAAGGAAATAAAGTTGTATCTGATTCATGATCCCAGTTTAGATACTCAGAGTAGATTTCTCCAGTAGATCATCTATGCATTCATTGAGTAAATGAAACAAAATGAATATGATGATAAATGGTAATAGGACAGAAAATGAGCCTTCCAGGTTTATAGCTTCACTTTCCTGTGCTCCACAGAGGTATATGACATGTGCTTGTTAATTGTGCCTGGCAAAATTGATGAAGTAGTCATTATTGGTGGGGCAAGGTTACTCGGTAGCCCAAAGGCCATGGTACTTGTTAAACAGAAAATGTCCTCCCCAGCTTACTCCAAGGATACTCTATTGCCTGGAATCTCTAAATATATACCACATGGCATGGCAAAAGGAATTCAGGGCTGTGATTAAGTTAAGGTTCCTGAGGTTTGGAGATTATCCTGCATTATCTAGTTGGGGACCAATGTAATCACAGGAGTCTTGATTAGAAGAAGGTAAGTCAGAGTCAGAGAAAAAAGTAGGATAATAGAAACAAGGCAGAGAGAGACTATAAGATAATACATTCCTGGTGGCCACAAATCAAGGAATGCAGGAAACTTTTAGCTGGAAAAGGCAAGGGAACCAGTTCCCCTATAGAGCCCCCAGAAGGGACAGAGCCCACCCAACACTTTTATGTTTGAACTTTGCTTTAGAATCCGATATTTGTAAAATCATAAATTTTTATTGTTTTAAGCCAATAATCATGTGGTATTTCATTACAGCAACAATACAGACGTCTTAGGAAGCACAGTCATCCCACAGGAGAGAGCTCACAGTGCAGTGTAAAAATAATAGTCTGTAGGATCTAGGTAGGCTCTGGCCATACTAGAATAAGAAACCAGGAGGTTGTCAGCCACAGCTATTATTGCCAGATCTCATCCTTGGAGAATAGGTTAGTCATATCTATCCCCACCCCTACCACAGTGGAAAACAATGAGGGGCCAGCCAGAGCACAGGCATGCTGCTCTACAGACTCTCCTTCATGGCTGGTATGAGATCATGCAAGCTTATTTCCTACACACCTCTGTACTCACACACCATCTGGGCTAAGAGAGAGAGAGGGAGACAAAGACAGAAAATGAGAAAGAGAAAGAAATAGAATTAGCCAATAATAGAATTAACCATTAAAGTAACTGAACATTTAAAGGTAGCTGTCCTAAAATTGAGCTTGTCTGTTTTACATCCCACACCATTGATTCCCCTCCTTATCTATTCCTAAAAGTTTCTGAGGATTAAATCAATTATTTAAAAAAAGGAAGTTGCTAGATTTTCTTTGCTCATCAGAATATTTTTTAAAAAGTCAATAGAAGGGCTAAATTACATTAAGGAAGTTGCTCATAAAATGACAAAATGATGAAGATATTGATTCAAAATATCAAGTCCTTACTATGTACCAAAACGAATATAAAATGAAGACTCCACCATTGGTTCAATATCTTGACAAGAACATATTTCTCAAAGTAAAAATGAAAAACTAAAAAATTGAAACATTTTTCAAAAGAACTTTTTTAAAAGATCATTAAAAGCAGTCTTTATACTAATATTACCAAATGGCATAAATATAATCTGTACCGGTACCTATAAAAATTATTGTGAACAACAAGAACAACAAATACACATGCAGAAATTTTGGGTTTCATAGAGAAAGTAGGTAATCTACAAAGTTGCAGTAATTTAATGGTAAAACAGTTTGTCAAAGTACTTTTTTTCAACGTTCTGTTATAACTTTGATGAGAAAATAAAATTATTTCTGGCTGGGGCCACTGCCTCTATGGAGTATGCACATTCTCTTATGTCTGTGTAGGTTTTCTCTGGATGTCTGGTTTCCTCCCACATCTCAGAGTTATGCCTGTTAGGGAAGTTGGCGTGTTTACATTATTCCTGTCCAGGTTGGTTCCCCCCGGTGTCCTGAGCCACCTGGATTGCCTCCGAACACCTGGAACCCTAAACTGAAATAAGCAGATTAGAAATGTGTGAATGAATAAATTCTAATTACTGTAAAACAAAAATTTGTAGGCAATAATCATACAAGTGCAAGACAATAAGTGATGTGGTCTGCATCATGGGTTAAAAAGAACATTGCCAGGAGGACTTCACTTTTCTAGAAGGGCATCATTTATTAGATCCTTTTTTCATGGTTTGGGGTAAAATAAGCAATGATTAGAAAGGTATCCCTCAGGATAAGCTTTATAGCTGATTCTACTGTAAAGGCTTTAGTTACACAGCAGACTAAATTGTCTTGTGAAAGTTATGCTAAATAATAGAATTGGCTAAACAGAGAAGTATCTGTGCAGCTCCTGACCCTTGTGGCCTGTAGAGAGATACATCAAATGAAGATTATAGGGATTCAGTTATAGGGGATTAACGAAGAAATGACTTTGTTAAGTGAGTAAACTTTTTATCTAGCTTATTCTTTGATCTACTTGATTTTAGTTCATTTGGTTTATGGAAACTCTGGGTGAGGAGCATTCTCCAAACACTTGGTATTATTCTTCCAATAGTCATAGTAATAGTCTCAAAGGTTTTAAATATTTGCATGCAGCCATCTCTAGAATGTTATTTGCTTGTTAAAATGCCTGTATTTGTCTTAATAAATAAATGTGGTTCGAAGGGGCTCAGGGAGCCTTGGATAGTTGATATTGTTTGTTTTTGAACTGCGTAGTGGTAGGAGCTGCTTCTAGCAATGTTTGCTTTGCAAACATATTCCTTGTATTACCCCCACACTTCTAGGACTGCTATTATTCACTGATTCACCAAGAAATTGGGTACATAATTATCTTACTAGTTTTTATTAATTTCTCTTAAATGAATGTATAGCTCACATTTATTTGAATGTTGAATATTAAAAGTGCTTTTGAATCTTTATTGATAAAGTGTTTTGGTAATATTTTTTGTGACCAGAAATATGCCGTAAGGGGTTAATTCTTGTTTATGTCAATTAGCCTGTGGTAAAACTAGTATCCTTATATAACATTACATTTAAAGTTGAGTTTCCAAGAACCTATCAATTACATTAAGTGAAGACTTACTGTATTAGATTTCTCATTAATATTACTAAATCCTAGAGGACAGTGGAGATTGGTTTTCAAATACTGAAAGAGATATGTTTTTTCACTTCAAATTCTTTCTCCTACCAAGTTATATACCAAGTAGTGAGAACAGGCTGATTAGACATACATTTTTAGGGCTGAAGGGATTTAGAAATTTAACATTGAATACCTATTATTAAAAATATATTAAAGTGAGCATACAAGGATAACCGAGGGATAAAATGAAGCAAGGTAAGGTTAAGGGTAAAGGAAACAAGTCTCCAGTGAAGGAAGTGATGAGGGTTTGCAGAAACCTGATAAGAATTCTGCACAAATTAAAGCAAGAAAATTTAAAATTCCAGGAAAGAGCTGGGTTTTTTCTTGTTTGTTTTGCTTTGCTTTTAAAAGGGAAATACAGTAGCATATTAGTCCATTTTCATGCTTGCTGGTAAAGACATACCCAAGAGTGAGCAATATACAAAACAAAGAAGTTTAATTGAACTTACAGTTCCACATGGCTGGGGAAGCCTCACATTCACGGCAGAAGGCAAAGAGGATCTTTTATGTGGATGGTGGCAGGCAAAAAGAGCTTGTTCAGGGAATCTCCTCTTTTTAAAACCATCAGATCTTGAGAGAATCATTCGCTCTCACGAGAACAACACAGGAAAGACTGGCTCCATAATTCAATCACTTCCCACTGGGCTCCTCCGATGAACCATGGAAATTGTGGGAGTTACAATTCAAGATGAGATTTGGACGGGGACACAGTCAAACCGTATCAAGTAGTAAGGATCCCATAGACTGGGTAGTATGGGAGTCAGTTTGGGAAAAATGTATAAGATAGAGAGTATGAGAAAATAAGACATGCATGTATATATGTACATATACATCCATACATGTGTATACACAGCAATTGGAAAGTCCAGGGGCCAAACACATGCACCTAACATGAAGCAAATCTTCCATACTGAAAAATAAAATGAATGATTTCAATAGAAAAGAATGGTCTCAAGCAGTAGCTAGAATAGAGAAAAGGTAAATAATATAAATTAGGCAAATAATCTATTCTCCCAATAATAAAACAGCATCATTCAGAGAATTCATTTAAAATCACAAACTATATAGGCAAGACCTACTTTAAATATGAAACAAGTCAATATGTATTGTGACTTTGATAAATAAATGTAACGGAAAATTCCTTTTGAATTTATACCAGGCATACCATCATTTGATAGGCATGATACTTAAGGCTGTTGAGAAGAAAATATAATAAAAAGAACTTAACTCTACAGGAAATGATTTAAAAATAATAATGCATACTCTAATTTTCTCTTAAAAGTAACTCATAAGTACAAAAAAGCTGTTGACATTACAGAATAAATATTATTTTCTAGACTATTTTCTAAGGCTGAGCCTTCTGGAAATTAGAGACTGGCTAAGATGGAGTTTGGGTGCAAGATGTTGATTGGGATCAAAACGTGTGAAATTAAGGGGTGGAAATAATCTACACTTGGAACTTTGGTGTTCCTCATGAATAGCAAAAGTTACATCAAATTTGAGAATTTAATCAAATGCAGTACTATATACAGAAGTGTATCTTTGGAGGTTATGAATGAGTTCCTACATTTGAAGTCTAGTTCATAGCTTTCTATATTGAATTGAGGCCATGGTTAATAAATATTGAGTTTAATTATAATAGAGCTATTCTGGTAGAGAATGGACACATTCATAAAGTGATTTTTATATCTATTAAAATTACTTTCTTGTATGAAAAACAGGTTATGTTTTAATTTTAAATATCTGAATTTATTAAGAAATGTTGATATCCACATTTCTCTCTAGGTCCTTCCATCTCTATTTCTGCATTCTCCTTGTAAAAACACACACAAAATAAAGTCCCCCCAAATCCATTAAGTGTTATATTTGAAACTTTTTCTATGTGTTCCTTCTACCATATCTGAATGCCAGCCGTATTCTGTTAAAACTACTCTGTTTGCCTGATTTAATAGCCACTTTACTTTAAAATATATATATATTAGCAGCAGCATTTAACTTTCTGTGCCTAAAAAATATACATTAGCAGCAGCATTTAACTCTCTGTACTATTCTGTCCTTTAAACATTCTTTCTCATTGCTTCTAGAACTTCACATCTCTCTCATTGGCTGTTAGTTCTAAACCTTCTTTACTGGATCCTAACTGTAGAATGCACTATGCTTGAGCCTTGTGAGCCCCTTATTTTCTCTAACTTATCCTAGATGAATTCATGAAGTCTTTTGTTTTCTTTATTAATTGACATAATTGTATACATATGGCACAATATATTTTGAAATATGTATACTCATCCAGTCTTACAGCTTAAATGTTGTCCATTTATTAATTAATCCCAAATTTAAATGTTGTGGTCTGCCCTTACCTGTGAATTCAAGTCAAAATTTCCTAGTACTAGTCAATCTGTCAATTGTAAGTCTATTAGCCATCTTAGAATTAACGTGTTCAAAACAGAACCTTGTCCTCAATTTGAATGTGCTCCCACCCAAGCATTTTCTGTGTCGGTAAATAGCAGTATCATCTAGACAACTATTAAAGGCAAAACTATAATTAAATGTGGATATCTCCGACTTATACTCCCACATATTAGCCATTAGATAATTTTGAAAGCTTTACTTTCATAGCAAAAGACAAAACAAACAACAAACAAAAAAACACCCAATTTTCCATTGACTTTTCTTCAGATTTTTTGCTTCCATCCTTATTTAATCCAATCCCACATCATTTCTTATGGTGACTACTGATATTAGCATTTATAAGACCTTCTTGCTTCAATTCTTGCTCTGAAGATACCTTGATGTTTCTTAATAAAAATTAGTGTCTTACTCTCTAGCATAGAACTATTGAATTCCATTGCCAAAAAAAAAATCCTTATTGCTTGCCTACAGGGCCCATGATGACTTGCCATTAGCTGTTTCGCTGGCAGTGAAACATTTTACCTTCCCTAAGCTTCCACCATATTTGCATTCTTTCAGTTTCTTTGAATAAACAAGAACTTCCTTCTTGGTAACTTTCGTGGAATGTCCTCTCTAAACCTTAACCTAATTCTATTTTTCTGATTATACATGTGCCCAGAACGGTTCTTTCTCTTTTTATTGGCTTTCAATGCTTCCCTCCAGAATATAGAACCTATAAGAACTAAGATCTTTGCTAATATACACACTATTTAATTTCCATTATCAAGAATTTTTTTGAGGCTGAATGATACCATTCAGTAAGTAATGCTGAATGTTAAATACCTCTACCTGGTTGTGAAATATCAAATGCTGTTTTGCCTTCTAAATTGAACTGATGAAAATGTTGTGCCAGAACTTGATTTATCAAATACATTATTTTGAAAATATTAAGGAGAAAGGGGTGGTTTCTTTTAGAAAGACTTTTTTTTTTTTTTTTTTTATTGCAGTCAGAAGATACATAAGAGAGAGAAGCCCAGGCAGTTGCTGAACATAATGGTTGAACATAATGACTCCTTTATGTACAGAAAAGAAGTGCAAAGCTCTTATAGCAGAGTGTGATTTGGGAACTAACCAACAGACTCTGTGTGAGACTTTTCTATAAGCAGAGTATCCAAAGATGTTAAAACCTGTCTGGGAGATTGTCTCTCTTTTTTCTAATTCTCAGATGGAAAACACTGTTTTGAAGCTCTTCTTTATTCAGGCTGGCTAGTTTAGTTATTTCCAGTCTAGTGGATTATCTAGGGAACTTATTTCCCAGAATTTTGGAAGAGACTAAAGGAAGTAGAAATGTTACAGCTTGAAAGGTGACCCAGACATCCATGACAGAAATAATTTCGTCTGAAAAGTAGTCTCCTCTAAAATTGAGTTTACACTTTTCTAAAATAGGTTGTGCCAATTGGCATTGAAGTTTGAAGATTCCATTGGGGAGAAATCTCAGACTGCTGATTTAATTGCTAGGCTTTGCCAGAACTTATTTTTTAGCTTTTTATTGGTATTTTGCCTAAAATTAGTAGTATTGAAAGAAAAAGTAATAACATTAAATCTGAGCTAATAATAATAATAATAATAATAATAATAAAAGGATTTGTACAGCTAAGAAAATTTGTTGTTTGGAGAAGCCGTTTTTTCCCCCTTAATTCCCAGATGCTAGTCTGGTCATCCAAGCCAAATGAGAAGAATTGTTGGTAATTAAAAAGTAATTCACTGAAGTGAGTGCAGCTGTAGCAGTGAGCTTTATTGCCAGACTCAGTGTGATCTATAGAAGCAAATCCTAATTGTTTCAAGTGAAAAAAATATTTACTCATGAGGATAAGTCTGAAATGTTTATTTTATTTATAAAAACTTCGGTGAATATATAGCAATAAAATTTTTCAAGAAGAAAGGAAATTTTGCCAGTCTAATAAATACTAGTCTTGGGTATAAGTGAATATGAATAATGACATATATAGTACTCCAAAATAAGCATGTGAATATTAGGCAAATATTTCTACCTATTTTATCTTTTGAGTATAAATGGCTAAAAAATAAAAAGTCTGGAAAAGACTTTAAAAAGAACATTTAAATTATGTATTTATTTTAGCTTTAAAATATTGATACCCATTTTGAAATTTTCATTAAAATATCATTAAAGTTGTGAGAATTTTATTGACATTCTTTTGGCATTTTCTTTACCAGATACGGTTTTTATGCCCAGTACCTTCCATACTAACTGAGACTAAATATTACCCTTAGTTAGCATCTCCCGTATTTATCTGGCCTGCTACTAGCTTTGTCTTGTCGGAACTTTGAGCTTCTTTATGTTCTCTTTGGGTATTTACTAAAATTTTGAAATTACATGAAACCATTTCTGTCTCCTCCAAGATACTGCTGTTTTTTTGAAAGGCACAGCAGGAAACACTTTCACCTATGTAGAATATGCCCTAACTTTATACATCACATTTACTGTATAGCAGGACCTTGGCAGCCAGTAGAGTTTTACAAAAAGTAAATGGAGCAAAGAAAGGGTGAAATAATGATTTATAGACATTTATATAAGATATCTTATTTTTATTTTTATTATCAGAGTTTTGACTTAACTGTTAGCACTATTTTAATGCATAAGAAAGATTAGTATATTTATTACTGAAAGTCAATTATGTAGCAATAGGAGTGATTTATTGCTGTTCATAAATTTGTTAAATGCATATAGGGAGCTTTTTTCCATCAGACTTATGTTCAAAGTATGCAATAGAATTCATTGGAAAACTGCATTAACAACAATTTATTTTAAACACCGTTTATTAGAATTCAAATATTCCAAGAACTGGTTCTTCTTCATCAAATTCTCTTCCTTCCCTCTACAGAGAATACACTCCCAAATCCAGTTGCCACTTTCTCTTAAACTTTAATTACTTCCCTTCATTTTATGTCACTATCATTTACCACTGTGACCATATTTGTTGTTTATAATAATTGAGCATTCCAAGAAATCATTACTCAGGCAGACTAGTTGTTAAGTGTTTTTCATAGCTCACATTTTAAACAGGCCAGGCAAGAGAAAATAGTATCCTGGACCAAAGGAGTAGTGATAGAGATAGTAGTAAGTGGTAAGATTTTGCATTTGCTTCGAAGGTAGTATCAACAGAAATTTATTGTTGAATTGGATGTAAAATAGGAAGCTGTTTGTGACCTATTGATTACAGCAGAATCTCAGCAAGAGTTACAGTGATTCTAAATTACAATAAAAACCCCATATTCCATAGCAAAGAATGTCTTTATGGCTGAAGAATAATATATGATACATTTTTAAAAATAAAATTACACAATAAAAAGATTTAAGAGCTCAAAAGGTATACCTCTGGGTCAAAAGTATATTTACTGAAATTTGTATCTATATTACTCAATTATTTTTTGTCATAAAAATATCTATAAAACACATAAATGGAAATTAGGACTAATCTAGTTTATTCTAGATCTGTAACTCAATAAAATAAATTATTGATTTTTAAGTATTGATAAATTGACAGCACATTCAATATTCAAAATTTCTTAAAACAAAATGTTGCTTATTACTTATTTTTTCTTTCTTATCCACCTGTCATACACTGTACCTAAGAACTACACTCCTTTATGTAATGCATGGTGACTAGTCAATGATAGTATGTTATACTTTTGTAAAATGCTGAGAGTGGACGTTGTGTTCTCACCATAAAAATAATAATTATGTGAGGTAAATACATATCTGAATTAGCTAGATTAACCACTCCACAGTGTATATGCGCTTCAAAACATCATGTTGTACAACATAAATAACATACAAATGTGTCAATTTAAATAAATAAATGCATACATTTAAAAACAAACGCAATTTAAAAATCTCTACATTGTGTTAACGTTTTCTTTGGAGTATAAATTATGCCATCATTGTTACTCAAAATTATTTTTGAAGTGTGCCATTTTTCTTTTAGTAAAGCAGTAAATATATTCAGTTTCTGGCATGCAATGGTAAAGAAAGTTAAGACTAACGAAGTATTTGCATGAACACATTATTTTTGTAGAGAATATGTAAAGTGTGAAAACTTATATATTCACAAAAATAAATACTGGTAATTAGCTATTTTAACATTCCTGATATACTTGAATGAGCTAACATATTTAAATGAGCAAAAGATATATTTTTCAGTTTGCTTGTTGCAAAATGTTGCTGAATGTTTTGTTGAATTACCCACTGTTTTTCAAAAAATAAGTGAGATATAAAAAGGTAGGTATAATCGTATGCAATCAAATATGAATAATTTCCTTAGAAGAAAAACTATTTTCAATATTAATTTGGTAGTCTGGAATTAATATGCATTTAATGATAAAAGAATAGGAAATATGACTTTACCAAGAAGTAGTTAAAAAAAAAAAAAGTGGTCTCTCAGAGGAAGTTCAAAGCATATTTCTTCTAAAAATTGGTAACTGATATTTACATTGGAATTTTCCTTTAGCTTTTATTTCATTTTGTTACTTTTTAAAATACACTTTTACACTCTCTGACTGCAGGAAATGAAATCACACATCTAGAGAATTGTTAAATTTTCCATTTTAGATAACTGTATATCAGAGGGTTTATTCAAAGTATATGCTAATGGGTATCTTTCTAAGAAAACAGATTCATGGTTTAAAATATCCACACTCTCCTGGAAAAGGAAATAAACCTTTTACAGGATCACTGCAATTGAAGCAGTTTTCTAAATGAAATCTTCCCAAACTCTAAAATAAGTTTGTTAATGTACTTATTAATTTGTCAAACCTATAGTTGTTCAAGCTTTCAAGTGCTCCTTGAGATTGTTCACAGAAATATCTAGAATGAGTGCCCCAGGCAGGAAGAACAAGTATAAATCCTGGCAGGATGTTAACTGCTGTAGTCTATTGAAAAAGGGGCAGAATGGTGAGATGAGGTCTGAGAGAAGAGCAGATATCCAAGACAGTACAGGATCTTATATTCTATATAAAGATACTGGAATAACTTGAGATGGAAATGGAAAGCATCCAGTAGTTTGAGCAGAGCTGGAATCTAATATGAATTACATTTTAATTAAAGTACACTATCTATTATTTACTGGAAAAAATTAATAAAAGAATATCAAACATTCCAGAGCAGTAAGAAACTTGTCCCTTTAAAGAGTGAAATTGCAAAGCTAAAACATTGTTCTTACATTACAGTGGTATTCTTAATGTCTGAAGATAAATTTAACCTTTAAAATAGAAATAGAGAGTAGAGGAATATTTACCAGAGACTGAGAAGAATAGTACAGAGATGGGAGAGTGGTAGGGATAGTTAATGGCAGGGAAAAACACATAGAAAAAAATGAATATGATCCAGTATTTGATAGCACAACTGGGTGACTATGGTAAAAAAAAATTAATTGTACATTCTGATATAACTAAAAGAGCATAATTGGATAGTTTGTAACACGAAGGATAAATGCTTGGAAAGATCAATAGCCCCATTTTTTCACGATGTGTCATAACATATTGCATGCCTGTATCAAGATATTTCATGTACCTTATAAATATATACACCACAAAAATTAAAAAGTAAAGACTTACAGTTTGTGCCGCTTGACCTGGTAAGCATAAGTCCATGTCACCAAATTACATTCCGTTACTCCCACCTGAAGCCTCTGTTAGCCCTTCTTTCATTGTGGCAAAACTCCACCCTAGGTGATAGAATGAGGCAGAGTCTCTAAAACATAAAATGAAAATAAAAATAAGAAAATAGTAAGACAAATTCTAGTAAACTTGTTGACTAGGAATTCATTTGAACCTAAAAAGAACAGGCTGTGTATATATTATCTTTTTAAATATGCTGCTTGATGAATCTAAGCAACTTGATGCATGTGAAGATTTCATCACATTTGTCAAATGGGTATTTTAATAGGTGACATGATTTATAATTGTGGGCAGGGACATTTTGCTTTTCTGGTTGCTTGGAAATACTGCATCTTCTGGTGTGTTGGATGTCAATAGGATGTTGGGAACACTCGCAGTTCAAACTGTATTACATGTAATTATGAAAACTATTTATTGTAGCAAATCCCTAATGCAAGTTCCACCTAATTGTCTATTCCTGTCTTAATTATCAGAAATCTACTATTCTTACATTTCTGGGGTTTTATTCTTCTTAACCAGTGATATTTACTTCTCTTCAGGGTATTTCTTTCTAAAGCATGTACTCAGTACTTGCAAGTGGTGTATAAAATTATTCTCCTAAACAAAGACAAATTATTTCCAAAAGACACAACCTGATAAATTTTATCCTTTTACATATACAAGGCACAAAGAAATTACACTAAATATTTAATGAAAATAAGAATAATTTTTAAATTACATTGTACAATATAATCTGAAATAAATATTGTGCAATGAGAAGCAGTTAAAAATCTACATTATAAAGTAAATGTTGCAGATAGCAGAGTTCTTCTGTTCTAATTTACCACTGTTAGAGAGGAAATGTGATAATATTGAACTATATGTTTTAAAGAAAATTTTAGAAAAAAATCTACACGTTTCTCTGAGTATCTGAAAAAAGTATGTATTCTTAAAAAGAACAGTGAACTGGCACCTGGTGATGGAGTGAGACTCTGTCTCAAAAAAAAAAAAAAAAAAAAAAGAACAGTAAAATATATACTGCACATTTTATATATATCTCTGTAGCTTTCAAATGACACTCACCTAATTCCTATCTAAATATGAAGTCATAAGTCCAGCCATCTTCAACACATCCTCATTGTAACCTCTAAATGTGAAAGAACATGAAAATATGATTTCCAATACAAAATTATTGAATTTTGATTTTGTTTTTATTGATTTAATTAATACTTTTACCTGAATGTGGAATTCTTCTAGTCCATTATTTCAGTTCTAAGTATAATCAATATTACTTAGTATCATAGTATGGTTAATATTGCAAGACGTAAATGAAAACAGAAGTTCTTTTTATATTTGTTCTTACCTTTGTGAAGAGACCTTGGAGGCCTCTAAGTTTTGGTACATCTATAAGTCTGATTTGAACCTGTTTTCATTTACAAAGTAAACAGATGTAAAATAATCTGTTTTTTCCCCCAACAAAGCACACATGGACTTTAAGAGATTGAATTTTTTTTTTTCCTAATGTGAAAGAAATGTTCTAACAAAGAATGCTATCTCAGCAGTTTACAACTGGAGAAGTCAATAGGTTTCCTTCAACCTCTCACTATTCATCACAGGCTGTTGTGCTATAATCCACCTGCCAGTTTATTAACTTTGCTACTCTGCTTTTACATTGTGTGAACCAACAATTAAAGTCACATCAACACATATGGCCAACTAATTCAACTATTTTCCACCTTAAATATATTCTGCATTCCAAAGTATACAAAATATTAAAGACTTTGTAACTTTTGGATTCTCTAGCTTCATTAATCTCAAAGAAGAGATATTGTATGGAATTAAAAATGAATCGATGAACTTTCCACTTCATTCATTCATTCATTTAATAAATATTGAGTGAGACTAAGCTATATATGGTATTATGCAAGGTATTTGGATACATTGGTGAACTAGGCAGGCTTATTCACAATCTGATTCTATTTATGGTCTTGTCAATAGCGTTTACTGTGTATTTACTTTATACTGAACAGTGTACTAAGAGTGTCTATGAGAAAGTACCAATAGTCCTTGAGTGCTTCTGAAGCTGAAGAAGAAAGATTATCATTAGAGACAATTTGGAAAATAATCAGTATATTGAGGTAACTGAATTCATAGGCATAACGAGGCCACGGAAATAATTCAGTAAATTTTCAGAGGTTATACCAATATTATGTAGCATTTTTTCTCAATCTCTGTGTGTGTGTGTGTGTGTGTGTGTGTGTGTGTGTGTGTGTAATTTTGCATATGAGAACCTGGCAAATTGTAAAAAGTAAATTCAGTTAATATTATGTTAGATTACTAAGAGCTTTTAAAATTTATTTATGTAAGTTCTATGTCTTCAACAAATGCATTAAAATATGATTATTAGATAACAAAATAGACAAAGGCTATTCAGAAGTGTTGATTATTCAGTTATCACACCTGAAATCTTCTCAGCTTGTAAAGGAAATAAATTGGTTTATTTCCTCATATAAATTCTCTTTTTTAAAAAGAGAATTAAATTTAAGTTCCAAGATACAGGTGCAGGATGTGCAGGTTTCTTACATAGGTAAACCTGTGCCAACAAACATAAACAAAAAAAGCTCATGATCACTGGTCATTAAGAAATGCAAATCAAAACCACAGTGAGATACCATCTCATGCCAGTCAGAGTGGCGATTATTAAAAAGTCAAGAAACAACAGATGCTGGCAAAGCTGTGGAGAAATAGGAAACTTTTACACTGTTGGTGGGAATGTAAATTAGATCAACCATTGTGAAAGATAGTGTGGCAATTCCTCAAAGAGCTAGAACCAGAAATACCATTTGACCTAGCATTAATATAAATAATAATTTATATTATTTTTGGGTATATACTCAGTAAAATATTACTGAGTATATACCCAAAAATAATATAAATCATTCTATTATGAAGATACATGGCATGCATATGTTCATTGCAGCACTGTTCACAATAGCAAAGATATATAGTCGGCTCAAATGCCCATTAATGATAGACTAAGTAAAGAAAATGTGGTACATATACACCATAGAATACTATGCAGCCATAAAAAGAAATGAGATCCTGTCCTTTGCAGAAACATGAATGGAACTGGAAGCCATTATCCTCAGCAAAGTAACACAGGAACACAAAACCAAATACTGCATATTCTCACTTATAAGCAGGAGCTGAATAATGAGAATAAATAGGTGCAGCAAACCTCCTAATTTACATTTTCTAAATACTGACTAATCTCAAGACTACTTCGAAGCAGGGAAATTCAGTACTATTAGCATTTTGTACTGGATGATTCTTTTTTGGGGTGGGAGTCTGTCATATGCATTGTAAGTTGGTTAGTAACATTTCTGGCCGCCACTCGCTACATTCAAATAACTTCATAACTTCAGCTCCCCTCTTGCACTGCAGGCCTTGCCAAATGAACTCTGTAGGGCATGCAAAATTAGCCCTAGTTGATAATAATTTTAAAAACTGTCAGCAA
Organism: Cebus imitator; assembly: GCF_001604975.1. Classification (NCBI taxonomy): domain Eukaryota; kingdom Metazoa; phylum Chordata; class Mammalia; order Primates; family Cebidae; genus Cebus; species Cebus imitator. Next base: position 1,147,843 of record NW_016107616.1, on the reverse strand, counting down.
AACATAGTTTCGATAAAAGTTATTTTGTCCTATTTTATCTTTTGTTTTTACAATCCAAATAAAATTTGAAATAACCTTTTAAAAATTTAAGTATTATGTGCATTGAACTCACTTATTGGTTGCAAAGTAGATTACTATATTTTTATAAGGCACTTTTAATATTAAATATGACATAAAAAATTCTACACTTTAGTTTTGCTGAAAAGGTAACATTGAGAAACCTTACATGAAACAATATGTCTTAAGTATAGACAAATGTGAAGAAGCCAAGTTCCAAGGCAAATTTTAAAATAGGGTAAAGTTCAAGATGTAGAGAAGTAGACTTAAAGTGGGAAGTTATGATTTTTCTATAAATATGGTAGTGGTGTTTTCCTTCTACAAATAAGCCTGGAAAAATAAAGCTCATAAAAATGCTTGAGACAGAATGTAATTTTTAAAAATATCAACACAAAAAGTTAATAAAATGTATACAGAATCTCATCAAAACCAGAGTATAGCTTTCTGAGAGTCATGCTAATTATTGTTCTTGCTCTGCAAACTTATTTCTGATGCATTTGCATAAAATGTTATAGTGATGATATATATTTTACATCTATAAACAATCATTACTATGTCCTTAGCTCTCTCTTGTAAGTGTAAGAACTTATAAAAATGCTTTTACAAATATTTATTCTGTCGTCAACATGAAAACAGATATAACTTGCTTTGGGACATTCCTGGTTCAATTTCAATTATATAAAAATAAGGAGAAAAAGATAGAAATTGAATAGAAAAAATATTTGTCTCTATCTGTTTCAATTGTCTCAACTGCCACATGAGGATAGTGCATTTGATAAAGCTACTATAAATAGAATTTCATGAAAATGCATTATATAGCTAATATTGTTTTTAAAAAACTAACAGTATTTTGCAGGTATCAAAACTTACATGAAATACGTTTGTTTGTGCCTGCAACTTGAGCATTGTCTCACTCAGTCATTTTTATGTTAATAAAACTTATTATTATAGACTTGTGTATGGCTCCAGGAAGTACATTAAATGTTTTGTTTCCATGTATGTGTGTTTCCATGCTCTCTTATGTTTATGATGCTTTGTAAATACCACATAGAAAAATGTTGATATTATTGAAACTAAGTTGAGAAAAATAACCAGTTGCCTTGTTGCAATTAATTGTAGTTGCTGATCATACTGTATCTAAGAATTGACTATTTAGGCCATATCTGAGAAAGTACTAGTAAAACAATAGTTTTCAGTGCAAAAATTATGAATGTACTCTTACAAATGCATTTTTAAAACAAAAGTAAAGTTAGACTGTTTTATGATATATATAACCTTCTTGCCATGTATTCCTTAATATGTTATTATTTCCATTTCAGTTACTTCATTATCTTTCAGCCCAAAAAATTATCTCTTATGCCACAAATATTATCTTTAAATCATTCGGATTTTAATGTTAATTTATTTTGAAACCAAGATATGATTTTCAGTTATGACTTTAAATAGCAGCTAATCAATTTTTATAAGGTATTTATCTTCTGTTAAGAAGCTCTTCATTTTTTTTTGTTTTTTGCATTATTGGCAGTCTCTTCTAAACTGTCTCTGATTTCTTTATACTTAACACATAAAGGTTTCAAACTAAACACAACATGCCATGCACAGCCTTACTCATCTTTTGGAATGTATGCATTTATTTCTTGTTGTTAGAAACCATATATATGACTATTCTGGTAGCTAGCCCTTGTAACATTTTACTATGGTTTAGCTTCTTCTCTTAACTTGTAACACTCAATACACATTTTAGCAGCATCCTGTATAGTCCACCAACTTACCAGTGGTAGATAGTTTCTCAGACTAACATGAAACTTATAGAATATTTATATTTTTCTGAGGATTTTCTAAATCTAGGCTAGAAATATTTTAGTAATACCTTGTTTATATGTGTTTAACAAGGGTAGCAAAACCAGGGAGGTCAACACATTTGGAAATGCTTTTTAGCTTTATCTTTTAAGATACTTAGCAACATATTTTAGTAATATTTTGCTAATACTGCTTTTTTTCCCTGTGCATTATTGCCATGTTATTCTCCCATAGCTTATACTATTTTTCTAATCATTTCAATATCCCACTCTGAATAGAATACTGAAACAGTATTGAAACTTTTTTTTTAATTATAGGTGACCAGACTTTTGTAGGAAAATAGCTAAAATGTGTCAAAACAGGTGAGTCTTGGAAAGTTTTCCTTTCAAAGGATAGGCAAATGTGTTGGAACAAATGAGTCATCCCTTAGAATCTTAATGTTGAAAAGAAGGAAACAAACAGATTTTAGAATTCAAGAGTCATAGAGAAATAACTGTCATTGAGGTAAAAGAAACAACATCCCATCCCCAACATAAACAAAATACCATCAACTAAAGACATTGCAATCTAAAACACAGGAAATTAACAGGTTAAAACAATAACAAACAAACAAACAAACTCTAGGACAAATGCTTGTGATGAGAGGCCTAGAACTTTGAAATTCAGTTTCTTATCTATCAGGTAGGAAAAAGTATACCTCAAAACAGTCGGTGAGTCTGTAAGGATTCCTCACCCATAGTAGATGCTAAGTATACATGTGTTTGGTTCAATGAATCTTAGATATGCGTTAAGTACTCCCTGATCTGCTTAAGAAGAATATGAAGTCATATGATATGAGATCCAGCAAAATAGATTTGGGCCAGGCGCAGTGGCTCACCCTGCAACCTCAGCTGTTTGGAAGGCCACCAGTGGTCTAATACATTGCCCATGCTCATCTCGAGCTCCTGGCCTCCACTTGAGGACAGGAGTTTGCAAAAATGCAAAAAATTAGCCAGGCGTGATGATGCGTGAGGTTCAGGCAAAAACATCACTTCAGCCTGGAAGTTAGAAGCTGCAGTAAGCCATGTTTGTGCCACAGCACTCCAGCCTGGGGCACAGAGCACAGAACCTGTCTCAAAAGAAAAAATAAATTTGGATCCTGCTTCTAAGAAATTCAATCTTAGAAAAGTTAGAGAGGTTGGGCACAGAGGTTGTACCTAACCTCTGTGTAGTATGTGTATATTTTCTTGAGAAAGACTGAGTAAATGAAAAATCTTATGGTCATTGAAAAATGGTTCATCATGATTATGGCCCAACAGCATCACACAGTCTATTACAGGTAATCATTTAGTACTGTGGACAAAAAAATAAATAGAAATAATTTCCTGTTTCTCCGTTCTTTCACTCTGACCCCAAAAGCCTGTACAGTTTCCCTTAGGATAGATGTACTTCAAACTGTATATAATGCTAGTAAGTCTTTTTAAACAGAAGATTGTGCAGAAATTCTGACAATACCTACACCTTGGTTCAAGTTAAAACATTTATACGAGGCTCAAGGCATCATTGAAATTTGAAGGAATTTGTAAACAACAAGTGCACCAATTGCACCTTATAGGCAGGATTTGGTGCCTTTATAGTTTGTCTCTCTCTCCCATCATATGAGTTGTTTCTAGTCTATCTACTCCTAGTTATTTGCCCTTATAGGTTGCTGTAGTCACAAAGCTATTAATTAGTTTTCACTAAAATGCCTTACAGTGCTTCCATAGTGAAAGTTTATTAAATCCAGAAATTAAAATAGTAAAACAAATAAAGCTTTTATAACCTGTAATAGATCATCATTTTTGTACTAAAGTAATTTTTGCATATAACTATCATAATTTTTTCTTCTGTTCATAATACACAGTAAAATAATGAACAAAATACTTAGAAATATGCCTATAAAATTAAAACTATGGTTGTAAGTAATCAGATGCAACATTGCCTTTTATCAAGTGTCTCTTTTTATATAAGACAAATTAGCCAAGCATTAATGAAATATCACTTAGAATTCCTGTCATGTGAGGTTCCTCTCATCTGCAAAAATCATTTGCAAAATATAAGTTACCATCATAGAACTAGATGTGGAAGAAATGCCACTTTGGTCTAAGTGTTTGAAAAAATATAAAACAAATTCCAGATCCATATTAAGTTGGTTTCATAGAGAAATTTACCTGATATACAGGGAAATTTCATTTCAGTAAATAACTTCAGCTTTTAAAAAGTCATACCACGTTTTCAGATTCCTGCAGAGATCCTGGAGTGTTTATAATCTGTCAAAGCTTCAGAGAATGTCCTGTATTTCTGTTGATGCATGGGATACTGATTTCTTTTTGGAAAGCCAATGCTGAAGTTTTGGTTTCTGTGATCTTCTTGGGAGAACGGGAAACTGCCCAATGTCCAGCCTCCCTAGGCAACAACTGGGTATATTTCTTTCTAGGATATACCACCTGCTAGGTGCAATTGCCAATATGATGTGTGGCCAAGAATCTTGTGAAAATTTGTAATAAAATGTAACTGGCTAAAAGATAATTTGCTAAGTTGCATGATTGTTAAATTTAAAGGTTTATATATTTACAAAACACATATTTTAAGTATTTATACAGTTTGCAATTATATAAAGTGGGATAATTTTAGTAGCTTTTGAGTCTTCCTCCTGAACTATAGTTGGTCAATTTAGAGTTTCAGTGTAGTTTAATTTTAATTGAAATTAAAAAATATATATATGCCTGTCTCAGTTTTATGATACCAGTTCCACTGTGGACAAAGTATAGTACACTTTGGTGTTTTTCTAGACTTTGGGCTGATGATATTTGGGCATGCATTTCTTGTATGTTTTGATTTTCAAGTGTTTCCAAAGACTGTATGTCAATGCTTTTATAAATCATGAAATGCTCTTAATTTCAACACATTTTCAATCCCAGTCCAGAAATATAACTAACTTGATCAGATGTTCATTTGGTATATTTTAGGAAAAAATGAGATGTTCAGTGTCTGAAATGTGAATATATATACACCGGCATACAATTTAGCTATCTCTTGAAACCACAGCTAATTAGCTAAATCAAAGGCCTGGGATTTTTGAAGAATCACATTAAAATTAAAACTGAGTTGAATTAAAACTTCAGAAATATTCAAAGGTGGTTGAAACCAGTCCGTGCTGTACAATTTGCTTAAAACTTTGTAAATATTTAACAAGAACATGTTTTGATAACATGGAACTTGGCAAGCATAATGGGTTGTTTTAGGTGAATTAATTCACAGTCAAATGATTTCCAAAGTGTAAGGCACTTTGATAATGGGACACCAAGCAAAGGCTCATAAATAAGCTCAAGCTTTCCTACTGATACGAAAATAAGGTTTATTTTCAACAGTTTCCTCTTCCTGTTTTACTAAAGTATCTTAGGGATAAGGACATACAAAAGCCTGATGCTTCCTTTGACATAGAAGATAACAGGAAAGTACTTATTAATTATGGAAAGCAAATAAGTATTAAATTGTGTTGTTATTTTCTTCAGAATTTAATAAAATTCTGAATAATGCATTTGTAACAAGTTATACTTACTAATTATTTTCCTATCATATGATCGATGCTTTGTCCTTGTTTCTGTACTGTAAAATAATTGTCAATGCTTTAGGGATAAAGAAATAGGTGGGTAAAAGATTGTATTAGCTTGTTACCTATTCTACACAATTACACCCATAAAATAGTTAAAGCATATTTATAATCTCTCAGTAATTAATTGTTGCTGATGCATATCTGTTAGCTATTTTTCCTGAAATGTTATATGTACTTTCCTTGTCAAAAGCCAAAAAAGGAAATGGCTTAGGAAAAATGACATTTGAGAGTATTACAAAAGACCTAATCACACATGCATTTTACAACAAACTTGTGGCTCGCTTCCTCCACAATTACAACCATGTAAAACAGAGGGTGAACTCTTTTTCATATTCTTCGCACCTCTTTATTAGGACTGTTGGAAGAATATATTTGTGTTTCTCAGATTGCAATACAGTTTTAACCTGAAACCAATAAATCACTCATTTCAACTTTACTTGTGATTTTAAATTTGGCACAGTGGAAAGACCATCAATAAGTTTGCTATACAGTCTTACAGCATGCTTAGCGAGAGTGAAAATTTGCTGATCAATTATCATTGCCAATTTTTTTTTCTTTACTGTTCTTTGCTTCATGCACTTGCTATGCATTTTACTTTTTGTATTTTTTTTTTTATTCTACTTTAAGTTCTGGGATACATGTGCAGAACATGCAGGTTTGTTACATAGGTATACAGGTGCCATGGTGATTTACTGCACCCATGAACCCATCATCTACATTATGTATTTCTCCTAATGCTATCCTTTCCCTAGCCCTCCCATCCCCCAACAGGCCCCAGTGTGTGGTGTTCCTCACCCTGTGTGATGTGTTCTCGTTGTTCAACTCCCACTTATGAGTGAGAACATGCAGTGTTTGGTTTTTTGTTCCTGTGTTACTTTGCTGAGAATGATGGTTTCCAGCTTCATCCATGTCCCTGCAAAGGACATGAACTCATCCTTTTTTACAGCTCCATAGTATTCCATGGTGTATATGTGCCACATTTTCTTTATCCAGTCTGTCATTTGATGAGTATTTGGGTTGGTTCCAAGTCTTTGCTATTGTGAAAAGTGCTGCAATAAACATATGTGTGCATATGTCTTTATAGTAGAATGATTTATAATCCTTTGTGTATATACCCAGTAATGGGATTGCTGGGTCAAATGGTATTTCTGGTTCTAGATCCTTGGGGAATTGCCATACTGTCTTCCACAATGGTTGAACTAATTTATACTCCCACCAATAGTGTAAAACATTCCTATTTCTCCACATCCTCTCCAGCATCTGTGGTTTCCTGACTTTTTAATGATCACCATTCTAACTGGGGTGAGATGATATCTCATTGTGGTTTTGATTTTTATTTCTCTAGTGACCAGTGATGATGAGCTTTTTTTCATATGTTTGTTGGCCACATAAATGACTTCTTTTGACAAGTGTCTGTTCATATCTTTCACTCACTTATTGATAGGGTTGTTAGCTTTTTCTTGTAAATTTGTTTAAGTTCTTTGTAGATTCTGGATATTAGCCCTTTGTCAGATGGATTGCAAAATTTTTCTCCCATTCTGTAGGTTGCCTGTATACTCTGATGATAGTTTCCTATGCTGTGCAGAAACTCTTTAGTTTAATTACATCCCATTTGTCAATTTTGTCAATTTTGGCTTTTGTTACCATTGCTTTTGGTGTTTTAGTCATGAAGTCTTTTCCTATCCCTATGTCCTGAATGGTATTACCTAGGTTTTCTTCTAGAGTTTATGTATTTTTAGGTCTTATGTTAAAGTCTTTATCTTGAGTTAATTTTTGCATAAGATGTAAGGAAGGGGTCCAGTTTGAATTTTCCATATATGGCTAGCCAATTTTCCTAGCACCATTTATTAAATAAGGAATCCTTTCCCCATTGCTTGTTTTTGTCAGGTTTGTCAAAGATCAGATGGGTGTAGATTAGTGATGTTATTCCTGAGGACTTTGTTCCATTCCATGGGTCTATATATCTGTTTTGATACCACTACCACACTGTTCTGGTTACTGTAGCCTTGTAGTATAATACGAAACCAGATAGCGTGATGCCTCCAGCTTTGTTCTTTTTGCTTTGTATTGTCTTTGCTATACAAGCTCTTTTTTGGTTCCGTGTGAAATGTAATGTAGTGTTTCTAATTCTGTGAAGAAAGTCAAAGGTAGCTTGATGGGGATAGCATTGAATTTATAAATTACTTTGGGCAGTATGACCATTTTCACAATATTGATTCTTCCTAACCATGAGCATGGAATGTTTCTTCATTTGTTTTTGTTCTTTTATTTCCTTGAGCAGTGGTTTGCACTTCTCCTTGAAGAGGTCCTTTGCATCCCTTGTTACTTGTATTTCTAGGTATTTTCTTCTCTTCATAGCAATTGAGAATGAGAGATCTCTCATGATTTGGCTCTTTGTTTGTCTATTATTGCTGTATAGGAATACTTGTAATTTTTTTACATTGATTTTTTATCCTGAGACTTTGCTGCAGCTGCTTATCAGCTTAAAGAGATTTTGGACTGAGACAATAGGGTTTTCTAAATATGCAATCATGTCATCTGCAAACAGGCAATCTGACTTCCTCTCTTCCTAATTGAATATCCTTTATTTCCTTCTATTGACTTATTGCCCTGGCCAGAACTTAAAATACTATGTTGAATAGGAGTGGTGAGAGAGGGCATCCTTGTCTTGTGCCGGTTTTCAAAGGGAATGCTTTCAGCTTTTGCCCATTCAGTATGATATTGGCTGTGGGTTTTTCATGAATAGCGCTTACTATTTTGAGATACGTTCCACCAATACCTAGTTTATTGAGAGTTTTTAGCATGAAGAGTGTTTAATTTTATAGAAGGGCTTCTCTGCATCTATTGAGATAATCGTGTAGTTTTTGTCATTGGTTCTGCTTATGTGATGGATTATGTTTATTGGTTTACATATGTTGAACCAGCCTTACATCCTGGGGATGAAACCAACTTGATTGTTGTGAATAAGCTTTGTGATGTGCTGTGGATTTGGTTTGCCAGTATTTTTTTTTTTTTTTTGAGGATTTTCACATCAATGTTCATCAGGGATATTATCCTGAAATTTCATTTTTTTTATTGCATCTCTGCTAGGTTTTAGTATCAGGATGGTGCTGGCTTCATTAGTTAGGGAGGAGTCCCTCTTTTTCTATGGTTTGAAATTTCAGAAGGAGTGGTACTAGCTCCTCTTTGTACCTCTGGTAGAAGTTGGTGGTGAATCCGTCTGGTCCTGGTCTTGACTTGAACTCAGCTCTGGATTATGCATACCTAATAGACATCTACAGAATTCTCTACCCCAAATCAGCAGAGTATACATTCTTCTCGGCACCACATCACACTTATTCTAAAATTTACCGCATAACTGCTATGCATTTTCTAAATCAACTGCTGCTAAAACTGTCACTGAAGTAGTCCCTAGATGCACTGAGGTCATCTCAGCTTAACTTGTACCTATTTCTGCTGACTGACACCTCAGACTTCATTGTGCATTCTGCTCCAATGTCTCAGTTCTGTAGCACTAGTTGCTGACACCATCTTTGATGTACAGCAAACTTTACTGCATTCTCAATGCTTTTGTTATTTGTCTTCACTGTAGATTTCCAGGAAATGTTCTTATAAAAGTTAAGCATAATTCTTCTTCAGCTGATTTAGGGTTTTATATGAGACTTTGTCTAAATTTAATCTTGTTGGGACAACAAACTTTAGAAAGGGAATCCTTGCATTGAATAGGAGGGTTAATGAAATAGACATAGATATTTCTTCCAATTGAGAACTTACCTATTTCTGATTAATCACTACCTCCCAAGCTTTATTTTTTTTGCTTTATATCAAAGGAGAATGGGTAGGGAAGCTTTTCTTTTGTTAAAATTACAACATAAATTAATATTTTCTCATATTTGTTATATGGTTTTCAATATACTTTAATTAACATACGTGTTTCTTTTATTGTTTGTTTATCCTGAAACCAGTTATATTAAGCTTTACAAAATACCCACCGTTCTAGATAAAAAATCTTTATTTAAATAAAGAAGGAATAATTATCCTGGTATGATAGAAACACTGCAAGAATAGATACATAGTACAATTTTATTAAATTGAATAGATATATAATAACTCATTTGCATCTTCAGTTTTAGTTTCCTGAAACACAATAACAAAAGCTCTGATTAGAATAATTATAATAGTAGTGAGAGAGGCAGCAAGACAATACACAGTACAGGTGCATGTATCTATAATTTAGGATCAGGGAATGACGTGGAATAATCTGAGACAAAACCTAGACTTTAAGAATGATTTAGGATCACGGGAAACAGAAATTCCAGAGATGTAAAGAGTTCAGACTACATGTCAGCCCTCAGAAACTAAGGCTTGGGTGCTTAGCCTTAGATGTGCCCACTTTCATGCAAAGTATTCATACACACCCCTTCCCACACATAAATGATTGGTATCTGCCATTTAAAATGTATACCTAAGTAAGCCTGACATTGTAACCCAGGGAAATGTTTGTTTTTCAGTCCTAAGTGATATTGGACAGATGTCTCCACAAAACAAACAGAACCTTTTAAATATGTGTATTTCAAATTCTGTGATTCAAAGACAAATTAATTATATTATTTGGCCCATACCTCCGAAGAACTAACAAACTAAACAAGGTACGGACTCTCCCTTTCTGGCCCACTTCTTTAGTCCTGTCTCCACCACAGTCCTCTTCAAACACACCGTAAAACAGAGACATTCATTTTAATGTTTATATGTGTATATGTATGCTTCTCTGAAATTATATGATATAGTTTCATGAATGTATCTGCTTTTATTACACAAGTTATAATTTTCTATAAACCTCATTGAATTTTAATTTTTCTTGCTCAGTAGTGTGTATTAAGAGCAATGCATATATGCATGGCATTCTGTTACAGAAATCTCCATTTTGTTTACTGTGTTTATTCTTGGCTGCCAACAGCCTTCAAATACTACAGAAACACAAGTGAATACTGAATTTCCTTGTCCATTTCTCCTTTGCTTGTTATTTGTAGAGCAATAAGATCGCCTTATTGAACTTATGAGTAGAGAGGCGTCAGTAGTCATTTTCAGAGACAGCATTCTAATTCTGCAGAAACCAACACTGACTCAAAGAAATTCTTGATGTCATTGAATGTCTGCATACCACTTCTTCAAAAGGATATCACATTTTTTTTTCTTTCTCTCTCTGTCCTTTCTAAAATCTAGATGTTGTGGTAGATTTTCAAGAAGGGGGTATACTTTGCCAAACAATGAGAGGATTTCAAAGCCAACACAGTTTGGGACCTATCTTAGATACTGCCTATGATATCCTTGGCTACATACATATTTTTAGTTATTCTTTTACATAAAGCTTTTCTTGTTTAAGTATTAAGTTGTCAGAATTGTTACTTTTTCCTCTGGAAATAAAGACATCAAATAAAATTAAAACCCATGTATATTTAGAAAAATATATTCTGATAAGCTTAGCTGCTGTTCAAAAGAAAATGCAAAATAAAATTGACTTAAACAAGAGACAAGCTTATTTATCTCTTAGGAAGATCTTATCTTGTTGTCTTAACATTGTGGCATTACGTCTGAACCTTAAGCAGGAGGAATGGGTAAGGAAATACATAAATGGACCCCTAAGTCATGTTTTGAAGTTTCCAGGAAATTCAGCTTACATTTTCTCATTCAACATTTCTTCATTTGGCCATGCAATATGACTCAAAGAAAACTAGTCTTTATTCTAGGCAGTAGTGTGTAGAGATAATAATTTGGGAGACTATTTGCTGGACAGAGACAATTTCCTGAAAATATGGTCCATCTCTGTAATTCTTTGTGTCATGGCATGCCCTTTGCTTCTTTGAGTCAAACCAGTTACTTTATTCAATATTGCTTTAAGCTTCAGAATGAGCACTTCAGGATATTTTTTGTCTGCAGCTTTTTTTTTTTTTTTTTTAAGCTCTGACAAGGATAGTTCTCTTATCATTCGCTATGCTTCTTGGCTTCACTCCTTTTCAGATGACTTCTGTTTAGCATCAGTGCTGTTGGGAGCTAAAAATGTATTTTTGAGGTTTTGGATTATATTTATCTTCAAGATTCTCTAAAAATGTAATTTCTGAATTATTTAAAAAAATTTTTTTTGCTTTTGTATGATATCTAAGAGGAGAAAGAGGAAATGCTAAAATATACTGACTTGTTTAAAGCAGATGTTCTTATAAGTAGTTTAATTTTTTCCAGTGGAGGAAAATACAAATAATAGAAGCAAATGTAACTCGACTTGGAAAGATGTAGTAATTAACAAGGATATATGTTAGTTCTCTTCTAGATGTATCATATAGGTGCATAAAATAATGTAATTTTAATTCTGGTAATAAGAGAAGGGATATAGTACATGGGAAAGAGAACATGCTTGGGTTACCGATATTATTTAGTTCTAATACCCACCTCAATAATTAATAACTGTGTCCTTTGGAAGATTCTTAATTTTTAATTTTTGGTTTCCGACATTTTAAAATAAACAATATTATCCTGCTTTTTTACAGAGTTGTTATTTCCTGGTTCATTGCATCTATAAATCTTCTAAAAGTCATACCATTATTTAAGCCAGCTGTTTTAGGTCATGGAGCACAAAGAAAGACTTGTAAATTGCATCTGCATGAGCACTTTGCTGCAGTTTATTTCTGAAATGAGTTTGTTGGTAAGAAGCAATACTGTAGGTAACACTGTGATGGTAAATATGGCATTTGATAACTGTATGGATGGTGACTGTAGCATAAACATTGTGAACAAGAAAGATAAACCTATATGGAGTATGAGGGTTTATTTCAGTGAGACTAAAGTACTGCCCATTCTGTGACGGAACATCTCATTCAATTTACCCACCGCCATGTGACTGACTGGTTCACCCAAGATCTGATATTATTTGGAGAGCTTAATGTTGGTCTCTGCTTTACGCAGGTAGACATTATCTGTAGCTGGAATCAAATCAGCTTTGGTGAGTCAAAGTCGAGGTTGCTGACCCCAGGCATTCTCATCACAGCTGCTATGAGCATTTAGTTTATGAGCCTAACAGGAAAGCATAGATATAGCTAAGGGGAAATATTTCCTGATATCCTTAGAATGGGTCAACTTTACCATCTAATTATTACAATTTTCCCTTTCTGAGTTGCATTTTGATGAGGTTTTACGGGGGACATGAGTATCTTCATACTCAAGGCCACTGAGAAAGGTTTTCCCATGTACCACACTTCTTTGTCACAGTTTTTCCCTTTCGTTCTTTTCAAACCCATGACATTCGGCCAAATCGGCAACCACTGTCCATGAATAAATAAAGATCCATGCTTCTGGCTCTCTCTCCTACTGCACAACATTAACAACTAGGTATACTGTTGGAAGGTGTGGATTTTCCTTAATTAACATAATAACCTTTTAGTGTCTCCTTCCTGGAGGTGATCCCATAGTACCTCCATTGTAATGCTGCACCTGTGTATAGTGCCAGTGTACTGTACAAAAACATCTATCTGTAAACAGCCCCCATTGCTTTTCATTAGCTGTTATATATAGGGAATTACCCTAAAAGACCATTCATATGGGTTGAGAGAGAGGAGGCAATGTAATACCATTCTGCCATAGATACTATAAACACCATGTAATCTGCTAAGTTATATGACACAAGTATAATAATGTGGACATATTGCAAAACATTGGCTTCTTTTGTGACCCACTCAAAAATGTTAGCTTTTTTTAAATTATTCAGCAAACTAGTCAGGCTAGCATGCACAGATGGAGGTACATATTGCCTTCAAGTTCCATATTTCTTAGTGGTTGGAGATGCCTGAAGTATCTTGTCATTCAATTTGAAAATCATCTCAAAACATTTTTCATACCTATAATTTTTGAGGGATTTGTTTGCCATCTTTTGGCATGTATATATTTTAATGAGATGTCTACAATACTGGCTACATTTGAATAATCAAGTCTAATCAGCATGTTTATTATTATAAAATAAATCAGTGTAATATACCATCTGGGGGAATAGAGAGATGATTATGTTTGCTCCAAATGATGTAGGATTAGACAGTTTCATAGTTAGGGTAGAGAAGACATGCTACTAGAAAGTTCAGCTGAAAGTAAAGTGCTTTTTATGGCATTTACTATAAATATAGGGAAGAAAAAATATTTTCAAGATCAATAGACACATACCAGGTGCTGGCTGAGGGATATGTTAATTTATTCCAGCTATGAAACTTCATCTATAAAAGCAGCTGCAATTGGGAGTGGACATGTAATTGAGATGATGATAACCATCCTTATTCTCCAAACCTATCTGGATTGTGTATGACCTGAGTAGGCAAATTGAATGACAATGTAGCATGAATCAATATCCTTGCATTTTTCAAGTCTTCCAGAGTGGCACAAATCTCTACAATTCTCTCATGATTTATTTTGAATTACTCTCTTGGTAGATAGAGCCAGTTCTAGTGGCTTTCACTTGACCTTTCTTATTGTAAGAGCCTATGTAATGAATATGGGAACTCTGCCAGTGGCTAAGTATGACTATTCCAATTATAAGAAATAACCACAGGGGATGTTTATCTCACTAGGCCCTTGGTGAGTTGGACACAAGCCAAAACTTCATTGCTTATTTGACCTCCATAAGCCCCTAATCTTGATGGTGAACAGCAAAATGACATTTCAGGTCTCTAGCATTAAGGCCATTTCAGAGACAGAGTTCAGTAACCTTCTAAGTATCTAATAATTTCCTCTTTTCCAATGCAAAATCACCCTGGTAAATGGCCACAGGTAATTTGGGGGAAGGTAGAAAGAAATTTTGACTAGTCATTTTAGGACGTATGGAGGGACTCTTTCTTGAGTGAACCTGGCCTCTTATTCAAACAAAAGACTATGGGCTGAACTCGCTGAAGTCTGCGAATTGGTATAGGGGTTGTGATTTTGTATTACAGTGATTTAAACAATTTCATTCAACAAATCTGGAGTTGTATTACTTGTACAAGTTTAGTAGGCTATCAATATATTTCATTTAAGAGATGCAGTAATCAACTGGCCAATGCCAAAACTCTCTGCAGGTCAGACTATTCTGATTACTATGTTGGCTCTGTCTCTGATTATGGCAAACATGCACCCTTTCTCTTTGGCAATTAAGAGTCACAATTTATACCAGATCCCTTTACTCGCTTGGGGATTTGGAGAGCTCAATGTAATAGAAGTAGCTCTGACTATCATTTCTGGCTTGCAAAGAATAGTTATCACAGAACTTTTTAAAGCATGGAGAGATACCACTCATAAATGTATTTCTCTAAACTTATGAAGGACTGTTCTTTATAACTTCCATAAGATGCAGTTCGTTTTATATGGTAAATCTACTTAAGCATTCCAGTCTCCGTCAACATTTGGATGCCTTCATCTACAGGCATTCATTATGCCTTCTGCATAATAAAGAAGTTCTGATATTTCCCCTTCATTTAGTGTAACGCACATTCAGGCCCAAATCAATCCATACAGAAAATCATTTAATTGAATTAAGACATTGAGTGCTGATATCTATTGAATATTGATATGAGTATTGAATGTGAAATATTTATGGAGTCTCCATTCAGCCTGATCAAACGAAATATTTATTAACTCTGCTCTAAAAACCTTAGTTTTAATTCCAATATATAATCCCCAGGTTTCTATATCATTCTTTAAAATCACACTCTTTTTTTGCATGTATCACACCTTTCCATGGGTCATGGACCTTATTTTCCGGGGTTTCTTGAGACTTAAGCCTAGATATATATTGAGGAGTAAAAAAGGGTAGCAGGGTGTATCTTGGAAGTATCAGCAGTCCCTTGGAATAGCAGGACCATGGGGGAGCACACTGAAGTTTCTTCAGTTAGAGTAGGTGAGGTCTTCAGACAGCTCTAGAGGAAAAAGTTCTCCTGCTGGTAAAGGAGATTCAACAGAATTTTAGGGATTCCAGATCTGAAAATATATGACTCTTAAAATTTTCAGTGTCCTATTCCTTCTTAAACATTGGCTTTTTATCCTTACATAACAAGGATCATCCTTTCTCCAGTTTACAATGTTACATGTTCTTTACGTCCTTACTTCCCTCCAAAGCCCTCAGGAGCAGCATCTTGCAAGTCCAGGTTTCTACTAACAGTGTATTCAAGGACATTTAGCATTTCTCACTTAGACTCTTGAAAATTATTTTAGCCTTTCCTTGCAGACTAATTCCAAAGACTTTCCTACATTTACAGGTATTTATTATAGCAGCACCCTCACTTCCAGGTAACACAATCTCTATTAATTTTCTGTTTCCTAACAAATTACCACAACTTTAGTGGCTTAATGGATAACAATTTATTATCTTAAAGTTTCTGTGGGTCCAAGACCCTGAGCACAGATTAGCTAGGTCCTTTGCTCAGGGTCTCTTCAGGCTGAAATCAAGGTCTCAGTTGGGCATGCATTCTCGTCTGAGGACTGGAGTCTTCTTCTAAGCATATTTAGATTGTTGTCAGTATTGACTTCCCTGTGGTTGTAGACCTGAGCTTCCTAATTTCCTGCTGACTGTCAACCAGGAGTTGTTTCCAGCTACTAGAGACTGTGTGCAATTTCCTGCTCTGTGACTACAAGATTGCAGTTTGCTTGTTCAAGGTCAGCAGGCAAATTGTCTGTTTCACCTTCTTTTAGAGAATCATCAAATTGGGTCAAACCTACTAGTAGAATCTACTTTTGATTACCTAGAGGTCTATTAGTAAAAGAATCATGGGGATTGTATCTCATTACAGTCACAACTTCTTCATACCTATAGGGAGAGGGGGCTATACAAGTTTTGAACACCAGGGGCAGGAATCTGAAGGATTCTTAGAATTTTGTTTATGACACCCAGTGAATTTAGAAAACATCAACCAGATAGATGTGGTTGAGAACAAGGACAAACGAATGCTCGAAAATACAAACAACTTAGGGGACAAAATAAAATCTGTGCCCTCTGTCTCACTGTCTGTAACTATGGCTAAAGATGCTCTGCAGGAGAAAGAGGTCAATATCCCTTGCCATGTAGCTCTACATATACCTGGTCCAGCATCAGAGAAGATGAAGGAATAAGTAAGGTGGGAGCTAGAGTTGCTGCAGGTTCAGCTAATGCCCCACATCAACATGGTGACCAGACACATTAGTGACAACATGTGCAAGCTGCCATAGTGGATAACACCCTCCTTCAATCTTCACAGCATAAAAATAAGACTGCCGGCTGGGCGCAGTGGCTCACGCCTGTAATCCCAGCACTTTGGGAGGCCAAGGCGGGTGGATCACGAGGTCAAGAGATCGAGACCATCCTGGTCAACATGATTAAACCCCATCTCTACTAAAAATACAAAAAATTAGCTGGGCATGGTGGCGCGTGCCTGTAATCCCAGCTACTCAGGACGCTGAGGCAGGAGAATTGCCTGAACCCAGGAGGCGGATGTTGTGGTGAGCCGAGGTTGCGCCATTGCACTCCAGCCTGGGTAACAAGAGCAAAACTCCGTCTCAAAAAAAAAAAAAAAAAGGCTGCCTTTATTTCTACTTCAAATTCTCAGGAAAAAAAAAAAATGTCTGCTGGCCAACATTAACCAGGGGCTATAGAAAATTGTAGATGGAGCTTAGCTAAATTGACATAGTAATTAACCACTACAATTAACAAGGCAGGAAGATAAATAAAGGGAGCCTATTCAGGTAGTGTAACCAGGTGACAGGTGCAGGGCTGTAGGAGTGTCCCAAAGATGCTCACTGCTCCCCGATGAGATGTGTTTTTCCAGGTCCTCGGGCCTCATTCACCCAAGAATGGAGAGGGGACCTGGTGACCAGGTAAGCTTGTTCAAGTAAATATTGGAAATATCGGACCCAAAGAGCTTTGCAGAAAAGTGATTTATTAGGCAGAGAGAGAGAGAAAGAGAGAGCGCAAGCACACGCCTCCCACACTGTCATGGGAGGGGATCCAGAGATGGAGTCTGCACAGTTAGAGAGAGAGAGAGAGAGAGAGAGAGAGAATGAGAAGACTCCCACCCTGCTGTGGAGGGGATCCCAGAGAGGGAAAACCCTATAGGTAAAAGAGTAGGGGGATTTTAACCCCAGAGTTACTCCCACCCCATTTAAGTTCTCATCCAGTGAGAGGAGCTTTTCCAAACTTCCTCTGGATTCATTGATCTTTGACTCTGATATAGATCAAAGTCAGATCTATATGCCTGGCCCGTAATCAAAGCTGCCTCCCTCAGAGCTTGTGGCAGGCTTTCTAAACAAAGGAAGCTCACCTGAGCTGTCTACCTTTCTCGCGTGGAAAGTTAGACAGAGAGCTCTAGGCGCCCAGATGGGGAGGTGGATGGAGGCATGGCACTGGAAAGTTCCTGCCTTTCCTGCCTTTGAAACCACGCCCCTTGTGGACCTGGGAAGAAAAGTTAACAGTCCCTCAGTAGGGGTTTTTAGTGCCAAGGTGTGAATAATTTCCTCTATAACACTAGATGTCTAATAATTTATGACCTCTCAACAAAGCAACATATTTCCTATTATTTACAAAATTCAATGTAGCCTATACAGGAAAATGATAGATTTTTTTAAACCAACATTGTGACTTTAGAGAGTACGGTGCACTCATGAATTTTTAGATGTTTTCCAACTCTAAGAATCAAGTTTATTACTTGTTGTAGCAACAAAGTGGTATCTCACTATATCCAAGTTTATCTGAAGAAAACTCAAAACTAGCTCCTCAAGTTATTTTATGCCAATGTATTAGTATATTATTAGTTTTAATAAATTCAGTTTGACAACCATTTTTATTACATGGTATATTTTATATGTCAGCTATTTTGTTAAATCTGAGGGACACCATAACACAAGATGCATCCATGATCTCAATAGGTAATTATTAATTTAATCCTAGTCAATTTTAACACTGAGAAAGCACAATATTGTAATTTCAAAAGATTCATATAAAATTTTGTTGCTGATCTTCCTTAAAATATCAAATTCCATTAGACAGAAAAATATTTCCAGATATTGTATTCCAAAATATTTTCATAAGATCAGAAATGTAAATCATAGGCATTTTGAGTCTTCATTAGTTATCTTTTCAAGGAAGAAAGACTGTTTATTGATTTAAAAAACACAGTTTTGCAGGTCATTTTACTAATATAGAGCCAATTTTCATAATGCAATGTCTTATAATTTTTGTGTGAGTATATAGGTATATTTCCATATATACATATATATGTGTGTGTATATATATTTGTTTTCATATAACGAAATCCGTGGCATATAAGAAGTTACAGAAAGTCATGCTAGAGGCAATTAATACCTTGATTATAAAAACTCAAAGTCCAGGTATGCTATGCCAGTACTTGATGCTTTGGTTAATTAATATGTATGTACAACAGAATTCATCTGTTAGTATGAGTGTGCTTTCATATTTAAAAGGAATTTTAATATTTAAATGGAGTCTTGGTGAAAACTTGAACAATTTCTGTAAATGTTATGAATAAACTAGGTGGCAAAAATTGTGAAAATGAATAAAATACTTGTGTTGCCAGGTTTTGAGGTGCAAGGGAGCACTTAGCTCCCCTGAGAGGATGTTTTCCCAGGCTCTTGGTCTCTCACTCACCCAAGAATGGGAGAGGGGACCATACCGTAAATATGCTCATAAAGTAAATACTGGGCCCAAAAAGATTTTTGCAAAAAGTGATTTATTTAGGCCGAGAGAAAAAAGT
Organism: Cebus imitator; assembly: GCF_001604975.1. NCBI lineage: Eukaryota > Metazoa > Chordata > Mammalia > Primates > Cebidae > Cebus > Cebus imitator. The sequence continues at coordinate 1,128,607 of NW_016107616.1, read as the reverse complement.
TACCCTCCTAAAGTAAATACCGGACCCCAAAAGGTTTTTGCAGAAAGTGATTTATCTAGGCAGAGAGACAAAGAGACGGAGAGAGAAAGATGCAGCTAGCTCTCACAGAGTGAGAGAAAGAAAAGTCACTCTCACACTGATTGAGAGGGTTCCCAGAAGGGAAAAACCAGAGAAGGAAAGCTCCTCTCATACTGAGTGAGAGACACCAGAAAGATGGAATCCAGGAGAGGAAAGCAGCTTCCACACTGAGTGGATGGGAATTGAGAGAGAGGGAGATGGAGTTAGGATGGGAAGACAAGCTTCCACGAGAGAGTGGAAGGGGACTCCAGAGGGGAAATCCTGGAGAGGAAAGACAGCTTCCCCGAAGGGAGTGTGGAAGGGGGCCCACGTATGGTATCCAAAGAGGTGTGGAAGAAGAGGACTTTTAACCTGGGAGGAATTCCCACCTTCTCCAAGCCCCCTGGCCAATGAAAATAATTCCTTTAAACTTCTGCTGGAGTAACTGAACTTTCGTTCTTCCTGTGCACAAAAATTAAAACAGAAACCATTGGATCTCCCAGATGGAGAGGCATGGGAGGGGACATGTTGCTGGGAAGTTATTGCCCTTAACACTACTCCCCCTTGTGGACTTGGAAAGAGAACACATTCCCTCCCCTGTATATCAACAATTATGGTTTTTGGAGGGAGATCTTCCTGTACCTCTATTGAGAATAATAGGTAGGGTTAAATGTGGAAAGCAAATCTAATGTGACTGGGCTAAAAAAGTAAAAGTGAGATTAGCCAGACAATTTAAGCAGGTATTTACGCTGATAAAACAACAAAAGAAACAACACAAGCAAAATTCTCAGAAAATCAGCTCCCCTGCTTTGCTTTTTAAAGTCAGATTTCTACAAGGAACTCCTAAATTATTAGACAGAAAGGCTGTGATAAATATATTTACCTGTTCCAGGAAATAATATGCCTATCTGTAATGAAAGTTTGCAGGCTTCTCAGAATAATAGTATTCAGGAAGGATGAATGCTTTTAACCCTTCACAATCTGAACGTCACAAATTTTATGTACTTTCCTTCTTTAGAGATTTAAAAAAAATTTTCTAGTTATGATATCTTCTTTTTTTCAACATATTTGTATTTTTCTTTTGTAAGGAACATGTTGACTCATCTTTTGGATCCCATATTCTCCTTAGTTTTTCCCGTTTTCACCCTGACTTAAAGCAGTGATCAGAATATACCAGAAACTTAATAAACATTTCATTGAATTGAACATTGGCAGCCATGTTTTTATATTTGTGACAAACTATATAACTTCTAGCCTCAGCGTCTATATACATATGAGAACAAATTGTTGACTTTAAAATAACCTTACCCTCTACAAATCATTTAAATAATAAAGACAACTCATCAAAATACATGGAGAAGAGTCATACATATTCATGAGTTGTTTAATATTGTTGTTAATAATTGCAGTACTCATTTGATATAAAAATTCAATCTTTTTTTCTACATATCATTTGGTAAAGCTCTTTACTAAACAGAATGTAAATGATTATCAATTCTTTCTTGCTTTGATATACAGTCTGCACCTCAAAGAGGTTAAACCAAAGCATGTATACAACCTCAAAGCTGTGATGTTGTGCAGAAATGATATGAATTTGAAAAATCATGCAGACAGCATCATTCAAATAACTTGGGCTCTTCCTATTCCCTGAACTTTTTTTTCACTTGTAAGTCTTTGTAAATTCTACAAACTCCTTGAATTGTTTCCAATTATTCACAAGCTATGCATGAATACTCATGTATCCAGGCTGAATACTGTAATTATCAGGACTGATTTTTACTGTGAAGTTATAACCACTTCATCTCTTCCCAATGTGAATCAGCCCTGTAAGAAATGTTATGTGCTTTGTAAATGCTAATTAGATAAATATGAAAAAGAAAGAGAATAATTTTTAAGGGGAAGATGTAATGGTTTTCAGGCCTAGCAAATTAGAAGAGTTGCTCCTTACAATTGAATGTTGATTGAAGATGTCTTTCTTCAAAAGCAAAATGTTTTAAGTCTTTGTTGCTTTTTGAATCAAAATTGAGTTACTCAACTTTTAAAAGCCCTAGGTCTTAACCTCTTCCTATCTTAGGCTTAGTTACGTATAGATGAGTTTATATAGCTATCTGTATAAATCTATGCATGAAAAGTAAGAAATGTGAAGAAATACAGAGCAGCTAAAATTAACATTGAGAAGAATCTTTGTACGATGATTTGTAAAGTAAGCACAAGGAAAAAGGTTTTTGGAGAAAATTTTCTAATTTCAGCATGAAGATTCCATTCTTTCTTTCTGAAATTATTGTATATATTATGTGGTCCATCGATGGTGCCTCATGTCTGACAATTATGGTGTGTTTCTGATTTAATATATCGCTCCAGAGAGTGAATATTTTCACTGCTGGAATAAATAAAGTTATGCTACAGAAAAGACAGCAGTTTTTGGATCATCTTCCTAGAGTTAAGATATCATGTATCTAAAAATCAGTCACCATAGGACAATTGGGCAACAAACAGCAATTTACTTACTATATAATTAGATTTGACTTCAGAGAAATCTTAATTTGAAGCCGTAGTCCCTAATGTATATGCTTGAATTGTAGGTATTTTCCCTGAGTTTTGAATTAGGCCTGGTTTTGGATTAGGTAACATTCAAATCTTCTGAAAACAAAACAGAACAATAATAACAAAGACAAATAGGACATAATCATATGAAACAAACAAAAACAATTTTAAACAGTGAAAATTTGTATGAAAAATTTAACTCTCAAAAGAGAGTTACATCTTGCATTGTTTTGGTGGTAACATTTCCCTAATTTTTTGAGCAAACCTTGCCTTATTAACATGAATGGCTTTGTGGAGATTATACAATCCGTGCACCCTCTAATGAAAAGTGGTTGTACTTGCTAAAAATAAAGATATTGCCCTGATTCAGTTAAGCAACTTGCATATATCCATTTGAAGTTCTACTGCATTTCTCATCTAAAAGAAATATGTTTAATCAACATCTTTCAATTTTTCTAACACAATTATTAACTTCAGTTTTTCTCCAGTTGTAGAGAACTTCCTATTTAAGAAATCACATAGGTGGATATCTTGGTATAGAAGATGAAGACATGTCATTACTAAAGCTATAATTAGGCCACTTAAATAAAATGTCTGATTTCACATGAAACTACAGCATATAAGATTCAGCCACCCGTTGTATAAAATCATAGCTTTGATGATGTCTGTCTCTGTTGAGTTCAGTTAAACAAAACAGAAAAGAGAACATTCTTCATAACATAGAACATCAATTAGAGGCAGATCCCAGTTCACTGTGCTTCAATTTATTGTACTTCACAGACACTGAAACTGAAGATTCATGACAACCCTGTGTTGAACAACTCTGTCAGTGCCATTTTTCCAATTGCGTGTTCTCAGTTCATGTCTTTGTGTCACATTTTGGTAATTCTTGCAATGTGTCAAACTTCATTATCATTACATCTGTCATGTAGTTAGTAATTACACTAACATGTAGTTAGTGATCTTTGATGAACTATTGTCATTGTTTTGGAGCACCACAAACTGTGCTTATATATGACGGCAAACTTAATGGATATACAAATCACTTAATGATTTGTATATACTGACTTCTCTACTGATCATTGGTTCCTGCTTCTCTCTCCTTCTCCTCAGGCTTCCCTATTCTTTGAGATACACAATACTAAAATTCAGTTAATTGATAACCCTACAATGGCCTTAAAGTGTTCAAGTGAAACAAAGTATCACACATCCTTTGCTTAAAACCAAAAGCTAGAAATAATTAAGCTCAGTAAGGAAAGTTTAGGATGAAAGCTAGGTCTCATGTGCCAAACAGCCAAGTTGCTAATGTAAAAGATAAGTTCTTAAAGGAAATTAAGAGTGCTGCTCCAGTGAACACATGAATGAAAAGAATGCAAAAACAGCCCTATTGCTAGTATGGAGAAAATTTGAGCAGTCTGGGTAGAAGATCAAGTCAGCCCCAACATTGCCTTAAGCCAAAGCTTAATCTAGAGCAAAGGCCTATCTCTCTTCATTCAGTTCTATGAATGCTGAGAGAGGTAAGAAAGCCACAGGAAAAAAAGTTAGAAAATAGAAGAGGGTGGGTTGGGAGGTGTTAGAAAATAAGCCATCTCCATAACATAAAACTTGAGGCAGCAAGTGCTGATATGGGTGCCATAGCAAGTTATCCAGAAGATCTACCCGAGATAATTGATGAAGGTGGCTACATTTAACAACAGATTTTTAGTGTAGACAAAACAGCCTTTTATGGAAGTAGATGCCATCTAGAACTTTCATAGCTAAATAGATGCGGTCAATGCCTGGCTTCAAAGCTTCAATGGACAGCTCTCATTGGGAGCTAATTCAGTTGATGACTTTAATTTCAAGTCAGTGTTCCTTTACTATTTTGAAAATCCTGGGAATCTTAATTATGCTAAATCTACTATGCCTGTGTTCTATAAACGGAATAGCAAAGCCTGAAAAACATCTATTTAAATCACAGTTTACTTGAATACTTTAAGCCAACTGTTGAGACCTACTACTAAGAAAAAAAAAATTCTTTGCAAAATAATATTGTGAATCAATAATGTACCTGGTCATCCAGGATAACTTCCGTTCTGCAGTCCACTGATTAAAGAGTAATTTGGACTTTCAAGTCTTATTATTTAGGAAACATTTCAGAAGACTCGTGGCACCTCATGCACGCTACCAGACCCTTCTCTACTGTTTTCCAATGAAGGATAGAAATATTTTTCTCATTATCTTTTCTAATCTAGCTTTGCTGAAATCTACATTCTTATGTCAATTGCTTAATTCCTTTAACAAGTTAAAGTGCTACTTTTCTCCTTATTTTTAGCAAGAATGAATTTCAAGTATACTGTGATTTAAATTCTTCAAAATTAAATAACAATAAACTATAATTCAGATAGGGAATTATTATATAACACCTATAGCAACTAATTGCATGCACTTGTTTAATAGCCAACTGCCAAATGAGACAATGTCTTATATGTATCTTTATACTTCAGAGCCTAGTCTATTCTAGACACTTAATCATAGTTTATTTGAATATGTCTTAACATTATACCTTTCTTGCATTTTTGGCAAGGAAATGGTTCACATTATAAAATAAATTTTAGTAAATTGTTATGTACTATTTAAAGTATATTATTTCAATAGTTATTTCATATCTTTTAAAACATATTGACTTAATTCCTACCCTATACTGAAACAAGATTTTGGTATGTAATCCTGGTATTACATACACAGAGGCATACTTGAAATATTAATCTACTAATTAACAACATTTATATGTTAAAAATAAAAAGTCCATCCCAAATTTTTTTTTCTAAAAGGCTTCAATAACTTTTCCGCATCCAGAATTTCGCTTTTTATTTCACTTTTAAATTTCTAATAGATTTATACATATTAGATTGCCAGACCTAGTAAATAAAAATACAGGATATCCAACTAAATTTTAATTTCAGATAACGATACATTCTTTTGTTTTGATTTAGTTTTAGTTTTCTGTTCCTTGAAATAGTATATTGTATTCTATTATAATAAAAAATAAAATTTTAATTGTTTTCTCTATTAATAAAAGTAGAAATAGATGAATAAAAACACATTGTTCTTTGAATTATCAAAGTTATTAAGTTCATTAATGGTAGGATATTTATTGATATAACACTTAAAATCTATACATGGTCCATCTATCATTTCTCTGAGTATTTAAGTGTAGAAATGCCTTACTTAAAATGCAAGAAGTTTCCAGTAAGTTTCCAGACTCTAGAGATAAATTATTTATGTTAACAAACTGGAAAGAGTTCATTTGCTTTAATATTTATGAGGGAGATCAATGAGACATACAATGTAGTATCACTAAGCTCTAAAACTACTTTAAAACATAGATTCAGTTAATGGAATGTTAACCAAAGAATAGTCAGCAATTCATAAATAATTGTTATAAATGCCCAGATTTTTAAAGTTCTTTGGAGTACCCTGGTGAAGCCAGCTGTTGAGCCATGTATTTCACTACTACAATCCATTAAGAAATGTAATTATAAGGAAAATTAGATGCTTTGTTGCTCATAGTAGAATACATATTTTAAAGCTATATTGGTTTTAAGCCTTTGAAGATGATAATAAGGTACATCAAGCTATTACCTTTGAGTTACCTGAAATATTGAATAACCTCAGAATGATTCTGTTTGAAGAGGTTTAATTGGCATGAGGTTTGCCATGCCTTTTAAATAAAATATTTTGTAAGATACTCATAATTATATTAATTACCAAAGCATGTTCACAATAGATAAATAAAATTGAAAACCTGCATTGGCCTACAACTTAGGAATACAAATGATCGTTTAAAACATCTGAATTAAATGTTAAATTAAAGCCTAACATATTTGGAAATATGAGAAACCCAATATGCCTCATATAAACCTCAATATTATTGGGCAGAAAAAAAGGTTTTTTTATTTCAATATGAGATATAAATTAGAAATATAGCAAGCATTTATGAGCAAACAATTAGAATTTTTAAAAAGTCAAAGGAATTAAAAGATACCTTAAGATATTTATTTATCCACTTTTTTTTTTTTTTTTTTTTTTTTTTTTTTTTTTTTTTTTTTTTGAGATGGAGTTTCACTCTTGTTGCCCAAGCTGGAGTGCCATGGTGTGATCTTGGCTAACCACAACTTCCACCTCCTGGGTACAAACTATTCTCCTGCTTCAGCCTCCTGAGTAGGTGGGATTACAGGCATGTGCCACTATACCCACCTAATTTTGTATTTTTGGTAGAGATGGGGTTTTTCCATGTTGGTCAGACCTGTCTCAAACTCCGGATCTCAGGTGATCCTTTCACTTGGCCTCCCGAAGTGCTGGGATTACAGGTGTGAGCCACTGTGCCCAGCCAAGATATTTATTCTAAAATGATATAGGAGTAAAACTATAATTAATATTAGTCTAATTTGCATGTAACAACTTTGTAAAACAGGAATACAATAGCCTAGCTCTTCATTTCAAATGCCTTGCAGCTATCTAACCAAGGAAAATTATTTACCTTCTTATAGTTGCCATCCAGCAATCACTTAACAATTGACAGTTTTAAATTCACTTACTAAACTACTATTTTACAAAATTACAAATGAATTAACTCATACATTGAAGTGCATGTATCAACTTATAAGCTTTATCAAACACTTTGATTTTGACCACAGAATTCTTGAAGTAGTTTATGAAATGTTCATGAATTCTTGGATGAAGCCCAAAATATCTGAGTTGACATATTTGGAGATATGTATATAGTTGGTATCACAAAGGCTTTTGCAAAAATATTATTTATTTTTCCAAATACCACAAATAAATGTTGAGTATAATAATTATACATAGTATTTAGGTGTAAGTCATACATTTTTAAAATTCAGTGAGAAATTCCCTATCTATAACTTTGAATACTAGACCTGAGCAAAAGTTATTTCCCTCTTCAAACTGATTTCAAAAAATAGTTTTTGTTGTCTCTTTTTATTTCAAAATAATACCACTATTAGGAATTTATTTTTGTTGTTGTTGCTCCTGTTGATAATCATTACTGACCCTATATTATTGCAAGGAGATGAACTATGTTAAGTGTCTTTCTGACTTACAAAGGCTCAATGATGGTTCTCTCAAATCATGAAGCAAATTATTTTTTATTTAATATATGTTGAATTGTTCAACGTATTTTTAGTAAAAAAGAAAAACCAATAGATAATAAAGTATGTACCAATGTACTAGAGATGGTTTTAATGACACAGTTCTCCAAAATAAAGATATTGACAGGTTTATGAAAACACTAAGTTGCCCATCTTTATTCTAATGGGGGCATATCAAATGATTATAAATTCTGTTTACATATGAAAATGTATTTATGCTGTAAATGATTGAAAGAAAAAGGAAAACAAAGGATACTTCACTTAAAAAATTTCACTGAGGAAAGTTTGTTTTTATCCTTATTCAGTTGCTCCTCATTGACTATTCCTACACGCCACAAGGCTGTATGCTCTCAATACATCTGTTATTCCCTAGTATCAGCACCAGGGAGACTCTGTGTATTCAAAGCTTTCATGTTTCACTATAAGAATTACATATTTGTTACTTATTTATTGTTCATTTGCATCTCTATCATCATTTTACAGTCATGACTAGCAAAATTTTGGTTAGGATGAGAACGAATGCACTGTAGGTTTTGAAATTACTACAATAAGAAAAAAACAAGGCTAGATAGACATGGATGTTTTAGCATATATTAGTTTAAATGAAGTGGCTAAGTAAAAAGTGTTTTATTTATTTATTTTTGGTTCTGCTAAAATTGACTTGAGGTCTCCTGTAATTAAAAGTAAGAATAACTTGTAGTTTCCTTGGGATTTTGACATTTGATCAAGTTGGAAGTAAGAATTCCTTCAATCTGAAGTTGGCATAAAAGAATGACCAGTCAACAAAAGTTACAAAAGAAACTCAACAAGAGCAACCAAACCAATTGTATTAGTCTGTTATCAAGCTGCTGATAAAGACAAGCCCAAGACTGGGTAATTTATAAAGAAAAAGACGTTTAATGGACTCACAGTTCCATGTGGCAGAGGAGGCCTCACAATCATGGTGGAAGCACATCTTACATGGCGGCAGATAAAAAGAGAATGAAAGCCAATTGAAAGGGGTTTCCCCTTATAAAACCATCAGGTATCATGAGACTTATTCACTTCCAGGAGAAGAGTACAGAGGAAACCACCTCCATGATTCAATTATCTTCTGCTGGGTCCCTCACACAATATGTGGGAATTATGGGGGCTATAATTCAAGATGAAATTTGGGTGGGGACACAGCCAAACCATATCACCGACACATAAGAAAAGACAATACTATGAGAATAATAGAATACATGAAATCCTCCAGGGAAAAATTTGATTCTCACACTGTGCATACACTAAAGAGAGTTCACAAATGCTTTGTTACTTTAGGCAAAATGAGTTAATATAAGGGTAACAAAAATCACTTCCTAGACAGAGCTTCTCTTAGCAATTAAATATCTGAATCTATTTTTCAGGGTGTTAAAGTTATAAATAACTGTTTTAATTTTTAATTATGGGTACCTAATCGGTATATAAACTTATGAGGTACATGTGATGGATGAAGAAAAAAGTTGCAGAGATATTAATTAAAAAACTCATTGGGGAAGTCTAATTCATTCAATATTTTTGTATTCTTTTTTTAAAACAAAAAAGAAGTTATTCACATACACACACACACATATACATCAAGAGCCAAAATAATATTCTTGCATGACTAAGAAATCAATTGAAATTATTAACTGATAACATATTCTTTTCTATTTAAAATATTTTCCATGACTTATGACACAGAATCTGAGGATAAATTATGTATTTTAGGCATTTGTACAAATTTAAAACCACTTGATGTAATGACATTTGGCCCCACTTTAAGTAACCTCTGTTATCAAATTTTATCATATGGTTGGCTATCTGAAGTGAGTGAAATATTATCTATTTAATTCAAAAAAAATAGAAGGAAACATTTTTTATCTTCAAGTTTGGATTAGAAACCATTGAGGTCTCATTTGCTAGAGGCATGAGCTTTCAAGCTCCTGCCAAAAGCTCCATTTTCAAAATTATGTTTGGTAGTCAAACAAAAGGCTAAAAATTCATTGTTATAGGATCTAAGTTTTTTTTTTTTTTTTTTTTTTTTGTTATAAAGGACTTAGACTTTTAATAGAGAAAGTTTAAAACTTGTTTACAAAACCAATTCAAGTCTATCATGGCTTAATAGAGGAAGTTTGTTTTTTAAGCACCACTATGCATTTAAAGAAGATAACTTCAACTTCATTGCTGAAATTATTATTTATTATCAGATGCCAAATGACCCCACAAAAAGGATTCATGTGACATATTCTGTTAAGGATTTGGTGTTAGCCCTATTTTTCTCATGAAAAGTCTTACAGAATTAACAATGAGAAGACAGCAAGTATTTTGCCATTTGTCATAGTCTCCCTTATGCATGACTTCAGTAAATCTCCAAGTTAAATGTAAAACTTGATTTCCCTAACAATTATCTTTTGTTACTGTTCGAATGATTTATCCTGAATCTTTTTGTTTGGTATTTGATATCATTTTATAATCTATCTTATTAAACAGACAAACATATAAAGATATCTAGAGTTGTATATACATGCACTTATGTATAGAAAGACTATTTTAATAATTAGGGAAGTGCATAATAAGTTTTTGTGTTCAATCAAAAATAATTGAATACATGCAAAACAAAAATATCCCCAGAGAACTGAGATTATGCTGTGTGTGTGCAACAGTTCATAAGAGATATAACGGAGTTATATTTAAGTTGCAATGTGGCAGCACTTTGACCACAGCATGTTTTTTTTAAATTATAGTCCAATATTGGTAACATTTAGGATGAAATGAAAATGAAGACAGTTTGAAGTGCGGGAAATAAGATTGGATGATTATTCAGGGAACATATTTTGAAAAGTCTTACAGATGCATTAGAAAATTTGAATTTTATTCTATAGTACTTAGAAACTGTTACTTTTTCATAATAAAAAATTGTGCATATTTTTCTAGAATGTCAAGCAATATGGAAGTTGTAAATAAATGATAACTTTTATATTTCCCTTTCTATAGAATGAGAGATTTAAAGAATCTAAAAAAAATTCAACAAACTAAACTAATAGGAAATATAATAAATAGGAATTATAATAAATCTAAGAATAATCAACTTGAGAATTAAATATAAGTTAAATCTCATGGCTCAAAGAGGAGGAGGTAGCATGATTCCACAGTAATAAGCTAGTGTTGAACCCTAGGCTATGTCAAGAACATATAGCACTGTATATGAAAAACCAGTTAGGAATCAGAAAGCCAGACATTAAAGCTGTTCAAGATACACAATTGGAAACGTCTTTTTTTTTTTTTTTTTTTTTTTTTTTAAAGCCAGAGTCTTGCTCTGTTGCCATGCTGGAATGCAGTGGGACAATTTTGGCTCACTGCAACCTCTGCCTCCCAGGTTCAAGTGTGTATTTTTTGGAGTTGTATCCAAAATATCATTGCCTAGACCAATGACAAGAAATTTTCTCCTATGTTTTCTTCCAGTTATTTTACAGTTTCCAGTTTAAGGCTTCAATCAATTTTGAGCTGATTTCTGTATATGGTGTGATATAAGGTTCTGAATTCCTTTTTCTGTAAGTGGATATCCAGTTTTCAAAACCATTTATTGAAGAGACTGTCCTTTCTTCACGCCTATTCTTGCTACCTTTGTTGAAGATCAATTTGCTGTAAATACAAAGAGTTACTTCTGGGCTATTTTATTCCATTGGTCTATAGGTCTACTTTTATGCTTGTACTGTACTCTTGATTTCTACATCTTTGGAGTATATTTTCTAATCCAATAATGTGAAGCTTCCAGCTTGTTCTTCCTGCTCAAGGTGTTTTTGCTATTTTGTGTCTTTTGTTGTTTCATATAAATTTTAGAATTGTTTATTTCTATTTCTCTGAAAAATGCCATTGGAATTTTGATAAGGATTGTGCTAAATCTGTACACTGCTTTGGATGGTATGAACAGATCTGGGTCCTGGGCCCAGTTATGCTGCCCTGTTTCTGGGGTCCACTGGGTTGGGCCTGGTGACTAGTTCCAGGGAGGTGGTTCTGTAGCTTGAGATCACAGTGGTTGGTATCAAGTGTAAGTCTGTGGAGAGCAACCTTGTGCTGGAGCAGACATTGACCTTGAGTACATAAGTGCCAGCCTTGTTTTCTAAAGGGCCTGATGATTAAGTATGAGGGGATGGACCTAGTGCCTGGCACTATTGGGACTGGCCTGGTGCTGTGGTCTGTGGCAAAGGTTGATTTTCACTTTACTTTCGTTTCACACGGAGAGCATTTTTCTTTGTGCTTCACTGAATAATCTTGTGGGAAGTATGACACAGGTAACACGAAGCTGTCCTTCTTACCTTCTTCAAAGACATCTTCTAATTTCTGTGCTATATTTAGGTACTCTAATTTCTCACCTAGCTTTAGCTCTTATGATGATATTTTCATGCGTGAATAGTTGTTTAAATTAATGGTTCTCCATGGGAGTGAGTGCTGGAAACTCCTATCCTGTCTTGTTTTTAAGTCATTCCCCTTTGAATGTTTTTCTTTTTTTTTTCCTATTCAGTCAAAAGAAAATTTCACAGGATTAGGGTTTTCATTAATATATTTTTAGCATAATTGAAGTTTTAATGCTGCTATAATTAATTGTCTAATCATGTTCACCACTTAGAACAGCATTTTAAAAATAATAATTTTCCATAAAACTAATGGAATCTTAACGTAGAAATCATTCAATCTGGCCAAACATTGGCAAACTGCCAACCCTAGTTAGCCTGCGTTATGTTTTATTGTCTTTTATTTTCTCTGATAAGTGGAAAACACATTTCTTTTTGCAACCTAGTCATATTCCTATCATCACTCTTGCCTGCACATCCTCACACTCTTGTTCCCTGGCCCAGTAATTTTCTCTTGATCAATGTTTGTTAAATACAATCTGTAAAATGATAATATAAACAAATACATCTCCCCTATGAAGATTTTTCAAAGTTCTTTGTTATGAACTGTAAGTAAAGCATCTTTGTTGTCTGGGGAAATACTCGAGGTTCGTCGTCCTACACAGAGAAGTTTAACCACAAGAACACACACACAGGGCAGGTTAAGGAGCAGAAAGTTTAGTAGGCAGGAAAGAAGAGAACAGCTTTTCCCTACAGAGAGAGGAGGGCTGGGAATGGGGGAAAAAAAAACAAAAACCCTCATGTGGTGGAAAGCAGTAGATTACATAAGGAGGCTTGAGGAGGCGGTGTCTGATTTACATGGGGCCCAGAGGATTGGTTTAACCAAATGTTCTATTCCATAGCCTGTGAAGAAACTGGCCCTCTCACCTTAATCTTTTATTCTGCATATATGACCTCTACCTGACACCTGCACACTTGGTAACAAAGAAAAGGGAGGGGGAATTGCCATATTGGGTGGGCCTTACTCTTAGAACAGCTGCCAGCTTTTATCTATGCAAGCTTCTAGTTTGCTTATCTATGCTTGCAGCTTGACTTTTCAGGCTGCTTTTTGTTAGAAAAGAAAATGGTTTGGGAACTGCTTTTTCTTAGAAGAAAAGGCCCTAAGGAGGACTCCTATACCCTCATTATCTGCCTAAATAATTTCTTTTTAGCTCCTATATTATAAGCATGTCTGTAAATTGGTAAAATGAATTTCAGACTGTTGTCTGAAATATAAGAAAAGAACTTCCATAGGTTGCCTTAGTTTTTGTATTTTTAGTCAAACATGGAAAGAGAGGTGCTATAGTACTACCAATTTCATTGACTCTTTTGGTGTAAAATCCCTAAAGGGCAAAATTTCTGAAATCATGTTTTTCCGTAAGACCCTAAAGTGTGGATAAGCACAAAACCAGTGTGTCTAGACAACAGCAGTGTTCAATAACTTATATTTTCTAATTTTCTTTATATTCACAGAATCTTTTCTTAAAAACAGAATGAGTGTATAAAAGTTATAAGCATTCCTTTAACAGTAGCTTCATCATGATGCCAAATTATGTTTCCTATTTCTAAAATAATTCATTTATTTTTGTTTTCAACTGAAGAAATACATATTTGATAAGAAAAAAAGAATTTGAAGGAGAAATAGGGGAAGGGTGGACAGAGAAAAAAGAAAGAAGGGTAAACATTACAGCACCTCATATATACAGCAGAAAATTCAGAAGGCAAATGTATAATTTGTAATAAAACTGCAAACTTCCCAGTAACAAAATTTATGGCTTGCCATAATCAAAAATCAATAAATGACAACCTGTGCTATATTTTATCTGACCTTTAAAAGTATATCTTTGAAGGGCAAAATAGTAATTCCTTTGTGGTACTGAATAAATAAATAAGTCATAAAAATGAACCATTGCTTTTTTCTCATTTGGTGTCAGATTTACTGTAATCTGCTAATTAACCTCACTCGATATCTTTGCTGGCCTGAATGGCTATTACGACTTTATTTTTTAAAATTTAAGTTCTTACCTTTATTCTCAGGACAAGTATTTGTGTTTTTATAACTCCCTTGTCTTAATTATGATGTTCTTCTTTGCATGGATCAATAGATTAAAAATGTTTGGTCATGGTTATATATTTTAATTCCATTGACTTTCAAATATTTAAGAATAATTGGCTTGAGATTTCTTAGTATACCTAATAGTGACAACCTTATATCTGAACTGCTTCACCCATCCTACAGCATGAACAGGAAACAGAGAATACTTTAAAACTGAATTTACTTTTATCTTGGGAAAGCAACATTTGAAAATAGCAGACAGATGTGGAGCCCATTTTGACAAGTAATAGATCACAAGAAGATTGCAAAAAGGGAAGACTCTAGTTTTCCAGGTGTGGTGGTGTGTGCCTGTAATCTCAGCTACTTGGAGGCTGAGGTTGGAGTATCCCCTGAGGGCAGGAGTTTGAGGCTCCATTGAGCTTTAGTTGAGATAACCTGGGTGACAGAGTGAGACCGCATCTCTAAATAAAAAGAAAAAAGTACATATTTTTAAATAAGAAAAGTATGTAGAGCGACCCTAACAATTGTGAAACCTAAATAAACTGCCACCAGAGAGAGTTTCCTGTTCTAGGTAAGGTATGCTGATGATGGGTCAGATCTGGTGGATTAAAAACAAAATTTAACAGGGTGGCATGGGAAGTACTTAACAGGAAGGAGGTTTGGTGGTATGAACAGAGAGAAATAAACATGCCGTTGCAGTTCATAAAGCCATGGAAACAAAGCATCAGAGTCAGAAGCAGAAAGCACGCTAACCTCTCCCCACCATGAAGATATCATTTATTAAAGATGTGAACTTCACTGTACCATCAGAATAAGCAACAATAAACAAATAAAATGAATATGTCATCTAAGCCCATTTTTCATTCCATCCCAATTTGTTTACTGTTGATACATAACATTTCCAGAAAGTTTATTATTAACAAGTAAATGACATAGCCATAACAATCTACCATAAGACTGAAAACTGCCAATCAAAAATGTTATGTTTGAAAATATAAATAGCCTCTGCTATGGAAAAAAATGACAAAGAAGTTTAAATGTACAATAATTTTTCACGCTAATTAAAATTTTAAAATACATTAGAGATACAAAAGAAATACAGCAAATAAGATACAAACTAAACTCATATGAGAAAAAAAAGACTTGCAATATGAAGAAATTGACAAACTACTGAAGTACAAGACAACATCATTTCATAATTAATTATTACAGACACCAATGGAAAGACAGATGCAAACTGCAAATGAAGGAGTAAGCATAAAGGGAAAAAAATTACATATATATATTTTCTTTGAGATGGAGTTTTACTCTTGTTGTCCAGGCTAGAGTGCAGTGGCACGATCTCGGCTCACTGCAACCTCTGCCTTTCCAGTTCAGGCAATTCCCCTGCCTCAGCCTCCTGAGTAGCTGGGATTACGGGCACTGGCCACGACGCCTGGCTAATTTTTTTGTATTTTTAGTAGAGACAGGTTTTCATCATGTTGGCCAGGCTGTTCTTGAACTCCTGACTTCAGGTAATCCACCCACCTCAGCCTCCCAAAGTGCTGGGATTACAGGTGTGATCCATGGTGCCCGGACAAGGAAAGAAATTTTTAAGAAGAGCCAAGAGAAATAAGCATAGATAAGATAGATCAATATGTATTTATCTATATGTGTATGTATATATCTCTATGTCCATGTTTGAAAACATAGTCATCAATATACAAGTAGATATAGATGTATATATGGACATATATATTTATATACACATGAATTATAGACTGAAGAGCAAAAAATTTAAAGAATAAATGTTCAAAATCAAAATAATAAATGTTCTGATTTAATAAAGATATCAGAATTTAGATGTTGAAAAGTTGATCTTGTGTCAGTAATAAAATAATTTTTAAGGTAAATCTAAAACAAAAATCTTAAAGCTATTATGTTTTAATTATGAACAGAGAAAACCCTTTTACTCTTAGTCTAGCCAATAAGAAAAGAGAGTTACAAAATCTAATATTAAAAAGTTTATAGCCATGCCTTTAACAGCAGCCCCAAATTAATGGAAAATTATCCTATTTATTTCCAAAATAATCCTTTTTTTTTTTTTGGGTGAAGTAAAATAACAATAAAATGAAATGAAATAAAGTTTTCCCCAAACAGTAGCAGAAATATACAAAGAAAGTCAATAGTGGAGCATTATTTTGAAGAAACTTGAAAAATTAAACTGAACACTTAAAATAGCAATAGACATTCAAGAACATACAAAAAACTTACTTATGATCCCTCCCTTTGAAATGTATCAGATTGTTAGGGAATCCATGAGCCCCACACATTGGTGCCAGAATGTAGGGATTCATGAGCCCCACACATTGGGCACCAGAATATAGGGAGGCAGCCCTACATTACCCAAGGGTAAACGGTGTTCAGTGGCAACAAAGGAATGAGAAAAAGATTAAGAGCTCAAAGAGTGGGATCAGGGGGCCATCACTTATTACTGGAGATAGTGAAGGCCCCAAGCTCTGATCATCCACACTATTTATTGATTACAATCACTTTGATCCATAGGGTAGGGGTGGAGTGATGGTGGAGTGAATCAGTGAGCTGGAACTGGTGTGTCATCCTAAGGAGTGATAACAGTGGCGATCTGAGAATTTCACAAAACAAGAACATGTAGCTATCTTTAACCTATTATCCATGTGCAGCTGATGGAACACAGGCCTTACAAGGAGCCGACAAGTCTGGCTATGTCATAGTGCTATGAAGGGGTTTTACATTCTTGAGCACAATGTTTATGGTAACAAAACCTAGGTCACCCTGTACCAGAACATGAGGCATGGAGAGGCCTTCCTCCTCAGAGCCCTCCTGTGGCCTTCTATAGTTTGTTGTTCTTTATGTGTCACTCATAACCAATTTATATAGGCACTCTGTAAGTCATTTCTCCTGCTTTTCCCAATATCAGATGTTGAGCTTCATCCAATGAAAGACAATAGAAAAACTTCAGAAAAGAATTGATGAGAATCATTTATTATATTTAATTATTGACTAATCTTTTAATCAAAGCTGATTATTTGAACACCAAAATAATTGATTTAACTTAATGAATCTTGTTTCCATATTTACTCTCACTTAATAAACTGAGTAAATAAAAACAGTGGTAAGAAAACATTTTCTTTTCAGAAGACTATAGGCTAATATATGAGATGCCATCTTAAAATTTTTAAAAAGCATTTTTCAACCACAAGTGTAATTTAATGGAAAAATAATGATTTATTCAAAATACTCTAAAAAACGTAATAGTTTTATGTTGTCAAAGTATCAGCAAACAGACTACTAATCAGAAAACAAAAAATGTGTCTTTAACGTGGATACTCCTGGTAGGTACTACTTTAACCAAATGATCAAACTTAGGGAAATTAACATTGGGACAACTTGACATTATGTGCAACTGGTGTGATGTAACATAATGAACGTAGTATGGTCTATGAATTATTCTTACCTATCCTGTTTCACTTGAACAAATCGAGCTTTTAGACATAAACCCAGACAAAACACATAGGATAGTGGAACAAGTTTTACGCCACAAGAAAACACTGAAAAAATCCAATAGGTGGATTTTTCTAGATAGAAACTGAAAAATATAACAAATACAGGTGCTATCTGAGACTTGATTGAATATAGTTTGAAAAAAGCAACAAAAAAAGATGTTGAGGACTATGAAAAATTTACATATTGGTTGACTATTAGATGGCATAAAGGTGCAGTCCTTATTCTGCTTAATTGTGATTACACTAGTGAACTTACTTAAAAGAATAGCTTTGACTCTTAGAAGATGTATGTGGAAATATTTAATAGTACAGTTAAGTGACAGTAGCTTGTCACTGGCTTAGTGAAGACACACAGATACACATGTGCCTATAATGAGTATGATGAGATTATGTAAATATATAGATATAGATACAGAGTTGGAGATGGATAAAGCAAATTTGAGAAATATTCATGAATTCAGTTTTTACAATTTGTTCTAGATAATTGTTGATATAAACTTTGTGAAATGTATGTACTATAATTTTTTTTAGATAAACATTGAAATAAATGTAACCCTTTTCTCATTTGGCAATCAACTATATTGTTGTTATTATTGTTATTATTCATGGCTATCAAGTTGAAGCCTTGTCGAGGCGTCTCTGATCCAAAACAACAGCACAGTGAAACGGAGAACATGCTTACATATGAAATGTGATTCATTCGATAAGACATGGCTCATGATGACAAGGAGCACACCCCAAGGGTGAAGCTCTGCTCCGTAGCAAGCCTATATTTTTACTATATTTCAACTATATTTTTATAGTTGAAATAAATATATTCTATAATATCCACAATATAAAATATTCATTTAAGCATAGTTTGTAAAATGAAAATTCAAGCATTAATAATTTTGATATCGGTCTTACCCCAGGGAAATATAAAAATTTAAATATAATAATGTCAAAAAATTTATTCACAAATTATAATTACATAAGATCAGTACGCAAACTATGCTATTTTAAAAAATGGTTTAATTTCAAGATAATTTTCTTACAATATGGAGATATAGATGCATTTTGAAACCACAAGGGTAATTTTTCAATTAAAAATACCCTCATAAGGACACACTTTCAATTAAAATATTTTGAAGATATTTTAATGTCCAATTTTAATGATAATGTGTCACAGAGAGCAATTCTGAATGTTATTCCAAAGTTATAGATTTTTTGTCACTGAATTATAAATTTAAATACCTGAAAATTTAATTACTATGCATTAGCTTTAAAAATGTTCTATTTTAATTAATCAAGAGTAATACGGAATTATGAATAGAAATGTATCTTAAAGTTCAACAGGCAAGAACTTTTGCCTTAGAGAGAGAAATTCAGCCATGAATAACTTGTGGTCTGACATCCTTTAACAGTCTCTAATGTGCTACTTGTATCCCTCAATTGTCAATCCCAATAAGAAGATAAAACATGAGAATTCTTTGATGTAATGTATACAAATGAGCTTCTCAGACCAGAATGGTGAAGTTTTGAAGTAGATTGAGTGTCAAAAACATTCTCAGATCCTCACCAATCCCTGTGTCCCTTATCATCACAACGTAACTTTGCAGCTTTTTCCTTCAAGAAGTGGTATCTATTATCAAATTTTGAACCTGCACTGGTGTATACTTTCTGTTGACTAATATAATATGGTGAAAATGATGTTGTGCCACTTTAAAACTCAAGTGTCAGAAGACCTTGGATCTTCTGCTTTCCCTTCTTAGAATCTTGTCAATGGCATTGTTACAAGCCCAGACTAACTTCATGCTGGACAATGAGCCCACATAGGTAAGAGATGAGTAATCTCAGCAAAGGATATCCTAGACCAGTCAACACAGTAATCTGCCACTTGACCCTAATTACATAAAGAAATCAAAGAAAGAACAGCCTTGCCTAACTCAGGTAAATAAAGCTGTTGCTGAGCCATAGTATTGTGAAAAAAGAATAAATGTAAATTGCCTTAAGCCTCTGAATTTTGGGGTGATTGGTTATGTAACAATAGATAACTGACATAAAGTTGCCGGGTATTTTGGAGGATCAAATGAATAATACCCAGCATAGTCTATCTTTTTCTCCTTCTACATGCTCTTTTGTTGTTTGTAAACATTTTTAAAAGTATGTTTTTAATACAGGGAATCCAGGGATTTTCATCATCAGCTGTATGATTATAGTCAGTTTCCCTCATCAAGCCCATCTTCAAGCTATTCACATAATCTTATTTTAAAGGATCATTTTCTGGGATCACTCCTAGGACTAATTCTGAATAAATAAACTCGATTCGTGAAAGGGATGCTTTACCAAGAGGAGGTAATTAAGGAGAGTTTAATAAAATTTAAGAAAGATTTTTTAAAGATGAATGAGCATAATAAAGGGAAATCAAGAAAAGATGGTGAAGCATTTTATCATCTCTAAATTTATCATTTCTAAAAGTGCAATGTCGTAGAGCAGTGGCTAGGACCCAGAGCAAGACATGTCTGTAGCTGAGTTCACTTAACCACAGCTGTGCTATCGACAATGAAATAAAGCACTGACACTCTGGGACCGGCAAGAAGGGAGGGAAAGAAATAAATCCTTTAACCTTTCTTCTAGTCCAGTGTCTCGTCTTTTGTTGGTGCCTTTTATTGGTGAAGTCTAACAGGGAAATAGGAGGAAAGGCCACCCCTTAAATCAATCTATAAATGTAAGCTTCTCTGTGCTATAGGCAAAGTAATAATAGATTTGGAGAGACAAATAGAATATCAGCATGACCATTACATACTAGTCATATTTTTACAATGACTTATGCAGCACTTTCCATTCTGAATACTGGTGCTTGATTTTACATGAGATTTTAAAGTTTTATATAAAATCTAAATATTACCAATCATTGCTATATTTTATAAAAGATAATATTAAATGATATTAATTGATGCTAGAGAATGATACAGGCATTTTACTTCTGTGTTTTGGGAGTTCCTCCTAAATTGGGGTTCTAGTATCAGAATAGCTAGCAATTTTGCCCTAACAGGAAATAAAGAAGAGTTGGGCATGGGTGTTTAACAGTGTACCCTTAATGGATGCTCTTTTACCTGCTGGACGGCTTCATGTCTAGCTGTCTAACCCCACGTGAGGGGGTCTATCACATGGGAAACTCGTTTATGCTGGCAGACTCCCCTGTGGCTCTTGTCTGACCCATGTCCAGTTTAGGCCTGCCTGAACATTGCTCTGCCACTGGGAACCCGAACCTGTGTTCTCCTTGGCATGGCAGGGAAAACCTGCCCTGAGATAGCCCTTGGATCTTCAGGTAGAAAGTACAAATTCAACACACTACTACAATAGGAAACAAATTCAAAGGTTTTTACCTACAGTTCAGAGCAAAGAGCACCTATTGAGTCTGGCGGGCAGTCGTCTGTCCCCTGGCCACATGAGGCAGGAATGAAGAATCAGAATCAAACAGAGAGAGAGAGCGACAGTGTGTGTGTGTGTGTGTGTGTGTTAACTAACATAGTATATAAGGGAATAGAGAATGGGTCACTTTAGTTTGGTGGGAAAATGCCTGAATAGCCTCTTTAAAGGAATTGGTGGGAAATTAAGGCAAAAGAGAGACCTCTAAATATCTCCTCTATGCTTGGCTTGAGCTATTTGAGTATGAGGTAGAACAGAAAACTGTCAAGGGTTACAAAGCCCTGCTTCTGGTATGAGAAAGTTAACTTGTATACAAAATGAATATTGAGGCATCATAAAATTATAAGAATTTGCTACATCTTGTCATTGCATTTTTGTCTTAATTAAACTGGAATTTTCTGTATCTCCTGAGTTTTCTCCAATACTTTCTAGTTATAAAGTTGTTTTTCTTATAACATGGTATAAGTAAATATTAATTATTCACTAGTAAATGTTGAAATTACATGAGAGGGTATGAAAGATAGTCATTTATATGATGGTCAATGTAGTATATAAGTTGAGAGCTTCTGAGGGCATGTTTTCTTTATGCCTTTGTGAAGACAGTATAATACTGGTTGAAATCTCCATTTTAGAAATTTCAAAACGGTTTGGTAAAATGTGTAACACACACACACACACACACACACACACACACACACACACACGTCTATTCAATTACATAAGAATATCAAGATCTAAATAAGTAGATTATTCAATTAAGCTATTACGCATTTATAACAATTGTGCCTCCACAGGTTTTATGCCTTGTTGCATGGATAAATTCCTGTTTCCAATCATGAATATTTTTTCTTTTCAATAGCATTTATTTTTACTTCACTTTTGATATCAATGGAGAAAGCTCTAGCTATGTAGATTAATATTATACTTCCATGTTTATGTAGTACATGTCATGAAAATTTACAATGTGTAAACCTTATATGTCTTAGGAATGAAGAGGTGATAAATGGCAATGCCATTAACTCAGATTAGGATAGTGAGGAAAATACAAAGGTGAGTAAAGATAATGAGTTTAGTTATGAATATGCTTTGTTTGAGTTGCTTATAAAATGTCCGTGTAGTTATTTGGAGAATATTTGATACCTGGGCCGGGACAATCATTGGAAAAGAATGGTTAAAAATGTATGTTTGGAGTATCAGCAGTGTATACAAGAATAGCATCATCTATGTTAAGTTTGAAGAGTCATTTTTAGTTTTCTTTTTATCATTTATGTATGTTTAAGAATTTATTATAAATATTTGTAAGGCAGTAATATTAAATTTTTCTATACAGTATCTGTAAAAAGCTGCTAAATGTTTTTGTGTCCTTAGTAGTTTGGTGACTGACATGCAAATCAGAGTGGAGAAATATACAGACATGTTTGAATGTAGGTAAATGAATTTTCAGGTGTTGAACACTGATTGAATGTGCAAAACAATGTGATCTGAGCATTTAAATTTTAATGTGAAATATTGAATACCAATTACTGGGGAAAAATATGATAGCTTATAGCAGAACTCATGAGAAGAAATCAATTTTTTGGTTTTAACTTATGGACTTTGAGTTGTTAGAGAGGATCTAAATAAAATTTTATTAAATGTCATTGAAAATAGAGGGCTAAATATTTCAGTAAGGATAGAGAAAGGTATTAGAGAAGAAGTCATTAATTGACTAAAATGTCCATCTGTTTCTAGTGAAAAGAGAAAAGAAAAATAACCTAACTGGGTGTAAGAGCTGTAATTTCTCCAGTATCACATACTTTTGATATCACATGCCAAATCCTAGTATTCAGTGCTTGGATGACAGAGATTCCTTTAAAATTACCATAAACTAGCACTAGCTTTATTTACAGAGTTAAGGTGTAATATTATTATTTTATCACCAATATTTTCAAATTCCAGAGTATAATCTTAAAAGTTGGCAGTATAAATATACATATGAAGGTATCTATATATATATATCTAGACATGTATTCTTTCCTTCCTTCCCTCCTTCTTCCTTCCTTTCTTCTTTATTTCTTGAAAACAAACACAATATATTATCTTTTATGGATACTTGACAGATAAATAACTTGGTAGCAGTTGCTTAACGAGAGAATAGAGACTGATGAGCTATAAACAAAGCAGCTACTAGAATCAGACATATTTGGTTTCAGATCCGTGTTTTACACTTTACTCACTACTATATGAATTACCTTGAGGAATAGCATCTCAACTTCTTCCCATGTAAAATTAGTCTACTTAACTTACATATTTGTAATGAGGATTAAATAGGATTAATATAATTTTAGTAAGATTTCTTAAAGTACAAGGTACAACAACACAACTCAAACTTAAAAAACATGAATTTATTGTCTCAGATAACTATTGGTTTGCCTAGAAATCAGCTTTAGGAACAGGTGGCACAAGAGGCTCAACATTGTCATCAGGACAGGTTCCTCTGCTCTTTCTTTAGGCTGGCTTCATTCACAGGTAGGCTTTCTTCTTAGAGTGTCAAGGCAGCTCCCTGAAAATCCAGGGTTTAATTAATCCCTTCGGCAACTCCAGAAAAGACACAGAACAAGAGAGAGAAAGAAAGAGAGGGGCCAGGAATGGTGACTCACCCTTGTAATCCCAGCACCTTGGGAGGCTGAGGTGGGCGGATCACGAGGTCAGGAGTTCAAGACCAGCCTGGCCAACACAGTGAAACCCCATCTCAGCTAAAAATACAAAAATTAGCTGGGCATTGTGGCAGTCACCTGTAATCCCAGCTACTTGGGAGGCTGAGGCAGGAGAATCCCTTAAACCTGGAGGTGGAGGT
>NW_016107616.1:1099331-1104437 GCF_001604975.1 Cebus imitator | reverse complement strand
TTGCAATAATTTTAACAAATGTTTTATTATCCACATTGTGAATACACACCATTCAAAAGCTGTTAATTTTGGTCTACTTAATCCTGACAAGTTTCATAGTATAATAACCAAAGCCGTACATCTGGTTGACTTACAATCCTAAATACAGACTCCAGTCTAGTGGTTTCCTTATTTAGCAACAGGCTTCAGAGATGTGCCCACATCCTACCTCCAAAGCATTATTTCCAACGAGGTGACTTCTTTTCTAGAGCAATTAAAAGCAATAGTTGGAAGTGAGAGGCCCAGATACTAAGTCCCTTACTTGTACAGTAAGTTATCCTTCATTTGATGTGAACTTTTTTGCTTTTTCTGGCAACTATTACACAGCATGACATGTCCTGGAGATTTTAGTTGTTGAATTAAGATTACAACTGAGTCTTAAAGGAACTTTGGAGTAGAAAAATTACCTGAACAATAAGAAAGTAAGAAAATGCATTCTGAGCACATATTTCAGGATGGACAAATGTGTAAACTAATGATGACAATAGCTTTTTTTTGTGCAAACCTGTAGTTAGCCTTTAAGATAATATGTATGGATCAGGGAAAGAGAATGACAGAAAGAGATGTTGAAAAAGTTTTGGTAAGGTGAATTTGTGAAGAGTCTTGAAAATCACAGTCAAGGTTTGAGAATTCCTTAAGCAGCAAGATGTCTTTGAAGACTCAAAGTAATCTTTTTAGAAAAACATGTGGAAACAGCATAATGAGGACATAGACACTGTCTATTATGCGATTACCTCATTATGCATGAGATATAATGAGGCTCTGGCAGTGGCTTTATGATGGAGATGAAGGTAATTCTACAGATATTTTTTAAGTCGTGGAATCTACTTAATCTTGGTAAAAGTAGGAAGTAGTGCTTTTAACTTATTGCAAAATAAAATAGAAAAATAAGAAGTTGGAAAAATGGGCCACGAGTTCAGGAGATGATCAGAAATGGAGATATGGGAGTCATAAAAATAGATGCTTTACTAGTTTGTTTGTTGTGGGTCAGAGTGTTATGTATTATCTCACATGATCCTCAAAATGTTCAAAGTAGAAAAATTGTCTTTATAGAAATCAGAAGCTAGATCTAAAAGAGATTTAAAAACTTCCCCAAAGTCACATTATTAGTGAGCTCAAAATTAGTAAGCAGCTTTACCACTATTGCATACTTAGAATGTTTGAATCTGTGACTTACATTATTTTGAATACCCCAAGTTTCATACCTGTTCAAGAGTGACAATTGAAGCAGTGGGAGCAGATATAGCCACATCTTAATGAGAATTATGTTCAAATGCATATACAAAACGAACATTTTTCTTTATTCTGCCATAGCTAACTTCCATAGACATCGCATAAGAGTACACACAAACACAGACACACAACCCTATGTCGTAAGTTTATGATTTGGGTGTGCTTTTGTGAAATTTCTCTTTGTGTCTTATCTCTTTATTGGGATGTCTCAATACTTATGCTGTGAATAAAATTTAAACATGACAGTTCTATTTCAGCTTGTCTATAAAGTCAGCTTTTTGAAAATATTGAATTACTACTAAACTAAGTTAAACTGACTGCCACAGAGACTGATATCAGTTAATCAAAAATGCATTTTCTTTTCTTCAGCACACAATTATTTTATACTTCGTAACCTCCCTTGCTTTAGACATAACCATATGACTGTTTTCTAAAGAGTGGTACATGAAAGCAGTGACGGCTGCTATTTTGAGACTAAGCTTGGCATATGTTTTTCTACTCAAACTGCCTCTCTCTCTATTCTAGCTGGAGTCCTATAATAGCAAGGTCCTAGGCCTAGGGGATGAAAGAGCCAAATGACTTAAATGGCTTGGATTTCTCACACACTATACGAAGAAGTGCCTATTGATCATGAAACTACATTGGACTATTACGTGACTGAGAAATAATCTTTTATTGTGTTCGAGCCACTTGAGAGTTTGGTATATTTATTAATATAGCCTAGACAACTAAGACACAGACATTTAAATATGCAACATTATTTTATAGGGTTTAGATTTTCAGACTTAATATAAAATAAGATTAGAAATTTGCAAACACAATTTAAAATCTATAATTTTGACTTCACTATTTCCTGATTGCTAATTTACATTTGAAATAAAGATATTACTGTCAATTTATTTAATATTGAATTTTATGAAAATATTTAAATAAGCATCTGTGCTGGCAGAGTAAAACTATCCAAGATCTTTTGCCTCTAATATTTCTATAAAAAGATGATTCTGCCACTGTGTTTATAATTCCATGACATTTTTTTTTTTAATTTCTGTTTTATTATCTACAGAACAGAATGTAAATCACAGCAGTTTTGCCCATCATTACAAAGTACTGAAAACTGGAAGTGGTATGCCAGGTACTCATTTATGAAACTGCCTAGAAAGTAGAATTTATTGTGAGGAAATCATGAAAGGACAAGAGAAATCTTAACAACTGGATGTTGGCATAACAAAGAAGTCCTTGAAATACTTAGCCTTGAAATAATCTACTGTAATTTTCTCAGGAGTTTGTTTTGTCCCAATTAAGCTTGTCTGTTGTGACTGAATTTTAATTAGTATGGATATTTGTACTTTAGAAATCCAAAGCTTGAATTAAACTTCATAAATCCATGAGACCAAAAATAAAAACAATAATTCAATGAGCTTAGAATTTTAATGAGAGCGTTAGGAAATGTTGACATCTTCATATTATAATTTCTACATCTTCCCAAAATATTTCTATACTACTGTTTTCAAAATACAAAATGAATTAACCAGTCAGTTGAGTCAAATGTTCAAAACAGTTTGGATCCTAGCCAAGCTGATTTGTGTTTTAAATGAAAAATATATATTAAAACATCTCCATGAAGACACAGACTTGAAGTAGTACTTTTCAGGGTGCATTTTTAATGTCATAACTATTTTAATTAGAGGATTTCCTTAAAAAAGCTAATGTCTATTGCAATTCAGTTACTGAAAACTTTACCAAGCTCCTGATAAAGGTTTGAAATGTGATAAATAGTTGCTTCAACAGCAACTATTCTAATTGATGGTTGATTGGATTGATATCTGCATTTTAATTTCTCCACCTTTAAAAGTATGGTTCAGGAAATGGTGGTGCAGCAATATCGCTTTCACTGTCTGTGACAGCATTGAGCATGTATCTCTCTGATAGGAAGTAACTAAAATGGCTTAACACCAATGTTTGTCAAAGTTCAGTGTATATCACATTCATCTAGAGAGCTTGATAAAGCACAATTTGCTATGTCCCAAACCCTGAATTAATTTTTTTTTTTTCGGGAAGGGAGAAAGGACAGTATTTCATTCTGTTGCCAAAGCTAGAGTGCAGTGGCTCAATCATAGCCCACTACAGCCTCAAGAACTTGGACCCAGGTGATCCCCTGTCTAAGCCCCCTGAGAAGCTGGGATTACATTTGTTTGTTTATTTTTTTCTGTAAGCACTGTTTTATCAGCATGACTATTTTGATATACTGTATTTTGTTTTCATTTGGGTTTTGTTTTATTAGCATTGGGATTTATTTTATAGACAAGTCATGAATTATCTTGATAAATATTCCATGTTTAATGTTTTGAAAAAGCTGTATAGACAGTAGTTTTGAGAGTAGTATTCTATGCATCTTGAGATGCAAATTAGGTCAAAATGGTGGATAGTCTTAGTCAGACAATCAATATTCTTCCTATGTTTTGTCTACTTGTTTTATTTTAATTTCCCAGAGCTGAACAGTAAAATCCTTAACAATGATTGTGGATTTATCTCCCTCTTGAGTTCTTTCTGATTTTGCTTTATGTATATTGAAGTTTGTTTTAATAGATATATATCCATTTATCATTGTTATATCTTCTTCTTCAACTGATTCATTCATTATTATAAAGTGTTACTCTCTTTGGAGGCCAGGATCACGAGGTCAGGAGATGGAGATGATCCTGGCTAACATATTGAAAACCCATCTCTACTAAAAATACAAAATTAGCCAGGCATGGTGGCCTGTGACTTTAATCACAGCTATTCAAGAGGCTGAGGCAGGAGAATCGCTTGAACCTCCTAGGAGGCAGAGGTTACAGTGAGCTGAGATTGCACTACTGCACTCCAGCCTGGGCAACAGAATGAGACTCCGTCTCAAAAAATAAAAAATTAAAATTAATTAAAATGATCCATATAAGCTTTTTTTAAAAAAAAAATTAAGATATTTCACTCTTTATTTTTCTGCCCTTTTACTTTCAACCTATCTGTGACTTTCCATCTATTTTACCTGGGGTTTCTTGTAGACAGTATGTTGTCATTCTTGTTTTTAGCCAATATAATAATTGATTTATTTTATTGGAAAATGTAGTCTGTTTTTATTTAATGTAATTGCTGGTACGTTTGTATTGACATACACCATTTTTCTATTTGCTTTCAATTTGTTTTATGTGCTTTGAAAAACAGTTTTCCCTTCTCGGTCTTTTCTGGAGTTCATCAATATATGTTAATATTCAATCTGTTTCCTCTGTGTTTTGCTATATTCTCTACATAATTTTTAGTGTTTGTAGCTAAGATTGAAAGAGGCCTCCTTATATTTTTGTAATTTACTTGGATATTATTTTACTTTTCACAATTTCCATTGCAGAAATATAAGAAACTCTCAACATTATAACATTTTTTTCATTAACCCAATAATCCTTTGTGTTGTTTTGATATATATTTTACTCCCACTCAGAGTACAAGTCCTGCCTAATAATAAAATTTATTTTCCTTAAACAGTTTCTTGTTGGAAAAAAAATTCATTTACCTATTTACTAACATGTTTATAATTTGTCATTTACCATGCTAATTATTCCCAACTACGAATCTGAGTTTTTATATAGTATAACTTATCTTCAGCCTGAAGATTTTTCATTAGTATTTCTTGTACTACATATATATGGTGAACCATTTGCTCAATTTTTATTCTTCTGAACATGTATTTCACACACATCTGTTTAAGAATATTTTTAAGTGATATAAAATTATTGGTTGATAATTTCCTTTCTTAGCATATTAAATATATAATTCTTTTTATACCTTTATTTTCTGATGATA
>NW_016107616.1:1047602-1099270 GCF_001604975.1 Cebus imitator | reverse complement strand
TTTTTTTTTTTTTTTTTTTTTTTTTTTTTTTTTTTTTTTTTTTTGTATTCATCATGGTTCTCATTTACTGAGCTACATGGGTCTTGAAGTCAATGTTTCTCAACAAATTTGGGGAATTTGCAATCACTGTTTTGATTTTTTAAGCCCTTTCTTTTTCTTCCTTTTGGGATTCCAAATACATACTTACTACATTACTAGAAATTTCCTCATAGTAACTGATACTTTGCCATAACTCTCTGAAACTCTACCATTTTTATTTTTAATGTTTTTCTCTGAGTTTCAGTTTGAATGGTTTCTACTAGTAAATTCTTAATATTCACTAATCTCTTCTGCAGTGTCCAATATCCTAATAAACACATCCATTAAATGTTTTTCAAATATTGTATTCTTCACTTGCAGATTTGTGCAATTGATTCTTTTTATCACTTAAACGTTTCTCTTATGATTTCTTATCTTCTTAAGATCATCTGTTCTAGTAAGTCTCCAATTATACTTATTTATTTGAGACTAAGTTTTACTCTGTTGTACAAGCTGGAGTCAGTGGTGCGATTTCAGCTCACTGCAACCTCTGCCTCCCAGGTTCAAGCAGTTCTCCTGCCTCCGCCTCTAGAGCAGCTGGGACAACAGCCACACACCACCATGCCCAGCTAATTTTTGTATTTTTAGTAGAGATGGGGTTTCACTATATTGGCCAGGCTGGTCTTGAACTCTGACCTTGTGATCCACCCGCCTTGTCCTCCCAAAGTACTGGGATTACAGGCATGAACCACCGCCCCTGGCCATCTCCAACTATATTATAGCAGTTCCTTTAAACTCTTTATCTGCTATTCCCAATATCCAGGTTTGAGGTATGTTGTCTTCCTTTACAGAGTGTTTAGTTTTGTTCTAACAAATGGTTAATTGTGGTAGTTTGGCTTGAACATTCTGAGGCTTCACTTTGGCTTTGTCTTCAAGGGTTTAGAGACGTTCTTACAACATGATGTGGTCCTTGTTCTGAAAATATGCTCTTTCTCTTGGCTCAGCAGATGTCTCAGATTATCGAAGTCTTTCCACCCAGATGGGTCAGAATGCCAATATCTCCCAGCCCCACGAGAACTCTTCAGTCTGTAGCAGCGGCTTTGTGTTTGGCCTTTAAAATTCTGTCATGAGCACAATGAGAGCAGCCTTTGGAAGGAATTTTGGTGAATCCCAGTGCCACACAGTTTCCTCCTTTTGGTGCACTGTCCTGAAAGTTCCAACTCTAGCAGTACCTCTGAATTCTGACCTTTGTCTTCTCTGCTTAGCTGGACTACCGTGCTGTCCTTGGGTTCCAACAACTTGAGTCAAATTTGAGAAACTCTTTCTAGGTGGAGAGATAGGATAAGTGTGGGGCCTACCTTATATGCTTTTCTTCTACCTATTTATTTATTTATTTATTTTTGCACTTCCAGAATATCATTTTCCTCTAAGATATGTCTAAATAGCCTCTCAAAATAGAGATAAGCTTTCAAGCTCAGAAACAAAGTTTCTAAGCGTATCTTTTCACTTAAGTAAAACTGTATCACACTGATTTTCTCTTTTCTCAAGCTATAATTATTCTCTATTTGATTTAGGCAATTATATTGTCACTATAATTAATATTATTGAAATGGGAAAAGTTGCCTTATCTCCCTCTTAAGGCGTGCAATGGTGGTGTGGCTCACTTCTTCTGTGCCAGCTGCTCAAACCCCTAGGGGTGGCATACAGACTGGCAAGTCGTGGGGCTCCAACCCCACAGCAGCATCTACAGCTGAGCATTTATAGCTCTTGAAGTCCTACTGGGCATGTGTTACAGTATGCTCATTCAGTTTTGCTGTCTGCAGGCAGCTGTGTTAATAAGCTCAATTAGACCCTCTACCTTATCACAAGGACAGAGGGCTTTCTGTATCCCGGGGTCCTTGCCTTAGTGTACCAGAAAAATCATACCACACATGGGGCTTGGAGGATGAGTGCAAGGTTTTATTTAGTGGAGGTAGCTCTCAGCAAGTTGGATGGGGAGGTCAGAAGGGGGATGGTGTGGGAAGGTGGCCTTCCCTGGACTTGGGCTGCCCAGCAAGTAGATTCTTCTCTGACTGAATCCCCCTCAGCATTCACGTGGTTCTGCCGTCAATGGCCTGCTAGCATCAGCTTGTGTGTTCTTCTGCTGGTGTGCTCCTCCTGACGTCCAGCCACTTGTGTGTGTCCCTGCTAGAGTCTTGGGGTTTTATGGGCACAGGATGGGGGGGGCGGGGCACGTGGTAGGCCAGAGTGTTCTTGGAAAATGCAACATTTGGGCATGAAAACAGGAGTGTCTGTCCTTACTTAGGTCCTTGGGCATAGGCCCAAGTGTGAAGCCCTTGCCAGGGACCCTGCCTTTCTCTACCTAGCACTTCGCTGCCCCCTCCTGTATCATTAGCAGCAACTTTTCAGTTAAAAATGTATCTTTCGTGATCATGATGTAATGTATTTGTAAACTGTGTTTTCTAAACTTCATTTCCTTATTTTTTTTCCTTTCTTCTTTCGAATTTAAATTTTACATCCTTAAACTCACATTTTAACTTTACTTCCTGCATATACTTCATTTTGTTAAAATAAATAATAAAACTCAACAGAAATAGAAATAGGAAAAAAAACTCAACAGAAACCAATCAGACACTATGGAATCTAATATGGACCAAGAAGTAATTTTAACACAGATTTTTTTTTCTTTTATTGTGTGTACCCCACCCTCCAAGCCAAAGACCCCCGTAGGAACATCCTGGCTTGCCATTTCTCACTTTCTACCTATAAGGGGTCCAAGGCCAGAGGACAAAACTCCCAAGGAAGACACAGAGGCTGGAGGGTTTGGAGGAACCAGCTGAATTTCTGAAAGTGTTTCCTTACAATGGTGGTACCTGGTTCAGGGATGGGCAGGGGTAGCCAAACCCTCCCCCTGCCGCCCAGCTCTCTGAGGGTGGGAGTAGGAATAACAGTTTAAGGCTGAGGCCATGGCCATGCCCTGGATGCAACAACCAGGAAAATCATGTTAATCTAGGAAACAAAAATTCCTCTAGACTCTGCAAAAATACTGCACTCTTTAAACAACAAAAATCAAATGAAAACAAGATACGTCAGCCACAGCTCTCAGGATAATGGATGCCCTGTCCACCGTGAGCTGCAGTTGCTGCAGTCAGAGTTCTTTGGTCAGCCCTGAACCCAGTTATCACATGGGGGTGGAAGGGAAGGTGCCCTTTCACCTGTTCCCATGATCCTGGCTTGGTGTAGGTCCTAGTGATGTCCCAGGCTGGGTGGCAAAGGGACACCAGTAGGATGAGGCACTCAGTGAGGAGGAGGGAGGCAGAGTCTGCTTTCTGATTGGGAGAGGACAGGAATACATTCACCTTCCCTAAGGTAAGGAAAGAACATAGTTCTCTAGAAAAATTATTTGTCAAGAAAGGGGATGTGGGTGCTGATTTGTATGTCGATTCAGGGGAGTAACTGGGGAGATGGAAAAAGGTGGGGTGGAAGGCTGGCTCGGCCCTGCCAGTCACTGGCAGAGGTACTGACCTGCCCCCGCACCTGGTGCCGCCCTCCAAACGCAGGCACGAGTGACAGCGCCCACCCTGCCCTTGTTATTTGCATGCCCGGCCGGGAGGCAGAGATGGGAGGCAGAGGGGAAGGCTCACCATTTCTCGAGGTCCATAAAGACTTAGCGGATGTTTCCTCGCATCTCGAAAAGGAAAACCACCATCTTTCTTTTAAGGCTGTTCCTGGGCCTGGTGGGTGAGACGGGGTGAGATGATGGAATTTTGTGCACACAAACTATAGATATTTTAATATATAATATTAGGGCAGTGTTCCTCGCTATATATATTTATATAAAATAACATACATATATGTTATTTTATATAAATCATGTACATTAAGGTTGCATTCTATTTTAAAATTAAGATAAGTAAAATGATAAATTTAAATGTTTTGCTAGTATGCCTAGATCTTTGCAAAAGGAAGTTATTTTAAATTCTAAATAAATATTCATTGAATTGATACATTTAAGAAAGTGTCAAATATACAGAATACTGTATTTTAGTATTTTAATTTCACCAAGTAGAAAAAATATTGCAAGTATCCTGAAAGGTACAGTAAAACAAGCACATTACAACAAGATAAAGATAAATGAGGAAATCAGAAGTTCAAAAAATTGGAATTAAAAAATGCTCAAACAGGTACCATCACTTTATTTCTGGTCCTATTTATATTTTAAAGCTGTGCTTAAAGGGATGTAATCTTTCTGTTCATTTGCAGCTCCATTGTGAAAAAAAATTCAAATTTTACTTAGAAAAGATATTGCATAGTTGTTTATTTTCCATATAACCAAAAGTACTTGGAAATTTATATTCTGGTTTACAATAACTTTAATATGAAAATTTCCCCTAATTTGTAGCACAAAACACAATCTTTGCTTTGAATCAGATGAAATATTGGGTTTCATTCTATTAAAGATTTTTCAGATCAAGATGACTTAAGTTGCTTAGTAGTTCTTCCTTTCAATGATGCAAATGAAGTATTTTTTTAAAATAACGTTAGTCATTGTCTCAGAATATTTTTGCTCACAGACTGAGAAACATTCATAAACCAGAGAAGAATTTGTGGCTCCTGAAGAAATTTTGTTGCAGAAATCTAATTGGAAAAAAAAATGAAAATAACACTTTATTATACACTAATCAAATGATTCTTTTTAAAAAGGTGCCTTATTTTTCTTTGTGAAAGCAAAGCAGGAAAATAGGATCTGGAGGCATGGAACCTAAGGTCAATTCCCGCTGACTTTCTAGACCTGAATCAAAAGGAAAACTCTACCTCTCCATGCCCAAGTAACAAAAGGATTTGAGGCAACACCCTGCTTTCCACTGCTGTGGCAGAGGAAAAATGGAAGGTACCTCTGATTGGTCCCCTCCTGCAACCAGTCTTCATGTGCATAGGGTGTAACTTTGTAACTTCACTTCAGCCTCTGACTGATCCCCTCCTGCAACCAATCAGATTTTGTAGGGCCAGGTTTATGTGTGTAACTTTGTGACCACTTCAGCCTCTGATTGGTCACCTCCTGTGACCAATCAGTCTGGTTTGTGGGCCACTCCTTCATTTACATAGTGTGTAACCAAGTAACCAATAGGAAAGCTCTGTTAAACTCCAGAAAATTCTGTAACCAGCGCTCTTGAGCGCCCTGCTCAAGCCTGTTACCACTTTGTGGAGTGTACTTTCATTTCAATATGTCTATCCTTTTCTTGCTTCATTCTTTTGTTCCTTTCTTCATGCTTTTTGTTTAATTCTTTGTTCAATATACCAAGAACCTGGATGACTTGTAGTCGAGACCCTCCACTGGTAACAAAAGCAGTATGGACTTTGTCATGCAGTAAATATTCAGTTTTAAAAGATACTGATCAATGTGTGCTTACTACAATTTAGAAGGGTACTCTTACACATTAGAGTAAGTTATGTATAGTATGATGCCATAAAACATTCAAGTCATGCTTTCCCCCCCAATAATTTGTGCATTTAAATAAAAATGGGAGACAACAACACAATCACTGTTACAGAGGCAGCTGAATATGATGTAGAAACTAGGAAATAAGGCAGCTTTTTCATCAGACTCTATCTACGATTTAGCGTTCAATTAATTATACTTAGATAAATAAGCCCTATTTGAACTCTGAATAAAATAAGTTATCCAAGAAAAAATATGTTTTTATGATATGATTTAAATCAAAACCTTGCAAATAATATGTATGGTAGCAATAAGCTTATTATTTGTGCTATACTTTAATAAGCCTCATCCTGTTTAAAGATTGCTATGTTGAGATTTCCAAAATATAATTTCAATTACATAATAAATGTCCATACAAGACATTTGAGCAGTAATAAGCTGTTGATTGAATAATGCACTGCATTAGATTCATCAAAAAATCTAGATCTCTGGTATAATAGAGTGTCCTAAAATAATGCACCATGGAAAATTATGGGGAGTATCTAGACATTTTATGCTATGAAAAATGCCTTACACTGAAATATGCAGATAATTCACCAGAAACATTTTATTGGAAGTAAAATAATTTATCTATTTTTTATACCATTTTTACTTTACCCTGAATCTACTGCTGAACATGATGCTATGTTCTTATTCACATCTAGGTCTTAGTGAATGTTATCACATAATTTAGAATCCCTTAGCTTCTCTCTGCTGTAATCTACAAAAATAGGTACAAACAACTCTTTCAGTCTTCAGGAATCATCTTGGAGAAATGAATACCTAAAGTTAATGTTTAACATTTTCTTCCCATGTGCTTCTGTAGTTTTTTTCATACCTTGATCATAGTATTTTACAATTTTTAATTGTAATTTTCTCTTTTTCAAATTAAATGTAATCCTTCTTGGTATCCCAGTGTCTACCTACCTACCAATTGCCTAGAATACATTAGATACTCCATAAGGATATATTGCATAAAACTGGAAATTATAGATTACACTCTATCTACAAATACTTTACTCTTATTTCTTTTTATTTAAAGAGTAACAACAATCTTATATATTAGAAAAACATCATCACTGCATCCATTTTGTATTCCACAATCATATGTGATAATAATAAAAGCTAACATTTATCAGCTGCATGCTCCATGACAGGCACTGTGGTTAGTGCTTCACATGATTAACCAAGTTGACTACCATTAAATGAATCTGCGAAGTAAGAAAATGTATCACATCAATTTTTAAAATCAGAGTTACAAAGGATTATGTAATTTGACTAATGTCAAAAACTAAAAATTTTCATGGTAAAAATTCTTTCTGATTCTGAAGACCTTTTCTTAACCACTATAATTCAATATCTCTATATTTCTCTCCTTTCATCTCTCCACCTCTACCTCCCTTCCTTTTTTCTTGGCTGCCCTCTTCTCACTCCCCCTTTCTATATTCCTCTTAGTCACTTTGTTTTTCTTTGTTTCTCATACATAACCTTTACTAAACACTGAATTCATCAAATTACTGATTAATAGATTTCAAGGGTTATTTTCCTTCGAGAATATGCAAAGCTTTGAAGCAAAAAGCACACGTTTAAAAATATTCCTCTGGTAACAAGAGAAACAAAACAAAACAACTATGGCTTCTATCTTGTGTGGATAGATGCAATGCATAATATTTCAGTAGTCTGCAGATCATTTACTTGGCAACTCGAAACACAGCTAGAACACAGCTAATAATTGGGAAATAATAAAAATTGTAAAATATCTTATCGTATACATGTAATAGATGTCAAGAATCCATGTACTAAAATTCATGTACCTTACTGACAAAAGATTTCCTCAGGCTGAACAAGAAAGACCAGGCAATCTAGTGGGTTTTATTCATTACACAAACATAAACATAGTAACTTACTTGAATAACTGACGAGCTAAAACTTGTCCAATGATATCAAAGCTACTTATATTTCTTATTGCCATCTTCTATGTCTTTGTTTTTGACTAGAAAGATTTTTCCTTTCATATTAGGTTATGATCAAGTATTACATTTTGGTCAACTGAATAAAGTCAATAGTGTTATTTGTAGAGCTTCAACAGTTAAACATGATTTAAAACATAATACCAATATGATTGGTTCAAAAAAAGTCTAACTAGACACAAATTTACCTGGGTCAAATATTTACCATAGTAAGCTTATACATAATATTAAGGAGAAATATATTGAGGTTATAACCTCAATTTATTATATCAATATTTGTACCTCTTTTCCATAAAATTATGCATGGTAGTATTTTAATATTTCTATATCACATATTCTAAATGATAAAATTATGTTAAATATTAAAACATCCCTTTTTGAATATAATTATCAAACTGAATATGCTAATATTCCAGTGGTCCATTTGTCTCTGTCAATAGAGCATTTAGCATGATAGTTTTTTTCTGCTTCAGTTAATAAGCAAGCTCATGCCTATGGATTTCAGAATTCTCCAGATAAAAGATGGTAAGGTAAATAGCGGTGAACCTGACTCTTAAAATGCATACAACTAGAGTTATCACAGCAGTTGGATATCTAGGAGGGTTAACACATGTTATGAAGTTAGGATTTTTAGTGATACCAATGGCTCAATTTAACTGGCATCTGAGGGAAAATACTTTCAGAAATCAAAAAGATGAAGTATTTAAAAAACAGGTAACTATATCTAGAGTTGCTGCAAATTTGTTTCAGTAAAAACAGGAAATTGGTGAAAGCATGGTTAGGTAGCAAGCTGCAGGTCCTGGGGTGACAAACGTCTTTTTCTTATTCTTCCTAATATTTCCCAATGTAACATTGCCAGTGTACCTCTGTTTTCTCAGTGGGCAGGGAATGGGATTGAAAGAATGTACACAATTCTCTTAACCAAACTATACGTTTTACTATAGTTAACAAGATGTAACCTGGGCTATTTTATAGGCTCATAAACTACTTTTCTTTTTTTTTTTTTTTTTTTTTTTGTGACAATTCTTCTGAACTGTATATTGAAGACATTATTTCTAAACTGCCTTTTAATATTTTTTCAAACTTTCATCCTCTATAAAATAAGTTCCTTCATTATAATGATTGTGCCTCATTGCTTTCTTTTTAAAAAACAAATCAAGATACATTAAAAATATCCAATTCATATTTTTATAGTAAATATGTTTTTAACCGTCAAGTAAAATGTGTCAATTATTGAAGTAACATTAATAAAATAATGCACTTCTTTTAAGATACCTTCTTTTAAGATATCTTCTAAGATACTTTTTGATGGTATATGGATATTTTCTTTAGATGTGTAAATGACAGTTTTTTTTTCCTGAGTGGCAATTTTGTTGCATCTTACATTTACTTAAGAATGATAAAATTATATAGGAAAAACCAGACACACACATAGATACATACACACACAATCTGTATCCAGATTGTACTTGTTGAGATGAGGAAAATATTGCAATGAGTTACATAATTAGTCAGTTACAAAACTTTTCCTGTGAGCAAATAGCAATCCATCTCAGTGCAATGTGCCAAGTGAGACCATTCCAGCAATAACCATTAAGACTCAGAACAGAAAAGCTAAAGCACACCAAACAGAAAGAAAGATTGACTCATTAAAACTAAATTCGCCTTTCCCCACAGGATACCCTTGAACATTCTCTTTAATATGGAGAATTCTGGCTGACATTTGCAAGAACCATTTATAACTCAGATCCTGGATGAATTGCAGAAAAAGATGGGTGCTACATGCACAACAGAAGTCTTAGGCTTTTTTTTCTAATTTGGCAGAAAAGATTCTCAAACATTCTTAACAGAATTTGCTATTATATCTCTATATGAATTCCTTTATGATTTTGAAAACCATTATCATGTTTTTGTAAATTAATCCTAATTTACATTTTAATTTGACAAATATCTTGATTAAAGCAGATTTTATGAATCACACCTGGTTAGCTGATACTACTGGCATTTCACATTTTTTAACATTGATGATTTATACTAATAGCTTTTCAAAATGTCTTAAACCAAATGGGTACTTTTTACATGAGAAATTATATTATGCAAAATGAGCTTATTCATTTCTATTATTTGATGTTACTTGTAATGTTGTTGCAGCCTATTTCATACACATTGACTTATCTGACATTACTAATTCTAATGTGAAGATATTTCACTTTTCTTTTTCATTTTTTATTTACTAATTAAAAGAATTGCTGGCCCTTAATTAGCTTTAATTAAATTTAATATATTAAAATAATAGGAATTTCAACTACTGAAGACTTATTAAGCAATTTGTTAATAATGATTTTCAAATGAATAATATAAGCTGTTCAATTTGTGGGGAAAAATCTACAATCAAAAGTTAAAGATTTGTTTTAAAACACTCCAAAGTAAGCTATAGAAGATACATGTAATATTGTGCATAAATATTTTTATATAAAAAGAAAATTTCTTCAAAAATAACATTTGTAATTATGGACTCTATATAGGCCAGTATTTAATAAAGTATAATATATGTGCTATAAAATTATTGATCTAATAAATTATTATTTTTATTCTAGGAAAAGTATTTGCATTGATATTTTTACCCTACATTTCATTTCCTTGGGAAATATGGATTGATTCCATATACACAGCATGGTATAAGCTAACATTTACTTAGTATATTTATGTGATTTATCCTCAGTAACACCTTTCAATTTTAGGTAAGGTGACCATTTAATTTTTAATCAAAACTGAGTTCCATTTGAGTGTAGAAGAGTACTAATAATAGGTAATTTGTTAAATAAAATTGAACCAGTTCTTGACTGAAACTGAATTTTCCTAGCTGGGATACGCTGATTGTTAAAGAAAATAAAGTTTTGTAAGCCAGATTTTTAAAAATGATTCACTTGAAATTGGACACCACAGTGGTAATTTTTTCACCATGGAAATCAGCTAATGCTACAAATTAGGACCTGCCACTCCCGAGCAGTTGTTGAGTATTCACTAGGACACCACTGACCTGGAACATTTTAAGGATCACAGGATACTCTTAATCATGCTGAAACATGGGAGTAAACCAAGACTGCTCCAGGTAGCTGAACACTGTTATGATCTTCATTGTAGGTCTTATTTGGGAATAGTCACGAAACGTTTATTCTTGAAGTTTCTTGAAGTATTCATGAAGTTTCATGTTGCAGTGACATAATGTTATTAAGAAAACATGAATACTGCATAGGAAGGGCTTACTAATACTGCTCTCAAATCTATTCCTTACACCACAGGTGGAATGATAGTTTAATGTAGTACAGGCTTTGTCCTGGTCTAAATTATTCAAAGGCATCCCATAAGGGTAAAGTTCAACATGCTTAATATGGGTTTTATTAAGAACAATTGACCTGCTGTTTGATTACATCCCTGGTCTCATTTTTTATGACTTACCTTGAATCATACTGAAAGGCTTTCTTTTCCATTTATTTTAATGTATCTTGTGCTCCCTTGCCCTCAGAAATTTGGACATGTAGCTTCCTCTGCTTGGGATTGCCTTTGATTCATTTCAGTAGGTAACTCATTGCTTTCTCAAAGAATGGCAATACAACCCATTCTTTTTATGCTAGACCTCTATGTCTGCAGAATCGCTTCCTGAGTGCTGATTTGGTTTTCTGCTTTTGATTTCTGAACGAAATCTAGAATTTTCATCTACTTCAAGGTCATTCTTGATCAATATACTTACTTTGTGTGCTTCACATCCTAACCAGCTTTGAATACTATAGACCTTACAGAGTAATTCATAAGAACACCTACTCCTCTAATGATGGTCACCTTATACATCTAGGTCTGCAGCTTTAAATACTAACTCTATGTTGATTACTCCAAAACACATTCCTTCACACACAAGGTCACCTCGAATTCCAAATTTGTAATATTTCAAACCTGTAAATTTAACATTTTAATTTAATACCTAATGGACTTTTCTTTCCTGGAATGTCAAAAGTGAACCTGTGGCCCCTGACAGTTTCAGAATGTTTCTGATGTCAGAAAATGAT
Source organism: Cebus imitator (assembly GCF_001604975.1). Lineage (NCBI taxonomy): Eukaryota > Metazoa > Chordata > Mammalia > Primates > Cebidae > Cebus > Cebus imitator. The sequence goes on along the minus strand of NW_016107616.1, from coordinate 1,087,739 downwards.
ATCAACAACTACCCAGCATCTCAAGCCCAAAACACAGAAGTTGTTTTTGATTTCTAAGCATTTTTACTACATGTATACTTTTGCCAGCAATTTTGGTCAATCTCAAATCTATTATTTCAGATTCTTCACAAATCTTTTACTCTTCACCATCTCCAGCACTGATCAACTGCATACAAATCTCAGGCATTTGAGGTTCAGGACACCAGTCACTACCGTACATGCTGAACTGATCTGCAGGCTCCACCCTTCTCCACCTCCCTCTTTTTACTATTCATTCTCTGGGATGTTCTTTTTGAAATAGAGTCCTTTTTTTTGACAACATTCTATTATCATTAGTCTTCAAATAAGTTTTCTAATTTACTTATAATAATAGCTGAACTCCTTAATCGAACAATGGGGTTTATTATCTCCCTTGCCTATTCAGTGTCACTTTTGTGAACTCAAAATATCTGAGACAGGTCTCGATCGATGTTGAAAGTTTATTTTGCCAAGTTGAAGGGCGTACTGGTGATGCAGCTGCAGGAGGTCCTGACAACATGGGCCCATGGTGGTCAGGGTACAGCTTACTTGTATACATTTTAGGGAGACACGAGACATCAATCAATGCATTGTAAGATGTTCATTGGTTTGGTCCAGAAAGATGGCACTACTCAAAGCAAGGGCTTCCAGATCATAGGTAGACAAGCTATAAAAGGTTGCATTGTTTTCAGTCTTTGATCAGCCTTTCATTGAAAACACAATTTAATCTGGCTCAGTAAAACTGCATTTTCACATAAACAGTAGGACAGCAGAAGTAATCACATAAGCATTTGTCTCAGGTGAGCAGAGAGATGACTTTCTATGCAGTACCTGTGAAGATAAGTCATCAGTTAACATTGCCAGTGAAATTTAACTGAACTGTTTCAGGGCAAAGATCTTGAGGCCCACAAGGAATTTTCTTTTGGGCAAATTGTGAGGGAGGTTTATAGCTTTTTTATCTTTGTAGCCATCTTGTTTAGGAATAAAATGGGAGGCACATTTTCCTGAAGTTTTTCCCAGCTTGGCTTTTCCCTTGGCTCAGTGATTTGGGGGTCCCAAGATTTATTTTCCTTTCACACTTGCTGCAACTATCTCCCTATCAAATTATCTTCACACTACACACACAGACACTTCCTTCCTATTTCTTGTGCCTAAAATATATTGTCTCTTCCTTACGTCTTTGCAGTTTCTCACTCTTCTACTCAGAATGATCTTCCCCAGTTCTTCATAGAGTTGTCTCCTGTTATCAATCAGTTCTGAAATTAAATATCATCCATATCAGTTTCCTAACAAAGTGCCACAAACTGGATGGATTAAAATAACAAATTGTGTCTCACAGTTCTGGAGACTAGAAGTTCAAAATCAAGGTATTGGCAGTGTTTGTTCCTGTTGAGGGCTATGAAAAACAATCTATCCCATGCCGTGTTCCTAGCCTTGGATTCAGTAAGCTTTGGCATGCTTTGGCTTGTAGATGCATCATTCTAATCTCTGCCTCTCTAGTCACATAGTGCTCTCCCTTCTGTCTCTGTGTCTACATTTTTCTCTTTTTTTAGGAAGAACAATCACATTAGATTAGGGCCCACTCTAGTGACCTCCTCTTAATTGGCTTACACCTTCAAGGACCCTCTTTTGAAATAAGGTTACATTCACAAGTACAAGGTTTGGTACTTCCATATACCAATTCAATCTGTAATATCACCTTCTCTGGGTGTGCTTTAAGTAAGACATCCCACTCACTCTCATAATGCAGTATATAGTTTTCATCGTAGCACCGATTATTATCTGTTAACTTTGATTAAGGGTTTGTTTTATGACTTCCCCCAAACAAGTAATAAACTCCCTGAGCAAGTGACATCTGCTGTTGTTGGTTTTGTTGATTTTCTAGTTCTAGTGCCCAGAATAGCGCATAGTATACAATAAAATCTTAATGTAACTATGGTATAGTGTAAATTATTAATAATGCATTCATTATAATTTGCATTATCCCTAATATAGTTATATCTGTTCATTTTAATAACTCTGTTACAATATGTGATATATATGCCTTTTTAATTTTGCCGTTACATTATAATCAGGATTTTCTACTTAATGACGAGTCAACGTTCTGGTAAATGTTTTGTGACTTTAAAGAAAAAAAAAAAATCCAATAGAAGGTAATGCAATTCAAGAGTGAATCTCTCTCCATTGCATTAGTGTAGCACAAAATCCATTTTTTGGCAGTGTTCCCAGACAATCAGGGTTACAAAGTCGTCTTGTCCTTTACATTTGCCTATAATAGAGATACTTGAATCATTGTGATATATTGCAATGTTACTGAGACAAGTTGATCTCATTCTGAAAGTCACATGATTATTTTCACCGTCAGGAACAATTTGTAAAATTGATAATCATTATATTAATCTAAAATAAGATAAATCATAGAATAAGAATTAAAGTCACTATAAAAATGATAAGCAGAGTGTTTTATATAAAAATTTAATGTAATACTTTCAACATAGTATGAGCTAAGATGTAGAACCAGATTAGTTTTTCAATTGTATTATTTTGATGATTTATATATTTAACAAAATGGTGAAACCTAAATCTATGAAAACTGGCCTACATATCATAGTTGAGATTTTCAAAGTTTTCACATTTTCATATTTTAAAATTAGCAAATTCTTCATCATATTTACTAAATGTATTTGTCTTTCAGACCATTACTATGCAAAATACTGAATTGGAGCATAATTTATGAAAGTTGTCAATTCTACTCAATGGAATTAAAAAATAAATATTTGACATATAAATTTTAGTAAGTTTAAAAAAGAAATGGTGTAAAGCAGTGCTACTAATTTGTGTACATGGATTTTATAACTTGAGACTTTACTGAATTCATTTATCAGGTCTTGGAGTTTTGGGAGGAATATTTTAGGTTTTGTAGGTATATAATCATACCATCAGCAAAGAGAGATAGTTTGACTTCCTCTTATCCAACGTGGATGCCTTTTATTTCTTTCTCTTGCCTGATTGCTCTGGCTAGAACTTCCTCAAATTTTATTCTAATACATTTTCTTTTAAGTCTTTCAAGTATGCTAGGGTCAGTTTTTCTTGCTTGCAATAACAAAATTTGATATTATGCTTCCTGCAATGTATCTTATTTAAAATGACTACTTTTGTCTTTTAAAAATGTTCAGCTCATTGTTTTTTAATTTTAAATTTTATCAGTACATAGTCTGTATATATTTATGGGGTACACAAGATATTTTGATACAGGCATGCAATATGTAATAATCACCTCAGGGTAAATGGGATATCCATTACCACACACAGTTATTTCTTTGTGTTGTGAACATTACAATTATATTCTTTTAGTTATTTTTAATGTATCATACATTATTGGTTTTCATTGAGTTTTAATGATTCTATTCATATATGGCATCACCAGTCAAAAGGGATACCTTCTACGGCAGGTTCTGGTATTCATTGTTTTATTCAACTTCATTTCAGTGTAATAAAACTGATTCCCCGCAGCACCACTCTCTGTGTGGAGTTTGCGTGTTTTCCTCATGTCTGCATGGGTTTTCTCAGGGTACTTCGATTTGCTACAACATCCCAAAGCTGTGCACACTGAGTTCTCTAATGTTTCTACGTTGTCCCAGTCTGAGTGAGTGTGGGGATGTGAGTGGGCGTGCCTTGCCATGTAACAGTGTTTTGTCTAGGGTTGCTTCCTCACCTGTGCTCTGAGATGCTGGGATAGGCTTGGCCTGGAACTGGAATAACTGGGTGAATAATAATCTTACTTGATTTATTAATATTTCATAAATATATGTAGAGTTCACATTTATTTCAGTATTTAATGTTAAAAGTGTTTTGAGTTTTTATTTAGAAGTGTTGTGATGTCTTTCTGACCAGAAATATGCACAGGAACTTAACTCTTGTTTAACTCTTGTTTATATTAATTAGCCTATCTACAATTTGTTATGCAAAATTTCAAGTAAAGTAGTGGTTTTCAAGGACCTATTGACAAGGTTAAGTGAGGATTGACTGTATTTTCTTCACCTTGAAGAGTTTTCTCATGCCACCTTCCAGCCAAACCACTTCCAGAGACCAGTTCATCAGAAGTGCATTTGTATTATACAGGGACCTCCTGGTAATTGCCATCTTCAGGGAGATGTTGAGTTTGAATATGAACTTTGCCATTATTCCAGTCCTGCCAGCCTCTAACCATATAAATTAGCATATGTCAAACCTTCCTGTCTTTTTATACACATATATTTTAAGTTTGTCAAAATTAGAAAAAATACCTTTTCAGTCATTTTTTGTTTCATGTTATGTTTATGTTCACTCTCTTAGAGTAGATTATCTTAAAGTATCCTGTATTTCTGTTGGAAATGGACTAGTAACAGTCTCCTATTTATAATATGAAGAAAATATATTTCAGGAAAATAAATGTATCATCTTTTTATAAGACCACCATAATAAGTAAGTGGAGAAGATCCTTGTTTTTAGTTTGTTTTATTATTTTTAAAAAAATACACAATAATGATTTCATATGTAACTTCCCAAATTTTTTCTCTTTCATATTTGATTCTCAAATTAATGAAACAAGTAGATTATATTCTCTCTTTATATTATTACTTATTAATTTTGGGGAAATACTTCAATAATGGCTTTTATAAATAAAAAGATGTCATATTAATTGTAGACAACAATTTTAAGACATATTTCATTCCAGCTATAAAGACGTTATAAATGTTTGAGATAGCAAACAAACTAATTACCATAATTTGATCAATATGCAATGTACACATGCACTGAAACATCACAATATACCCTATAAATATGTACAATGATTATTTGTCAAATAAAATAATTATAAAAGGTAAAATTGGGGGAAAAAGTAATGTTATAGATTTAAGGCTTATGAATGGTTACGTCATCCATTTTAAAGTGTTTTCCTTATTCAATTAAATAACAGAAGAACATATTTAGTTTTTACAACTTTAAAAATAATACTGTCTTTTGGAGAGAACTGAAATACTTATTCTTCTCTTGGGATAAGAGCTCTCATATTGAATTATGTATGTTTTTAAATATATGGCTTTCACAAAAATTACACTAATCTGATTATATATTTGAGGATACATTAACAAATACTGATAGGTAATAAGTACTGTAAACCATTGTTTAGGTCAAAATAATATAAAATTATCAAAATGGCTTGTGTTCTTCAATATAGTTTTCAATTTAGATGATATTTTGTCAATTATGCTTTAATAGAAAAAAAATTCTTTGTAAAGTTAGGGATTTTGAAGCTTTATAAAGTTATTTTTATAAAGATTTATAACAGATTATTTTAATAAAAATCTACTTCAGAAGATAAATTATTCAACAAATTAATGTTTGACAATGAAAAATAAATTGTGAGGTCTACATAGTAATGTGTGTGTATATAGTAATATACAATTTTTTTAGTAAGCCAATTCATCTTAGACAATTCTGTCTGGCATCTATATTAAATCAATGCAATGATAGTTAAATAATAAATAGCGTAACATTTAAGACAACTAACTGTATTTTATCGTATAATAATAAAATCTAAGAATCAACTTGAAAACAGAAACCTATTACTAATGGTATTAAACTCTGAAACATTACATATATTGTCTTCAAAAAATAATCTTGTTGAAAGGCCACATGTATTAAGATGACAAATTTTAACATATCACACTTGGACTACAATGTGAGCCCCAGTTAATGTCATTTACAGATCACTGAAATTTTTGGCTTCACACTACAATGGCCCCATCCAGAAAAAATAGGCTGACTAGATTTAATTAGAACTTGTAGATGTGATGAATCTTGGCTTCTAAAGCAGAAATGGCATTGATTAGAGAAGTAGCATGGTGATGTGAAATGAGCAAGGGTTTGGAGCCACAGAAAAAGGTCAGGTTTAGATATTCCATCATTACCACTTTTGCCAGTCTGCAAAAGTTACTTGATTTCTAAGCACCCCGTTATGTGCCTCTACAGAATCTGCAAAGCTCATATAATTTTTGCATAATATGCCTATAGTGTAGAAAAGTAGTTAACGCAATAAGCTCTAGAATAAGACAGACTTGCTTGAGATAATGCCACCACAACTTACTAGTTGTCACTGTGAATTTATCCTACACCAATGGTACCTAATGATAAGAATATGTATATCCTCTTAAGGCTATTTTAAAGGGATCAGGAAACGGACATACATTCTGATCATATTTCTTGGTCCATAGTGATCAATAAATACATTTAGCTATTTTCACAAGTAGGATGCTTATATGCTACATTGCTCCTGCCACGTGGTAGGCTCTAAAAAAGTAATCTTTATATGTTCTACTCTATGATGTTTTGCTATTATTAACAGATATGAAGCAGCAGGTAGAGTGAAAAGTCTATGCTCTTTGGAGATATGTGAATACTGGCTTCATTCATCACTGACCTGATATTGATTTTATGCGAGCATATGTTTGCTTGTCAACTTATGATTTGTATAAAAAGCTGTTTGTGAACATGACTACCCTAGATGCAAGCTAAGGCCCTAGAAGAAGAGCTTAACTGTATACAACAAATACGTAGTTAACCACCATGCATCGGACATGTCCATGAGCATGAAGTCTGAAACAGAAGAAGAATAAAAGTAGAGAAGAGAGCTCACACTGTGAGAAATAACTGAATTTTACTTAACATTAATTTTTATTTGGCCATTACGTGGTTTTGGTTGTAACCATTTTTATATTTGTTCTTTTATGGAAATTAAAAGAGCCGACAATCACATCTGTATTATTTGAGCTCATTATCTGGAATAAGTAGAGAAAAGATGGTAGTATGAGCAGTTCACTAACTAATGCATTAGAAACAGCAGCTCATAGCCAGATTTAAATCTGCAAACCCTATACCTGCCTCCCATTTATTGAACATGGCATAAGATTACAGGAAATTTTATTTGAGGCTCAAAAGGAAATATGCTTCAGTAACCCACTGCTGATATGTGGGTTACTGAAGTCTCCAAACCAATTGTGGAATACAGTTTCCTGGTGGGTAAAATGGGTGTCATGAGCAATATCTTACCAGTTTTTCTATAAAAAGTAAGTGCTATGAGCATTGGAATTTGCAGCATTTTATTCTTCATTGGCTGTGCAGGAATTGTTCCAAAAGTACAAACAAATGTTTGTTCTGGGGATTAAATCAAACAGCCCCAAGTGCAATATCAAGTACATAAAATAGACAATGTTAATTATTTTATCTTGTATTTTAATGGTTTGAGTAAATAGCATTAATATACCCTAAAATAGATTATATATGTTGCGTATGTGAATGCCTATAATACATGTGCACTATGCTTGGTGCAGTAAACACAAAGTGAAGACCTTCTAAGTGAATCAGGGATACCTCTGTTTTTGTATTATGTGATGTCCTTGATTTGTTCAGGGAATAATTTCCACCATCTCTCTTATCTCTGATTATGGAGACCTTATTAATATGTTAATTGAGTTTTAATGCTTCAGGAATACAAATGAAACACACCATTATGAAAATAAAACAAAGCATTATAACAGGAAAATATAACAAAAAGTTTCACTCTGCAAAGTTATCCGTTATTAACTTTAGGTGAGCATTTTCTCAGATGTTTAAAGAGAATTATATTCCTTAAAAAAAATAAGTTCAGGACATACATGCAACAATTACTTAATTGTAATGGAAGATATGTTCAGTTTTTATATTTTCAGTCTCAGTCCATCCATCAGATGCAGCCTTTTTGCATATCTTCATTGAAATATAATTGAAGGCAAATAAACTCCACTTGTTGAAACAGTACAATTTGATCACTTTTGATACATGTATATTTGCATAAAACTCTCCCCATTATCAAAATAATGAACACTTCCATCCCTTCCAAATTTTTTCTCATTCCCCTTTTCAATTTATTACTCCATTTACTTGTTTCTAAGCAACCATCAATTTCGTTTCTTTCACTATACAGATTAACTCACTCTTCTAGAATGGGATTATTACAGGATGTATTTTTCAGTGTGAGATCACTTAGTATATATTTTTGGGGGGAGTGAGGCTGATTTATTTTTGAAATGTTTTTGTATTTTTGCAAACATGTAGAGCTTGTTTCTTTTTATAGCTGATGAGTATTCCCTTGTATAAGAATACCTTTGTTGATTTATCATTCATAGATTGATGGATATTTTCCCAATATCTCATCAGCTATTACAAAACTGAAGGTGCAATGAACGTTGGAATAAAAGTCTTCATGTAGCTATATGTTTATTTTTGTTTTGCTAAATCCCTAGAAGCAGAATGACTGAGTCACAGCTATTATGTTTTTGCATTTTAAGAAAGAAATCCACTTGGAATATTTCAGTTATATTGAAAATTCATGTTTGACATTGTCACTCTTACATTTTAAATCAATCTTATAGATATTTAGGGTATCTCATTGTGGTTTATTTTGCATCTTCCTGGTTGCTAATGATTAGCTTTTTTTTTTTTTTTTTCATATGTGAATTGGCCATTCTTACAGCTTTCCTTGTGAAAGAAATGATTGACCATATTACAATTGGGCTATTTTTCTTTTGACTATAGTGTTTTAAGAGGCAGGTATTTACTCAGTAGGATTCCATTATATATATATATATATTTAAATGCCAAACACTTTGTATTCCCAGGGTAAACTCTATTTGTTCATAATGTATTATTTATTTTATGTATTGTTAGAATCAATTTGATAATATCTTATTAAGAATATTGTTTAAAATGGATTAAGACTTAAATCTAAGACTTCTAACAATAAAACTGCTAAAATAAAACATTGGGAAAGTCTCCAGGACATTGGTCTTGGCAAAAATTTATTGAGTAATGCCCCAAAAGCAAAGGTAACCACAGCAAAAATGGACAAATGGAATTACAACAAGTTAAAAAGCTTCTGCACAGCAAAAGAAAACAATCAACAAAGTGAGGAAACAACCCACGAATGGGAACATTTTGCAAACTAAACTATCTGTCTGATAAGGGATTAATAACTAGAATGTATAAGGAGCTCAGACAACTCTATAGGGAAAAACATCTAATAATCTGATTAAAAATGGGCTAAAGATATGAATAAGTTCTCAAAACAATACATCCTAATGGCAAACAATGATATTAAAAGGTACTCAACATCACTGATCATCCAAGAAATACAGGAATGTCACAGCTCTTTTACTCCCACAGTTCGGTGGGTTCCAGATCCTGATCTCAGAACCAGTAAGAATAAGGTACGCAGACACCAGAGGGGGATAAGGCAAAATAGAATTTACTGAGCAAAAGAAAAGCTCTTGACAGCAAGAGGGGACCTGAAAGTGGGTAGCTGGCTCTGAGGCTGAGTCCAGGATTTTTATGGGCTTAGAATGGGGAAATGTGTGTTGATTGGTCTATAGGTAGGCTTGGAAAAGGAACCTTTCAATTGGATTGTGGAAAGAACCAACTGGGATAAAGCAGGCATATGCAACATAGTCTTAGAAAAGGCACCATTCCGTTAGTTATAAGGTATCATTTAGAAAGAACCAGTTAAGAGAGAGTGGGAATGGAAATTCTCATCCCAGTATGTGGATTCTATCCAGAACTGGTAACTCGTTTTTCAGGCTTTAGACTATCCTTGGCTTGAAGGTCGCGTTTCACCACGGACCCTTCCCTATCTGTCTTGGAATTTGTCTCTCTCCTGTCATTATCAATCTCATAGAATAGTTTAAGTGGATGCAATTTCTATCATTCCATTATCTGAAAAAGTTTGTATAAGTTTGATGGTATGCCTTTTTAAATGTTTGATAGAATTCCTTATTCATATTTGCTTGAAAGTTACTTCATGAGATGATTTTTTAACGCATTCTATTTGATAATAGATATAAAGCTTTCAAGATTTTTTTCTTGTCAATTTTTTGTTCTGGTTATTAAAACTATCATGGCAGAATGTTATTTGTCATATTGTCTTATCTTATAAGTAGTAGTAGGGTCTGTGTTATTCAATTCTTGATGTGATGTTTTGTGTTCTCTCTCTCTCTCTTTTTCCGATCAGTCTAGCTATAGAAAATCTGACTATGTTGTTTATTAAGTCATGAATCAGCTTTTGGTTTTATTACTGCTGAATATATCTGCCTGGCTTTTGTTTTTTTATATCTTGCAGGTTTCATTCTTTCTATTTTTGTTTTATTATGCTTTACTTCTTTCAGTTCTTTAAGGTGTAACATTGTGTTATATCAGGAAAGCTACAAAACACAACAAAATAAAAAAAAACCCAAGACATTTGCCACCTTATAGTTACCACTGCTACTTTTGCCTAATTTCCACAATCTGCACCCCCCCCCCTTTTTTTTTTTTTGGTTGTTGTTTGTCTGTGTGTTGAGTTGGTTGTAACTATGGTTAGTTGTTTACAGTTTGGGGATTAGGAGTAATGTGCTATTTAGTTTTACATGGCTAAGGGGAAACCAAACTGTCCCATACAAGTATATGGACATTATTAAATGTAACTTCATGTCAGTCATAGTGGCTAAGCCTATAATTCAAGCACTTTGGGAGCCTGAGTGCCAGGATCACTTGAGCCCAGGGGTTCAAGACCAGCTTGGGAAACATAGGAAGATTTTATATGTACAAAAAATTTAAAAATTAGCCATGATCTATGCTGCCCAGGAAGCTGTGTAAGTGGATAGCTTGAACCTGGGAGGTCAAAGCTGCAGTGAGCTATGATTGTGCCACTGCACTACAGCCTGGGTAACAGAGGGAGACCCTGTGTTGAAAAAAGAAAAAGAAGCAACTTCAATTTGACAGAAGAGGAAATGAATAAAAAAAATGTTTAAATGTGTTATTTTTTTTTTACTACAAAAGAAAACAATTTTTTAAAAATTTATTTTATTGCATTTTAGGTTTGGGGGTACATGTGAAGAATATGCAAGATTGTTGCATAGGTACACACGTGGCAGTGTGATTCGCTGCCTTCCTCCCCATCACCTACATCTGGCATCTCTCCCCTTGCTATCTCTCCCCAACTCCCCACCCCCCACCGTCCCTCCCCTATTTCCCCCCAACTGACCCCAGTGTGTAGTGCTCCCCTCCCTGTGTCCCTGTGTTCTCATTGTTCAACACCTGCCTATGAGTGAGAACATGCGGTGTTTGATCTTCTGCTCTTCTGTCAGTTTGCTGAGAATGATGGTTTCTAGGTTCATCCATGTCCCTACAAAGGACACAAACTCATCGTTTTTGATGGCTGCATAATATTCCATGGTGTATATGTGCCACATTTTCCCTGAAATTCCATTTGACCCAACAATCCTGTTACTGGGTATATATCCAAAGGATTATAAATCGTTCTACTATATGGGCACGTGCACGCGAATGTTCATTGCAGCACTGTTTACAATAGCAAAGACCTGGAACCAACCCAAAGGCCCATCGACGATAGACTGGACAGGGAAAATGTGGCACAGAAATCAAATTTTTAAGAGACTTAAAAATTATAAAATAACTATAAAGTTAAGACAATTGAATAATTATATTTAGATTTTGTTACTTGTCTCTTCTATAAGATGATATTAAGACTTCTATATAAGTATATATCATATCTAATAACTCCATATACAAACTCTTGTACCATCCATTTATTTTGATGATATCTCTCAAAAGACTAATTTAAATAATCTAAAAAAATTAAGATGAATGTGGAAAAATCTCTACTGAGTGTTCAAAGATATTGTGCAACTTACTGTAGAAATTCATTTCTTATTCTCCTGATTGGAATCTACCTCCTGAACTTGAACTGCATGTATTCCTATACATTTCTTTTCTTCCGTTGTGGATTTTTTCTATACATACACAAACACACACACAAACACACTCATAGAATACCCCGAGATGTTAAATGCAGATTTATTTGAAAATAATATGGCCACAATTTGATTAAATGTTGATGGCCTGAATGTAAAATACAATATTCAATGAAATTATTTTTGCCTTATAAATTTGAAGTGAGCTTATTACGTTATGTGTTTCCCAAGAGCTATTAGATAACATAATATTTCTTCCACTTTTACCTTTTTGTTATTGTTAGAAAACTTTAAAATTTTTTCTTTATCCCTAATGCTCTGAACTTTCAGGATAATTTTTCTACGGCTGTCTTTTGTCTTTTAATTTTGAGTATAGTGAGCTCTATCGGTATGTAAGCACATGCTCTTAATATAGAGATATTTCTTTCTCCTATGATGTTTTCTATCCCCTCATTTTAAAGTTCTTTTTAATTTTTAACTTAATGATTTCATTTGTCTTTGCTATTTACACATGTTCTCTCTCCCTATGTCAAGCTTATTAATTAAACGCTAATTTTGTTGCGGTTATTTTACATATTACTTTTTCATATCATGTAGAGACTTTTTTCATGGGTGCACTGTTTTGTGAATCTCTTTGGAACATCAGTAGAGTTGTATTACATGCACAAATACACATAATTCTCTCCCTACACTTTTAAGCATATTCCTAGAATTTTATTGCTTTCCTTTAGAATCAGTATTTATATTACTTTATTGAAATATCTATTATATCATGAATTCAGTTACCGTTGGTTTCAAATTGATTTTCAGAGTTATAACAACGACAGAAAAAAAAAAAAAAAAAAAAAAAACCAAAAACGATACCTTACTTCTCTGGCCTTTACTCTGGAAAATACCCAAACACAAGCCTGTTGGAAAATTTTATAATGGTCATTTCTTGAGTGAATCAAACTTTTATTCCTATGTTCCTATCTGCAGAGATTTCTATATGGAGAAAGGGTTGGAAGTATAGCTAAATCCTGTCTAGATGTATTTTGAGTAATAACTGTCTTTCAGTCACACATCTAATGCTTACCCTCTGCCCACCTACAAACTCTATGATATAAGCATCTCCAATATGCTGAAAGAACAACTCCTTTTTGGTCCTGTCTTCTACCATGAATGCACCATTTTGCAGCTTTCTCCTTCATTCAGCAGTTTCCATTTTCCCAACTTTTCTCTTTTTCCTACCACCTCCAAAAAGGTTGATATGCTTTTGGCAAATTTATATTATCTTCATTGTGGATATATTCATGTAAAACATCACCTTAAGTTGGTCTCATTATAGGTTTGTGGACTAATTTAGGTGAAACTAGATTGCTATAATTAAACTAAAAGTCCTTGTTATTAGAATTTTCCTTTATTAAGTTTAAGTGATTTTCCCATAAACTACAGTTTACTAATAAACTGTTCTCACAGTGTCACATTCAAGCATACTGAAAGACAGACAATAAATAGGGCATAAATTATTCTCACTTAAAAATATGATAAGCATTTGCAGCATGAATGGTTGAACACATTTGTGAGTGGAGGTAACAGATATTTATTTGAACTCTCTAAATTAAATTTATCATCATGTCAATAAGGTAATTGCATATGAGCTGTGCAGTTTATTATAGGAACTCAATGCCTTTTATTTTACCTACATTATGCACTCTCTATATTATTTTTTAAATATAGACTCAAAAAAATTTTACAGCTTACTACTGAATAAGCACATAAGACATGAGATTTCAGTTAGCAAAATGAATTATGATTTGCACTAGCATCAATTTTGTACAATTTCAAGAAGTACAGGTATATAGATTTTTTTCAGTGCACATGATAATTCAAATTAATAAATTAGCTGCTTTTTTTCTAAAAATAAATTTGGTTGAGGTTTTATTACCTGAAACTTACTCTTTGCTCAATGCCCGTATTCTAGGTATTTCTTTGACATCTGTTTCATATTTTAACATTAAATGGCATATAGATGATGCTCAATAATATTTTAAATAAATAAATGTATTTATGAATCCTTCACCACTGTGTGATTTTTAGTTAAATGAGGAAACTAAACTTTAGAACATGTAAACAACTTACTAAAGTCTATGTAATGAGTAAGTGGTAGGAAAAAAATGCAAGTCCAGACTCTCTGTCTGGTGGCTGACACAACCCTCCTTATCTCACGTTTCATTTTATTTTGTCAATTGCTATCAATATAGAACTTTTTAATTCAGAACTTTTATATATGATTTTGACTGAATTGCACTTCTAGTATTTTTATACATAAATAAGAAAATCACAACATACTTTATCTTTTGAAAATGAAGGAATATGTAAATTGGAAATTATTTTTAAAATAATCAGAGACTTCCGCGAGGGTATCTATGTACTCTATCACAAAAACTCATACTTAATAAAACATTCTTCCATATGTCTACAGTTAGATTTTTATTCGTTTAATAAAATATTAATAAGTATACTAAAATACAGTTAACATCAAGAGAAGTCATGGAAATTAAAAGCTGATAGATTATTAGCTTTTTCTTATTAGGGTGGGAGGCGTGGTTTTATTTAGCTGTATATACAGAAGTCAAAATTTGGAAGTGTCTTAAGAATATAGAATAATAGGACATAAAGCTTTTTGCACCTAACTCTTTACCTTGCTTTTTTATTGTTTTTATTGTCTGGAACTTAGATCAAACTTATCCCATTAAAGTTTTAGCAGACATTTTTCAATCATGAAGATGAAGAGAGCACATTGGAGATAAATAGATCCACGGTCTTTTATGATGGTGCACTGGATTGACTTATTTAGCTTGATGTTTAAGGAAATTCTTACTTTTTAAAGTCATCCTTAATAAAGCATCCTGTAGCTTACAAAGCAAAATCTTAATTTAAAGAGATTAGATCTAATATTTTTCATATAACCCAAATCATCATTTAAAAAATTTATAACAAAATATCACAGTTATATTTGAGGGCACAGATATTCTACTATAGTAATTGCTTGTAAGAAAGAAGGAATTACTGGTTCAGTTTACATGTGAATAAAAATTTAGCATTTAGAAAAATGGAATTAGAAGCATAGAATAGGATAAATTATAATCAAGAAAATGTATTTTTTCAAATAATTCTGTAAATAATATTCAGGACAATGCAGGGTACATATGAATGTAAGTGCTGAAATGATTGTTTTTCAATATTTCTTTGGCTACATTTATCAATTCACTCTTTCAGGAAACCTTTATTAAAATTCAGTTAATTTATAAATTTGCCAAATAATTTTACAAACAAAAATACTTGAACCAGTACTGAGAATAAGAAATGTAACACAAATTTTTTACAGCTGGATAGCTACCAGATATCCTTCAGTGAATGAATGAATAAATAAACTATGCTATATCTAGAAAATGGAGTATAACTCAGCAACAAAAAGAAATGAAGTATACAACCATTAAAAGACATGCAGGAAACTGAAATGCATGTTATTAAGTAACATTAAGAAGCTACAGACTGTATACTTCCAAGTGTATGTCATCCTAGAAAGGCAAAACTGTGAAGACAGTGAAAGAATTAGTGGTTTCCAATGTTTAGGGAGGTGAAAAGGATGAATAGGCAGAGCACAGAGGCAGTATAACTATTCTGTATGATACCATAATGGTGAATACGTGTCCTTATTCATTTGTCCATACACATAGAATGTTCAACAGTAAGATTGAACCCTAATATAAACTATGGACTCTGGGTGATAATTATTTGTCAGTGTAGATTCATAGATCATAACAAATGCATAACCTTAGTGCAGGATGTGGAGAGTGGAGAGGCTGCATGGGAGTTACACGGGAATTGTGTACTTCCCACTCAATTTTGCTGTTAATATAAAACTGCTCTTAAAAATAGCTCATTAATTAAAAGTTACTTGACTTTTCCATATAGTTATATTTAATTCTAGTAATATTTAATGAACTGCATCAGTATGATCAGACATAAGGCAAGCTCCACATAGGAAGTTCCTTGTCAGCTTACTTTAGACTCCAACTTTTCCTGAAAAGGTCTGTGGCTTTATGCTCAAGAATGCTTTCAGCTCTTCTGAGAAGCATGCAGAGCTTTCATTATTAACATGAATAAAAACATCCTCACTATGAAAGAAAAAATAAGCCAATTATTTAAAGCATATTTACATTCGTGAGATTTAGAACCATATTATAAGTAAGCATTTTCTCCTCTCTAAAAGATAAAATCATAAGAAGATGTGTCACCTGTTTTCTAGTTACTGCATAAAAATGTTATTCCAGATTTCTGCCACTTGGTACTTATCATATGTTTTTAGAGATGTAAATAATTATTATTTACAAATATACTGAGGTTATAAAGAGTATATCTAAGAGTGGATGTTTACATAACCAGCCTATATTTCTTAAAAGTTGAGGTAATTTTTCTTGTCACTCCCTCATCTACTCTACCAGCATTAAAGCTGTTCTCCCTTTTCCTCTTTTTCCATATTTGACACACAGCACTGAGACTTTTATTGTATTTGTTTGGTCTCCTTCAGATTAAAGATGTTTATTTGGCTCCATTTGGCATAAACTTCATTTCCTGATAATGTTTAAGAGAAATAAAAGTTGCCAACTGAAAATCTATGCAAACAAAATGTCCATATTATACTTCTAAGTGTGAGCAAAGTGTTTTGTTTCCTAATTCTAATATTAATTCACTGGAATACCAGGAGAATTAAATTCTGGTTCTTTTACATTATTATACTTTAGATTTATTTTTGAATTTCTTTTCTATCAGTGACATAAACCACTAAGCTATAAAAGTGAAATGAAAGACACCTATAAAGGTAAAAAGAAAAAAATATTCGCCAGTGTTTATTTCTTTGCGGTTGAGGTAATAGCTGGTTCATTTACTTCATATATGATGTGTATAAATCCCAGGAGACCACAGTTAATAGAAGTTCTACATTAGACCTGACGTGCATCTTCAAGATGTTTGGTTGTTACGTGTGAATATGAATTTTAGTAAAAAGACAAAAATAAGTTTAGAGTGATTTTTTCTTCCTGTCTCCTGCATAGTGACTAAAATCCTGTTTTTAATATTTCACAGCAATATATAAATTATAAACATTCATAAAGCATTCGATTACAATTTCTTAACAGTAGTATCTAAAAATCAAAATAAAGTAAAACATTGAAAAATCATGATATTGTTACTGAAATGCATACGCTTATAACTAAAAATTGTTTCCCTTTGAATGTATGCTAGAAAGCAGAAACAATTATTTTCCTTATTATTTAAATATATATCCTGATTTAATCTTCAAGAGCTTGAAGCTCTTCCACATGCTATGAGTATTACAAATAGCTTCAATGTCACATTTTACAAGTTGGTGTCATTAGCACTTAGAGTTAAAATCAAAATAAAAAATAGAAAATGCTAACTACAAAAGGCATGTTGTAAAGACTATATATGAATATAAATAAAATAAGGAATAGGAATTTAATTTAAAAATCGTATCAGTTGAAACACAAATACACAGCTTTGAGCCCTGCTTCTGCTAAGACCATTATGTGGAAAGAGATGATAACTTTACAGCCTCCAAAGAATTCCATTTGGAGACCTATAAATTGAGGATTGAAATCCAATATTTCTTCTACATCACAAATTCAAAAATGAAACCTTATATTTTTATTTATGGAAGTAGAAACTTGCAGGTTTATATGCTACTAAGAAGAAATACTTTGCAAATCATTGAGAGTTAGATCTAGCAATGTGTTGATTAATTAAATATTAAAATGTCACTAAATTTTATTCCTAACCATGAAAATTTCTAATAAGAATGTTACAAAATAAAGCTTTACATTTTCAATGTTAATAGTGCTGCATTTGCAACACAACAAATTTTAATAAATTATCTTGTTCATGACAGCTAAAATTTCTTGCCAACTTAATGAAAACTCATGATGTATTATTTCACTGTGGCAGAGAATGAGTTACAAGATAAACACTATTTCATCATGAAATGCTTACTAATTAATCATTTTATCAATTTTTTGTAAGCTACCCCTTACAGTTTTTGATTTAAATAAACTATCAATGTAAAATATACCATCGGTCTGTAAATAATAGTTAGAAAATTAGCAAAACACAAGTTATAAGTCTAGGGGTATAATTCTAAAATATCTTACTGAAATCTAAACAAAAGGGAAAAAACATTATATAGAGTCTTGATTCTTGTATTTGTTTATTTTTCTAGCTGGAGTGCATACCTGGAAAGGACTTGTCACATGAATGTTAATTCTCATTTACTTTGTATTGTTAGATTGGTTTATGAAACAAGCATATCACACCCATTTTTCTATGTTTTTAAATAATCAGATAAATAGATGATGTCTGTTTCATTATTTTTACTTAATTTTACAACTCAGGCATATGTAATAGAAAATATTTAATTTTAAAAGTGCATTAGGTAGGCTACAGGTCAAGTTGCCGTTACAAATGAATCTCCAAATACAGTGGCCTAAATATGGATTAATTTTTCTCTGAAGTAAAAGCCTGTAATGAGAGATCTGGCACTGAGGGAATGATGTTGGCATTGCCATCCTCAAAACCAAGCTTCCAAGTTTGCTTCAATTATTACCATTTCTCAGACAGTATGATAGGAAAATACAAGAGCAAGTGGCTTCATCTGTAAGAAGACCCAGAAATAAACCACATCATCATGGTATATGTGATAAGTGCCATTTACATTTTATTGCTCATAACCCTAACCCTAATTTTAATGTTTGTCATTTGGCTTCATTAAACCATTTGAGAACTGAGAACTTTGTTTTTTATTATTATACTTTAAGTTCTGGGGTACATGTGCAGAACCTGTTACATAGTGACATAGTTATATGTAACATAGTTATACATAGTTATACACCTGCCATGGTGTTTTGCTACATCCATCACCCTGTCATCTACAATATTTACTTCTCCTAATGTTATCCCTCCCCTAGCCTCTCAACCCCTGACAGGCCCTGGTGTGTGATGTTCCCCTCCCTCAGTCCATGTGTTCTCATTGTTCAGCTCCCACTAATGAGTGAGAACATGCGATGTTTGGTTTTCAGTTCTTGCATTAGTTTGCTGAGAATGATGGTTTCTAGCATCATCTATGTCCCTGCAAAGGACATGAACTCATTCTTTTTTATGGCTGCACTGTATTCCATGGTGTATATGTGTCACATTTTCTTTATTGAGTCTATCATTGATGGGCATTTGGGCTGGTTCCAAGTTTTTGCTATTGTGAACAGTGCCGCAATAAACATGCATGTCCATGTGTCTTTATAATGAATGATTTCTAATCCTTTGGGCATATACCTAGTAATGGGAATGCTGGGTCAAGTGGTATTTCTAGTTCTAGATCCTTGAGGAATTGCCACGCTGTCTTCCACAATGGTTGAACTAATTTACGTTCCCACCAACAGTGTAAAAGCGTTCCTATTTCTCCACATCCTCTCCAGCATCTGTTGTCTCCTGATTTTTTAATAATCATCATTCTAACTTGTATGAGATGGTATCTCATTGTGGTTTTCATTAGCATTTCTCTAATGACCAGTGATGATGAGCTTTTTTTCATATGTTTGTTGGCTGTATAAATGTCTCCTTTTGAGAAGTGTCTGTTCATAGCCTTCACCCAGTTTTGGGTGGGGTTGTTTGTTTTTTTTTTCTTGTATATTTAGGTTCTTTGTAGATTCTGGATATCAGCCCTTTGTCAGATGGGTAGATTGCAAAAATTCTCTCCCATTCTGTAGGTTACCTGTTCACTCTAATGATAGGTTATTTTCCTGTGCAGAAGCTCTTTAGTTTAAATAGATCTCATTTGTCTATTTTGGCTTTTGTTATCATTGCTTTTGGTGTTTTAGTCATGAAGTCCTTGCCCATGCCTATGTCCTGAATGGTATTGCCTAGGTTTTCTTCTAGAGTTTTTATTGTTTTAGGTTTTACATTTAAGTCTTTAATCCATCTTGAGTTAATTTTTGCATAAGGTGTAAGGAAGGGATCCAGTTTCAGCTTTCTGCATATGACTAGCCAGTTTTCCCAACACTGTTTATTAAATAGGGAATCCTTTCCCCATTGCTTGTGTTTGTCAAAGATCAGATGGTTGTAAATGTGTGACATTATTTCTGAGGCCTCTAGAGGACTGATAAGTTTTATCCTTACCTGGATTTTAGTGTGTGCATATGAAATTTGGCATCTATAAATATGGCCTGAATGGAATGTCAGGAAAAATTTGTAGTTTCTGATACATTTGGCTTAAACAGCTTTTCATATATTTTCATGCTCTCTTCTTCTCCATGAAGAACAAAACCTATCATCCTACAAATTCTTTCCTATTCTCAGATCCAGCTTAATCCCAAGATGTTTAGGTTGCACACATTTTACTTCAGAGGCTTGATGTGATAGATGTTTGTTTGTTTGTTTTCTCCTAGATTTGAAGGCTCAAACAACATACAATAGCCAGTGTTAGTGGATTAATGGGAACTAATCCACATTGCTGACTCTGTAAATTGGCACATCTTGAACAATTTGGCATTATATAATGAAAATAGACATGTCCATGTTCAAGGTATTCAACCATTCAGCCATTCTACTCCTAGGTGTATGATTAAGAAAAAAGGTTGGTACATTTTCAACAAGGTACATGTTCAGGTATATTTACATCAATTTTATTTTAGGTAGGAAGGAAATTGAAGCCTTCCAAATTAACCGGGTTCAGCTAAGATGCACTGGTATGTCTGCTTTTTTAAAGTTGACATTCATTTGGAGTAATTGTGATAATTTGGCTGCTCAGTTTCTTTGTACCACTGATTGTCAAATATTTTCAGTGTCTTCCCAGGAACTGTCCATGAGTACATGAGTAGTTTATACACACACACAAACACACACACACACACACACACACACACACACACACACACATGCATATCTTTATAAAATGATTAACTAAATTACTACAAAAGTACCATGATTACATACATCAATTTGGATATAGCATACTTGTGTAATGTTTGACCATATAGATGATATATATTGAAGAGAGAACATAGTTTTATATGAATTATATGAAGCTCAAACTAAGTAGAAATTGTGTGTATATGTGTGAGGTGTGTGTGTGTGTGTGTGTGTGTGTGTGTGTGTGTGTGTGGTATATAAAGAAATAAGAGGGATAGTTCACATAAAGATCAGGACTGTGGTTAGAGGATTTCCAGAACACTGTTTATGTTTAAATCTAAACACAATCAAGTTGGTTTTTAGATGTTTATTTACTTTTAATATTAACATTTATTTTACATTCAGGTGGTACATGTGAAGGTTTGTTACAAGGGATTATTGCATGATGCTGAGGTCTGGAGTACAGATCCCCTCACCCAGATAGTGAGCATAGTACCTGATAGGTTTTTAACCCACTTCTCCTCCCTAACTCTAATCTCTAGTAGTCCACAGCGTCTATTGTTCCCATGTTTATGTCCATGTGTGTTCAGTGGTTAGCTACCCCTTATAAGTGAGAATGTGTAGTATTTGGTTTTCTGTTCCTGCATTAATTTGCTTAAGATTATGGCCTCCAGCTCCATCCATGTTATTGCAAAGGGCATGATATCATTCTTTGTTATGACTGTGTAGTATTCCATGGTATGTATGTACCATGTTTTCTTATCCAATCTACCATTGATGGATGCATGGAATGATCTCATGTCTTTGCTTTTGTGAACAGTGCAATGATGAACATATGAGTGCATGTGTTTTATTTGGTAGAATGATTTATTTTCATTTGGTATATACCCAGTAATGGGATTGCTGTTTTGAATGGTAGCTGGACTTTAAGTTCTTTGAGAAATTTTCAAGTTGTTTTCCACAGTGGCTGAACTAATTTACATTCCCACTAGCATTTATTTTTCTCTTCAGCCTTGCCAGTATCTGTTGTTTCTTGACTTTTTAATAACAGTCATTTTGAATGGTATCTCATTGTGGGTTTCGATTGGCATTTATCTGATGTTAAAAATTTTTAATGTTTGTAGGCCACTTTTATGTCTTCCTTCGAAAAGTGACTGTTCATGAGTTTTGCCTATTTTTCATGAGGTTGATTTTGCTTGTAGATTTCTTTAAGTTACCTATAGCATTCTGGATAATAAGCCTTTGTTGAATGCATAGTTTTAGATATTTTATCCCATTTAGTGGGTTGTCTGTTTGCTGTGTTGATAGTTTCTCTTGCTGTGCAGAAATACGTTAGTTTAATTAGGTGTCATTTGTCTATTTTTTGTTTTCTTGCGATTACTTTTGGGAAGTTAGCCAAAAATTATTTGCCAAGACCAATGTTGAGAAGAGTATTTCCAAGATTGTCTTCCACGATTTTTATACCTCGAGGTCTTACATTTATATTTTTCATCCATTTTGAGTTAAGTTTTTATTTGTTTGTTGTCTGTTTTTTTAAGATTGAGTCTTGCTCTGTTGCCCAGGCTAGAGTGCAGTGGCGTGATCTTGGCTCACTGCAACCTCCACCTCCCAGGTTCAAGTGATTCTCCTTCCTCAGCCTCTTGAGTACCAAGGATTATAGCTGTGCACCACCACACCTGCATAATTTCTGTACTTTTAGTAGAGACAGTTTTCACAAAGCTGGCCAGGCTGATCTTGAATTCCTGTCTTTAAGTGATTCACCCACCTCAGCCTCCCAAAGTGCTGGGATTATAGGCATGAGCCATTGCACCCAGACTGTTTGCTTGTTTTTAAGATAGGCTCTTGCTCTGTCACCCAGGTTGGAGTTCAGTGGCACCATCATGGCTCACTGCAGTTTTTCCTGGGCCAAAGTGATTCTCCCACCTCAGCCTCTGGAGTTGCTAGGACTATAAGCATGCACCATCATGCCTGGCTAATTTTTTAAAATTTTTTGTAGAAACATGTTCTACTATATTGCCCAAATTGGTCTTGAACTCCTGGGCTTAAGCAGTCCTCCCACCTCTGCCTCCCTAAGTTCTGGGATTACAGGCATAAGATACCACACAAGGTCTTGAATTAATTTTTGTATATGTCAAAAGGTAGGTGTCCAGCTTTAATCTTCTGCTTGTGGCTAGGCAGTTATCCCAGTGCCACTTCTTAAATAAGATGTCTTTTCCCATTGCTTGTTTTTTGCTGCCTTGTTGAAAATGAGGTTGTTGTAGGTAGCTTTATTTCTGAATTCTCTACACTACTCCATTGGCCTATGTGTTTGTTTTTGTACCTGTTCTAGGATGTTTTGATTACTGTAGCTTTATAGTTTAGTTTGAAATCAGGCAGTGTGATGCCTCTGATTTTCTTTTGGCTTAGGATTGCTTTGGCTCTTTGCCTTTTTTCCCCCCTTTTTTGTTCCATGTGAATTTTGAAATAGATTTTTTATTTCTGTCAAAAATGATGTTGGTAGTTTAACAGGATAGCATTGAAACTGTAAATTGCTTTGGGCAGTATGGCTATTTTGATAATATTGATTCTTCTAATCCATAAGCTTGAAATGTTTTCCCATTTATTGTGTCATCTCGGCTTTCTTTCAGCAGTGTTTTGTAGATCTCCTTGTAGAGATCTTTCACTTCCTGATTAGCTGTATAATATGGTTTTGCTCTTTGTCCCCACCCAAATCTCATCTCAAATTGTAATCCCCACATGTCAAGGGAGGAACCTGGTGGGAGGTGATTGGATCGTGGGGGCAGTTACCTCCATCCTATTCTCATGACAGTGAGTGAGTTCTCATGAGATCTAATGGTTTAAAAGTGGCTCTTTCTCTCTCTCTCTCTCTCTCTCTCTCTCTCCCCCTCTCTCCCTCTCCCCTGCCACCATGTAAGACGTGTCTTACATCTTCTTCCCCTTCTGCAAAAAAAGCACAAATACGCCATATTTCTGAGTATTTCATTTTCTTGTGGTTATTGTAGTGGGATTGTGTTGTTGATTTCACTTTAGCCTTAACATTGTTGGTGAAGAGAGATACTACTGACTTTGTACATTGATTTTATATCTTGAAACTTTATAAAGTCATTTATCAGTTCTAGATTTTTTTGTTGTTGTTGTTGGGGGCTTTAGGATTTTCTAGGTATAGAATCCTATGATCAGTGATGAGAAATAGTTTGACTTATTTTCCTCTTTGGGTGCCTTTTATTTCTTTCTCTTGACTGATTGCTCTGGTTAGGACTACCAGTACTTTGTTGAATAGGAGTGGTGATATTGGGTATACTTATTTTGTTCCAGTTTTTAAGAAAAATGGGTCCAGCTTTTGCCCATTCAATATGATGTTGGCTGTGGGTTTGCCATAGATGGCTTCTGATCCTTGGCACCATGCCTGCTATTTTGTTGTTGTCTTTTGTTGATGTAGGTCTTTCAAGCTGCACGGCTCCCTTGGGGAGAGATCCCTTAGGGAAACAGGCCACCCTGCTATTGGACCATCCCTGTGGAAGGAGGCACACCTAGGTCCCAAACTAGCCCTTCAGCCTGTGCCACTCTTCCATCTCCATTTTCAGAGAATGTGGGCTCTTCCCCTATTCAGATGCTAAGCACAAATCCCAGCTGGGTACTCTTGAACTGCAGGCCACAGCTCTAGGGTCCAGGAGCTATTCATGGTTCTATCCTCCAGATGCCTGGCATTGGGTTCTGGGTAGAGCATGGGAATCCAAGAGCTCTCAGGCTGCCAGAGTGCAGTCAGTGGAATAAATCACCCAGGCGGGAGGCTATACTGTGTACATGCTCCTACGGATGGTTGTTGGGGGCTGGGGGTAAGAAAGGGCCTGGGGAGGGGTTGGTGGGTAGGCAAGACTTCAGGACAGATGAGCCCTAGTCCTGTGGAGAAGCAGGTCCTGCACTCTCCCTTGTGGTTAGCTGGGTCCAGAACCTCTCAGAGAAAGGCAGCTCTGGGGTATGGGCACTTATGACCAGGCATCTGAAGAGTCTTCAGCCTTCACTCAAATATCCCCACTTCTGTACTTGCTGCAGCTCTGCCTCTAATCTCTGGGGTGATTTCCCTGAGAACTAACACATTGGTAGGGCTCTGGAGTTCCCTGGAGCTAGAATCCCAGAAGTTCCAGGTGAGAGTAGGCAGTCCTCCAATCCTTTGACATAACCTTTCTGGAGGCACCTTTCAGGCCTGGGAATCAACCACCACCTTTGGGCACCTCACATAGTTCCCAGTTTCCCCTCTCTCTAGGCTCAATGTCTGCCTCTTCTTTCCATCCCCATTTGGTATCTTCTTTTTGAAGATCTGTTCAAGCTATGTTGGTGTAGTCAAATTCATGATCACATTCTGTGGAGTGGCACTTCAGGGCTGCATCTAGTCTGCCATCTTGCCCAGATTCAACAGAGGGTCATTTTAATATAACTTTTTTCGAGACAGGATCTCACTTTGTAATCCAGGCTGGTGTGCAGTGGCAAAAAACGCAGCTCACTTCAGCCTCAACTCCTAGGCACAAATGATTCTCCTGCCTCAGCCTGCAAGTAGCTGGGACTACAGGTGTGGCGACCATACCCGACTAATTTTTGTATGTTTTGTAGAGACAGGGTTTCACCATGTTGCCCAGGTGGATCTCAAACTCCTGAGTCAAGCCATCCACCAGTCTGGCCTTCTAAAGTGCTGGGATTAAGGCGTGAGCCACCGTGCCCAGCCTGAATATAACTTTTTATATTATAAATATATGCTAATGCAGTCTTTTGTGTATGCGATGCAGTCTATGTGAAAAATTTCAAAAGTGAGATTATTCCTTGAAAAAATGTGGATAAATAACATATATCACTAACAAGTAAGTATATCAGGTTAGCTCTAAATAGAGAAATGAACAAATTACTATTAAAAAGTAGATAGATAAGGCACATAATATTATGCAGTTGAAACAAGCTCTCCTGTGAGCTCTGGAGGCAGCTTTAGAAGCAACTACCTAAGGATGAGGGCATTTAGAGGGAAATCCATTCCTTTTGGCCTAGTTTTCAAGATTAATTCCTGAGAATTATGCTACATGTAAGTTATACTCTAGTATGATGGTACCAAATAACTTTGGAATTGAGTTTTCTATCTCTAGCATAATTTGCCTAGCACAGATAGAGTGTAAGTTACATATGTATATAATTGAAACATGCTTTACCTTGGCTCATATGATTTATGATATACTCCTATATATACATACACACACATACACACAGGCATAATTTGTTACTATGTAAGAATCAGCGGTTATTTCAGAAAGGAAATATAGAAATATTTTGTTATTCATCAATATATTTTAAAAAGTAACCATTACATAATATGTTCATTTTAAAACATTTATGGTTTTTACATTTGAATATTATCATTCTCATTCTTATCATAAACAACTGTAAGTATTTTTGTAAAAAAGAGAAGTGAATAAAGGACTTTTTATATATAATAAAAATTTTTCAAAGGACAATATTGTTTTAAAAGTTGTCTTGGTATAAGTTTGAAAGCAATTTGAATAGTTTTCATATATCAAGAAAGCTACAGAAATGTATTTTCCTCACGTTGTCCTTCCCAAACTAAAAGTAAACACTTTATTTCAATGAGCAGTTACTGATTCAAAGTGTGCAAAGCACCCTAATATAATTTTAGGTTGTTTGCAATCAATTGGGAGGAATGAGGCTTATACAAACTATTTTAATATTGTGAATTGCCTAGACAGTTGAGATTACTTTGTAAAGATTTTAAAGAGTTTATGTCTAAAATTTATTTGCTCATTCATCTGAAGATATTTTTTCATTATCTACTATATGGCATGTACTATGTTTGCTATTTGAGTTAAAATACAGTGCAAACAAGACATGGACCCTTTCTTCAGGAAGAACAAATAAGGACACAGTGACTACTAAATTGCTACCACTACTTAGGATAAATACCTGTTACTATAAATGTGTACTGTGGGAGAACTGACCCAGCCAGGGAGGTCTGGGAAGGTTGTCCTGAAAATATGGTAACTGGTTGAGTATATAGAAGTCTAAAGTCAGATTATGAGTTAACTAAATTTTGATGTGCAGGAAGAAGACAGATGATTTCTCCAGACTCACCTCTGTGAGTGTCTAAGCCTAAGAGTATAAATACTTTGACATTTATTGAAGGAGATGGTTCTTTGTATTTTATTGTATTTTTATATTCTTTAATTTAAAAAATTAGATTTTCTTAGTATACCTTCCATTAACATTTTGGGACTTTTAAATCTTTAAAGCTGATATATAAATTAAAAAAAAAAAACTTATGGTTTTAATGCCCAAATATAATGCAATTACATATAAAATATCTCTATACAGTGTCTTGATCATTATGCTGTTAGGATTTGAAAACGTAAGGGTGTGTGTGTGTGTGTGTGTGTGTGTGTGTGTGTGTGTGTTTTGTATATCTTATATGTAGATCCTAGCAATTATCAAGAGATTCCCCTATTTCTTCCTGAATATTTGACTCACACCTAACACAGAATCCAGAAGAACTGGGCTGTTAGAATCTGCCACACTAACTCAACCCTATGTTTCCTATTCTTTCTCTCTGTTAACCCACTGCTATGATTCCAACAGGATGAAAACAGGGAATGAATTATGAAGAGGCACAATAGTGATTCATTTATCATCTCAATTCCCTTGTGTTAGCCCTGCCTCTGCTGATGTAGAGAGGGAAGGACTTGGGATCAGAGCAAAGGTGAGAACCTCAGCCAAACTGGAATTAAAAATTAAATTTAGAAATGTGGCCAAAGCCACAAAATGTAACAGCATTTGAAGTTGTGAATCAAGGAGAATTGCATGGCTCACTGATGAAGGAGGAGAGGCTGTTAAAAGAATCTAAGAAATAGGTGAGGGTTAAAATGTTCTGATTAGTTGCTTCATAAAATATCTCAGAGGAAAACTGAAAGAAACTGGGAAGTTAGATATAGAATTATTTTTATTTTTTTATTTTTTTTAATCATTCTTATTATTTTTTAAGACTGGGTTTCTCCAAGTTGGTCAGGCTGGCCTTGAACTCCCGACCTCAGGTGATCCAACTGCCTTGGCCTCCAAAGTGCTTGGATTACAGACGTGAGCCACCACACACCTGGCCCATTTTTAAAGCATTCTGAATTTTAATGTCTGTAACCAACATTCCCAGACTCCTTATAGATATATGCTCCTCTTCCACCTAACAAGTTAAGAGAACATAATATACGTTATAATATTATTTTACTTTTTGTAAATGTACATGTGTGATACAAATATAACTTTGGAGAAAATCATCTTGGCTTGCTAAAAATAAGGTTATTTTTCTTCCTCTTACTCCTTCATTCCTTCTCTCTCTCCTCCTTACCCTATTATTAGTAATATCATTGCTATTATTACTGTTTGATTGTTCTGCTCAACTTCAATGCAAGGCAATTATGGAACACTATGAAAATCAGCCTAATTATTTAAACTATGATAGGTGCATTGGATCATTCATTTTGTAAAACTGTTTATAATATCTATGATAAAGAAGGACCTTGTATATTTTAGCAATGGCAACAGTGATTCATTTTCCACCTAATGTTAAAAGCTAACGTTTAATTTTTCATTTGAAAATTTCCAGTGCTTCAGAAAATAAACCTCCCTGACCTTAACTGTTTTTGCTTGTTTTAGTGTGTGTGTGTGTGTGTGTGTGTGTGTGTGTGTGTGTATACACACATATACACATATACATATATAAGACATATAAGACACACATATATATATATATGTATATGCTTTACTATATTACATAAGAGCTCAGATATGCTTATACAAAGATATGGCACAGCTATGCCAATGTCAATTCACCATTTCTTTTACAATCATTCCCCTAAATATTTCACAGAAAAAAGTACCCTTCTCATTTCAAAACTATAAAGAATATTAAATGCATAAAATAATTTCTTAAAGTTCTGTATTCTGAGTTTTCCTTTAATTCATGGTAGATAGAGTGATCAAGAAACAATAAAGTATATTTGGCATAAACATACAAAAAATTAACTTTATCAGGACAGGGAATAATTTTTAAGTTCTCCTGGTCATGTTTTTAATCCATTTTTTGTTAAGGAACTAACCAGATGGTTCCTGAATTATAAGGTTTGATTTTATGATGATGCAAAAGTGATAGTCATGCAATATGCTCCTTGACTTACAAGACAATTATGTCCAGATAAACCTAGCATAAATTAAGAAGTTGAGGAACATCTGTATATAAATACCATAATCACATTGCATTTTATGGGAAGCTAGTGTATATCTACCCCTAAATTACTATGAGACTTTTAAAAATTGGTCTCTCTCCATTCATGAGTCCCTCTGAATGGTTCATTTACTCTGGTGAGAATTCAGAAAGTTAACTTTGATCATGTATATCGTTCTGTTTAACAACTCCTTGTGAGTTCCATATCTTCCTCAGAGTTTAGTAGAAGTGCCTTAACAAGGCAATGAGGTCACGTGGTTCTGCCCTTTCTCCCACCAAGTCTCATATCTCACCATATACCTTTTATGTGTTGTTTTTTCTGTGTTTCTTCATCGTGCCAATACCTTCTACTCTTTTTTCACACTGCTTGGCTTATTCTCCTTCTTTAAATATCAACTTAGATGTTATGTCCTCCAAAAAACCTCCCCTAAGTTATTAGGGCATTAAGTATCCCTCCTAAATATTACCATGCTAACTAGGAAGAGTAAAATTGCAACATATACAGAATTGTGATTGTTTACTTAATTAAATTTCCCCCAATTAAATTTTAGGTATTGAGAGTAAGAATTATGGCTTTCATCTACATATCCTTGGAAGCTAGAGCAGGATATAAACTGAGAGTATAAATTATCAATTAAATTGCATTGATATAATTTGAAATTTAACTTATAAATGATGGCAAGTAAATTTTTTTCTGTGAAAGATGCATCTAATATTTAACCTGAAAAATACATGGACTTTGAAAGAAGATGGCAAAAGTAAAAAAAAATATATAAGAAAGATTACAAACCAATTCAAGTATATCCAAGCATATGAAATAGGTTTAGAACACTGGAACTGAGAAGAGAGTCTATGGGTATAGAATATTGAAAAAGTTCATATAGCTTTGTGGATACCAAAAGTTAAGGTAAAAAGATAGATAATGGAATGATACACTTAACTAGGTAAGCCTACTCCATATGATAAATTGTAGGGCTTCATTTTATGCTATTGCAATAATTTTGTATTTTGAGACAATTAAGAAGGTATTAAAACATCTTTGTAAGGTGAGTAGCTGTTTCCTTACCAGCCCTCTTAAAGATCTGGAAAAGTTCAAGACTGGTGGTAGAAAGACTATTAAGAACTCCCAAGCCATTTACAAATGCCTCCTGTCCTGAATGATGGGAGTTAATATCCTTTAATACTTTCACAAAACGACGTTCAATTGAATTCTTCTAAAAGTGTAGAACTGGCTTTGAACTCAATTTTTCTTCCCATTGAGTTGACAATAGAATCCTGCTTTTTTTTCCTAGAAAGTTTCTGAGATTCAGTTACAGAAATATATTTTGTACAGCACAAGTATTTCCAAACTGTATTTCTTCCATTTTTCCCCCTTAGTAAGCACCACTTACAAATAGGTGGTGATGGAAAGACATGGATATAATTGACATCTCTTTCTTATACCCTCAAACTGCTGTCAATATAGTCACCATTGCATTTTTATAGGGAAGCCATGCTCTGCTTATGACTACCCAGTGATTAGATTGTCTACCATTCAAAGTTATGTGCTTACATAAGTCAGTTTACTATGGTTACTCATCTGAGCTGTTGGTTTTGCCCATCCTCTAAATCAAAAAATTGTATTTGTACTGTGTTTCACATGTGTTGACCTCCATCTTCCTTTTGCCATTTTAAGGTATGGAAATTTAACTTTCTCCAGTATATTTAGTTTTCTTCTATGACTCTTATCACAACCTTTTCCATGCAGAATTCCTCTGAGTGACTCCTTTGTTAACTCTTCTCTATCAGAGCTTCTATATTCTCTTGAGAGCTGGAAGCAAAACTCAGCTACATCCCAAGACTTCCATTGAAATTCTCTTAGATTATGAAAACTACATTCAAATTCTAGTAAATAGATAGTATTAAAATCATTCACTACATAGAAATGACAAAAAAAAAAAGTGTTTCTGCTTCTTGCTTAGAGAGGGCAATGTGGTATACTGAAAAAAAAATATATATATATATATATTGGCTTTGAATTATCTAGTCTTGTGTTGAGATCCTTTCTTTCACATTGTCAGCTGAATCATTTTGGTTTTAATTCATAAGGACTATGGAGTCAAATTTCTTATTGGTAAAATTACATTCAGTAGAGATAAATATTAAATGGATAATATATATCAGCGTTTGGCAGATATCAACAGTTCAATGTATTTACTTCTCTTTTGTTTTTACTCCGTTGTTATTCATGTCTTCCAAAAGATTTCTATATTTAACATATATATAATACATATATATACACACACACGCACACACAAAAACTTTTAAAAATCTCTGTGAAACCAGCCATACAGTCACATGCTTGTAATTCCAGCTACTTGGAAGGCTGAGGTGAGAGGATTGCTTGAGCCCAGGAGTTTGAGAAAAGTCTGAGCAACATAGCAAGACCCCATCTTAGAAAATAGTAATAATAATAAATATCTGTCAAGATTGATAGCAAAGATATAAACTAAAATACATATCACCACTATATTCATTTGTATTCATTTCAACATAACTGTTTAACTGGGCTATTTGTAATACTAAAATTAATGCTGACAATTATAGATTACTTGCTTTACTTTTTTGTTTAAGTTTTATTTTTAAGAGACAGGGTCTCATTATGTTGTGCACGCTGGTCTTGAACTCCTCAAAGAGTCCTCCTACCTTGACCTCCCAAAGTGCTGGGATCACTTACTTTAATATGAAAGAATATCTTTTTTTCTTATGAACTAACAGAGGTTAATAATTAGTAGGCAGTCTATATTTGTTAAATTCTTATAATGTTGCTTAATTTTTACAATTTCATACACTTGTTTTCTAAGAGGTTTTATTTAATATTTCTCACTCTTGCTATATGAGGAAAAATAATCCAAAGAATAAATTTAAAATCAAGTTCTCTGAGTCACAACTCTGTCACTTGTGTCCAATAATGCTTTAAGATGACAAGGATAATTTGTATATTCCTGGAAGATATGAAACACTAATCTCAGGGCTAAATTATATTACTTAACATTTTACAAAAAAATTATAATTATTGATGTCAAATTTCTGTGGGGTCTATAGATATTTATTCTGCCATTTCACAAATGAATAACCTGAAGCTACCTTCTATGACATCACAAATGCCACACATAAGTCAGTGGAATAGAGCCTGAGGGAATGTTAGACAGTTTTGAAATCCAGTCACAATGCATAGTGCAATACCTCCTCACTCAATCCGTTAGCAACATTTCCTCAAATTTAATGCAGTAAATCTCATTTAGAAAGTAAAACTTTTGTTAAAGTACTTCTTATATATCTCCTTGTATTGAGTGGACAGGTTTTTCATTTGAAGTCCGCTGTCTATAAGACAAATTGACCTTAATGAGAGCACCCTGAATAGTATTACCAATGTAGAGGTCAAAAGTAACATTAAAAAAGAAAATAGCACTATAAGAATAGCCGAGAGCTCAGAAGACTCTGTGCTCCGCACTAAATATACACAGCAGGAAGGGGTAGGAGGGAGGTGATATGTGTTCAATTGACCATCTATTTTATGGGGGAATAAATAATTTATTCAGGGTTATTTGAAGGGCAGTGAAGTATTGTGCCTTTCTTGCTGAGGTGGTTAATTATACTTTGGATTTATTCTCAAGGGAAAATTGGCTCCTATCTTATGAAATTGTAATATAGAAATAATTGCTGCATGTGATTGCACCCTCTGTACATATTTATTGAGTAAATGAATGAAAAAATGAAATAAAATTATAAATTAACATGTAAAAACGAGCACAATAGAAAAACAATATTTAATCTCTGCCTATCCTTTCAGACCAAAACTAGAATAGAGCAAAACAAAATAACAAAAGGTTTAATTCACCCTATCTGGGCTACTACAACATTATTTGTAACTTTCACATATTCGCAAACATTATAAAATAAGCTTTACAATAAAATTTAACTGACAAATTTGAAAAAGCAGTACATTTGGAGAATGTTCAATTTAACCATGTCAATTTAAAAACATTGCTTAGCAAAATAAACAAGTACATTTTATAAAGTCAAAATAAGGCACAGTTCTGAAAAAAAGCTAATATATGAAGAATAAAAATTAAACTTTCTACTCATTTAGCAGTTCCATATCAATTACCTTATTTAGCAATCTCTGCAATGCTAGAAGATATTATCACTCATTTTTGCAAAGGAGGAGGTGCAGATTGGAGTGTTGATGTGACTCTCCGAAAAACATGTAGCTTCCTGTTCTGCATCTCACAGTCTTTCATTCAACCGCACTAGGTATATTTTGATCTCTCAAAAATGTCACAATCACTTTCGTTGTAGATTTTAAACAGCCAATTCCTTATTCTTCTCTCTTTATCCCTTTCATTTGTAAGTTCTCCTTTAGCCAACTGTTATATTTTAAAACCTCTGTTCTGTGCTAGAAACTGTAATTCTCTTTCATCCTTCAATTTTCAGTTCTGTACTTCTTAAACTGAAAAGCATTCCCTAATTCTACAAATATAGGATTGGAGCCTTTTTATACTAGAGATTGGCAAACTATGGACCAACCTGCTGCCAAGTCCAGCCTGCTGGCTGTTTTTGTACAGCCCCTGAGCTAAGAATGTTTTTCTCATTTTTAAATGGTTTGAAAAAATTGTACAGTTCGAAAATCATATGAAACTCAAAATTTACTTTCCATGGTATTTGCTGGGACACAATTATATCCATATAATAAATAGTGGAATCTCCATAAATGTTCACACATAGGTATCAAGGGCATGTCTGAGTTCTCTCTGAGACCAGCAGCATCAGATTCACCATCAGGAAGCAACCAAGTAGAGCTGAAAAATTTCAGGAGCTTCAAAGACTCAAATCCACAAAGATCATTATTATATTATAGATGAGTTAGATAAAAAGTGAGATAAAGTTGGGCAATTGTTGGACAGGTTTGTAGACACTCTATAAGATAAATGAACAACATTTAAACTACTAGAAGACGAAGGGAACTCTAATGTGTGTGGGGGTGTGCACTGTTGCAAATATATTATTTACTTTTTATTTAGTAACCTAGAGATTATAGCAATAATGGAATATATGACAAAAAGTTATTCTGTAAGTTTTTCAATTTTTCTTAAGTTTTGCTATTTTAGATTAATATCTCTTAATTTGTTATGATTTTGAATTGTCGTTTATTCTAAAATACATGAGTAATAACGCAGAGTTTTAAAAAGATTTAGGAACACCTTTAAATTAATTTTGAAATACTCATTAAAATATTACGGTTAGTATTTTTACATTATTAATTGAAATA
Organism: Cebus imitator; assembly: GCF_001604975.1. Lineage (NCBI taxonomy): Eukaryota > Metazoa > Chordata > Mammalia > Primates > Cebidae > Cebus > Cebus imitator. Next base: position 1,053,361 of record NW_016107616.1, on the reverse strand, counting down.
AATTATTTTAATTTTCTGGTTCCTTTTTATTAATAGTCACTTTTATACTGTGGAGGTTTCATTTCTGAAATCTTTTCTATAGAAAATGTAATCTTGGAGAGTAGTGAATCCTAATTTAAGTCTGCAACTAGCAGCAGAATGTTAACTACTTCAGTTTCCAATATCTAGTGGCTAATGTGTAATCCCCGATTATATCTCTGGGTTTTTAATATTCTTCATTCCAAAAGACCTTGATCATACTAATTTCCAAGTTCTGCTTACAGGGTTAGATTTCTTATTTTAATTTAATGTTCTAGAACTCATCCATAATTCAGAATAAAGTATGACTGATTAAATAAATAAACCTGAATAACTTATTGCCATATTATGAAGAAAACATTAATCAAAGTATATTCAACAGGTTAAATTATATATATATATATGTTAAGTATAGCTGCCTATTTTTATATACAAATCTAGAAACTGAACTATTTTAGGCATCAATTAGGCCAAATTCTTTGTATTTTTGAACAATTTTAATGTTTCAAATTTTTTTATTTTTTTATTTTTTTTATTTTTATTTTTATTTTTATTTTTTTTGAGACGGAGTTTTGCTCTTGTTACCCAGGCTGGAGTGCAATGGCGCGATCTCAGCTCACCGCAACCTCCGCCTCCCGGGTTCAGGCAATTCTCCTGCCCCAGCCTCCTGAGTCGCTGGGATTACAGGCACACACCACCATGCCCAGCTAATTTTTTGTATTTTTAGTAGGGACGGGGTTTTACCATGTTGACCAGGATGGTCTCGATCTCTTGACCTCGTGATCCACCCGCCTTGGCCTCCCAAAGTGCTGGGATTACAGGCGTGAGCCACTGTGCCCGGCCCCTCAAATTTTTATCTTATTAGAAGTATTTGGAACAGAGAAAGAAATGTGTCCTTGGTTGAAATACAGGTCATAGACTGCTATCCACATTTATAGTATTTGTTGATTATACTATTACTTCTTTTCAAAATATTTTCGTGATGGTTTATATTGAGAAGGTATAAACTGTATTGAACTGAATAGATGTTGATTGGTATGCCTAGCAAGATGAGAGAAATTACTCTCATTTTTCTGGGTCCTAGTAGAATATATTGGTCTATTTTGATTGATTTCCCTTAGTGTTAGGACATTTTCTTACTTTAGGACATGTCTATTACTGTTAAAATGCAAGATTTCTGGAGTCACAACTGGATGCTTGAAGTCCTCAGTGATGTGTTTCCATTCTGGTTAGACAGAAGTCCAAGGAATGAATAATCACTGGTATCTCTGTTTTGCTTTAAGCTCCACAGTGGGTTACACTCCTCAAGACCTTAAACTTATTCACTTGACCAAACAATGCTTGTTCAAATACTAAGAGGAAGCCCTCATGAAAACTTTTGGGGCTAAACTTGGGACAGTTTTCTAGCTTCCAGTAATAGTCTCTACAAATTTCAGCTTCTTTTGCAAAGTGAACTCCAATCTTTGTATCCCCGTCTCAGAAAAACTCCTTCTGGGTAGAGTTTAAAAACTACATTAATGTTGAAAATCAGGTTGAAGGTAGGGCTCACTTTATTTCTATAAAGCATTGCAGTTTTGCACTACCTGTTTTCCTAGTCCTAAAAAGATTAGCTCACATGTTACATCCAATTCTACAGTTGTACACCAGTTACGGTTAGAGGAAGTCCAGTGTGATTGACTCCAAAAGGGCCTGAAACAAAACTGTCTTTAAAATGTTATTTTTATATTTATAAATTAGTCTTAAGCCAAAGAGTTCCATTGAATATTCTTTATTTTGGGGTCGCAATGTAATAATTGATAGTAAAGACGTTTTTATGTCATCTTGCCCTAAAATCATTAAGAAATACATCATCTCAAGTGATTCGATTCAAAATTTTGTTTTTAATTTCTTCTTTTAGTGTATTCCAAGAATGCAGGACTAAACACTTTGGATTTTAAAATTTATAAGTATGTTCATGATGGCTTAATGCTTGGTAACTTTTGTGTATACTTTATGTCTGCTTCAAAGTAATTATGTTAGAAAATAAATTGTATACATACATCTTGAAGATTATGTTTGGTGTGTAGTTTATCTCTCTAATTTGGAAATAATGCTAAAGTTTAGTTTTATGTTTCTACATATTTAGACTTTTTTGTTTTATGCCTTTTAACATGTGCTATTTGCACTGTTTGCATTTCCCTTTAATTCTATTTTTTCTAAAATTAATAATTTATATTTCTTATGACAAATCAATGGCTAAAAGGAAACACTATTCTGTGTTACTCTTAAATTTATTTTTTTTGAGTGATAATTCTTTACAATGATATTAATAGCAGCAGGAGACAGACAAATTCCTAGGCAGACAGGCACAGATCCCCAGTGAAACCTAACCTTCAAACGAAAGACAATTTAAAGCCTGAAAACTGAGCTATCAGTTCTGGGTAGAGTTGATGACTGAAGTGAGAACTCCCTTGATGCTATTTAGCCAGTCAAATGGTGCTCTCTCCAGGCCTGCCCCTGGACCAATCAGTACTCACTCCCCTACTCTGAGCTCATAAAAACCCAGGGCTCAGCCACACATTTGACAATCTGGATTCAGGGCTGCTCCCACACAGAGGGCTACCCACTTTTGAGTACACTCTTTGCTGAGAGCCTTCCTTCTGTTGCTCAATAAAAGTCTTCTCCTCTTTGCTCACTCTCTGGTGTCCATGTACCTCATTCCTCTTGGAAGCGGGACAAGAACCTGGAAACTGCTGAGCAATAGGTGCAAAAGGAGCTGCAACACTGTAATCCTCCCTCCCACTAGCCAAGCAATGAAGGAGAAATGCTGCTGGGCACAACATGCCCCAATTTGTGGTGTTGCAGGCTGTGGGAACAAGCTGTAACACAAAAGAGCTGTGACATGTCCCTTGTTTGCTGCACTGCAGGCCACAGGAACCAACATGAGCTGTAACATGAATGAGCTGTAACATGCCCCACCTTCATCTACTGTACTTTGGGTGGCAGGAAAAGAGAGAGAGTTGTAATAGTCATTGGGGCTCAGACCTATGGACTACCTGAGTGAGAGCCATTAACACCACTTGGGGCTCCACAATTGCTGGCATCTCTGAGTTTTTGGGAACTGCAGCATTTCCCGTGGTCCAGACGCTGGCACCAAAGATGGAAGGAGGTTGGGGCATGCCTAGCTCAGCCACAGGTTGAGCCTGGAGTCCCTGCACATTCTCAGGATCTAGGAAGGTATTATGAGCTGAGTGCAGCCCACCATACCAAGTAGGCAGAGGAAGCACAGGCATGAGCCCATTGCAGAGTCCCTGTACACTCTTGGGATCTGGGCTCATAGCTCAAGCTGAGTGCAGCTGGCCATACCATGTGGGCCCAGTGAACACAACAGTGAGCCCAGAGCTGAATGTACCTCAGGCAGGGGCACCATTGGCTGTGGAGATTTCCAGCTGGCAAAGTGGCACTGAAAGAATTTGGTGTCAGTATTACATGGGGAATCTCCCACCCACAAAAACCTATTTATACCTCCATTGACAATTTCTTGGAATGTTTAAGAGTATTTCATAAAAAATTAAATATTCATCCACACTACTTTCAGAATTGTTCTTTTTTATTCAGTAGTATTCTCCACAAATTTTAGCTGCTTCTGCAAACTGACAAATAATGAGTTAAATGCAGCTACAGTAATCACTTCAATTTTAGGAGTACATGTCTTATGCTGCATTTCACCCTTTCTTGCCCACTGTCCCTTTTTTGTGGATTCCTTCTCAAGAACCAAGGAAACAAAGATGGCATACTGGTAGTTTGAAGAGTTCCTTGCCAGCTTATAAATATTGAACACCTCAACTCTCATGAAATTTGTGTTGCTTTTCAGTACTTAGCATGCAATAAAATAAAAATATTCATAGTGATATCCAATGGTAAAAAAATCTTCTCTCTCCTTTCCTCTCTCACTCTTTCTTGCTCCACCCCTCCTCCATTGCCTCATTTTCTCTTTCACATATACTCACACAGAATTTAGCAATTAATAAGCAATTGTAGAATCATTCATAGCTTGAACACTGAGATATGACTTCATTATTTTTAGAGTTCTTATTAAATATGAAATATTAGCATATATAATAAGGTTATCACCTAGCATAAACATGGCTTTATATACCTTGAAAAGATTGGTTGTTTCTAAAGTAAATGTATGATATATGGAACCAGGTTTATTTAATGATGATGTCAGTTGTTCACCTTCTACAACTCTTCACATATAATTGTTTTCTCTAGTGATACCTTCATTAACAAATAATTAAAATGATTTACTTGCAGCGTGTTGATAAACACTGAATTTGTGATTCTTGAATCATTTGGAAGATGAGAAATATGCATTATACTAATAGGTAAAATCAAAGTCATTAAGGCTAAAATGAATCATGTCAAACAGCAACTTCATGTTAACATGTTTTATTGATTCACCAACTTAATCAAATTGCTGTAAACTATTCACAATGTAGTAGTTTAATAGTTTATATACATTTGAAAACATGATATTTAAGTATTCTGTGAATCTGTAAAACAAATTATTAGACTATAATAAATCTAAATGCCACCACACAATTTTGCATTCCAATCATGATGTTTTTGTATTTTCCAAATAAACATAAGCTGTAATTGAATAAAACATTATATTTATTAACAGTCTGAAGGAGCCCACAAATCAGTTTTTTTTCCCCAAAACTTGTGCTCACGTCTATAGACTATGTTTTTCTTGTCACAAAACAAATAGATTCATTTTGTTAACTCTGCGGGCCTGGAGATAAATACATATGTAGGGCATTTTAGGAGTGGTTTTGTTTTCTGAACCAGCAAAAATCCCAGTGATTTCCTAAGAAAAAATGAATACTGTTTTTGATTATGTTTTTCCCTTAAAGGCAATTATTCTCATGTTTGTTTCTTTTATTTCCACTTGTTTACAATAGATATGGATTTAAATTACATATTTAAAAATAACTTACATTTAGACTTATAAATAGGACTATGAAAAACTATAACACACTAAATGTATAAAAAACAAAATTTATAAAGACATCTTTTAATAGCACAAAGCTGCTATTTTTTAAGACAAAACATGCTGATAACGGGATTAGCTCATGTCCATTTGTCTGGTACAATGATACTATATAAATCCTGTTGTTCCAAAAATATATTTGCTGAATAAATTTTTTCAATGGAATATAAAAACATATTTGATAGAGGAATGCATTTCTCTAATTTGAGTATCCCCAATCTGGAAAATATTTAAAAAATTTAAGAAATGGTAATATATGTTGAAGAATGCAGTCAGTAGGGAGAGGAGAAGGAGAAGGAAGACAAAAACAAGAAAATAAGTAACTAAGGTAATATTTTTATCTTGTACTGATAAAAACAAAAGAAGACTGGTTAGATTCTTACAAGTTTCTTGGCGGAAGTTCCCAGAGTATAAAGCATTCAACATGTTTTGGGATATTAGAATATGCAATCATTTTCTTGTAAATTTTTTTATTAAAATTATTACCACCTGGAGAAATGTTCCTTGAAACACAATTGAGGAAATAGGCTTAAGTTTTAAAAAGTGTGACACACTCTACACTCCACACTCACTTGTAACAGTAAATTAAAATAAAGAGAAATAAGATAATTAAAAATAAGTAAATATTCTGATATCTATCAAAAATTCATTGTCCAAACTTGATCAGAGAAATAGTGTTTAAAATACAGATTATGCAAGTTCTTTT
>NW_016107616.1:1018057-1047572 GCF_001604975.1 Cebus imitator | reverse complement strand
TACTTTAAGTGCAGGGATACATGTGCAGAACATGCAGGTTTGTTACATAGGTAATAATATGCCATGGTGATTTGCTACACCCATCAACCCATCATCTATATTAGGTATTTCTCCTAATACTATCCCCTCCCCTTGCTCCCCACCCCCCTGACAGGCCCCAGTGTGTGATGATCCCCTCCCTGTGCCCATATGTTCTCATTGTTCAACTCCCACTTACGAGTGAGAACATGAGGTGTTTGGTTTTCTGATCCTGTGGTAGTTTGCTGAGAATGATTATTCCAGCTTCATCCATGTCCCTGCAAATGACATGAGCTCATTTTTTATGGCTGTATAGTATTCCATGGTGTATATGTGCCATATTTTCTTTATTCAGTCTAACATTGATGAACATTTGGGTTGGTTCCAAGTCTTTGCTATTGTGAATAGTGTTGCAATAAACATACATGTGCATGTGTCTTTATAGAATGATTTATAATCTTTTGAGTATATACACAGTAAAGGGACTGATGGGTCAAATGGTATTTCTAGTTCTAGATCCTTGAGAAATCACCATACTGTCTTCCACAATGGTTGAACAAATTTACACTCCGACCAACAGTGTAAAAGCATTCCTATTTCTCCACATCCTCTCCAGCATCTGTTGTTTTCTCGCTTTTTAAGATTGACAATCTAACTGGTATGAGATGATATCTCATTGTGGTGTTGATTGCATTTCTCCAAAGACCAGTGATGAGCTTTTTTTCATATGTTTGTTGGCCACATACATGTCTTCTTTTTTCGTGTGTGTGTTTGTGAGATGGAGTCTCACCCTGTTGCCCAGGCTGGAGTACAATGGTGCCATCTCAGTTCACTGCAGCCTCCACCTCCCACATTCAAATGATTGTCCTGTCTTAGCCTCCCGAGTATCTGGAATTACAGACACCCACCACCATGTCTAGCTAATTTTTGTATTTTCAGTAGAGACAGGGCTTCACCATGTTGGCCAGTCTGGTCTCAAACTCTTGACCTTGTGATCTGCCTGCTTTAGCCTCCCAAAGTGCTGGGATTATAGGCATGAGCCACTGTGCCTGGCCAATGTCTTCTTTTGAGAAGTGTCTGTTCATATCCTTCACCCATTTTTGATGCCATTATTTGTTTTTTTTCTTGTAAATTTGTTAATTTCCTTGTAGATTCTGGATATTAGCCCTTTGTTAGGTGGATAGATTGCAAAATTTTTCTCCCATTCTGTAGGTTGCCTGTTTATTCTGAAGATAGTTTCTTTTGCTGTGCAGAAGCTCTTTAGTTGAATTAGATCCCATTTGTCAATTTTGGTTTTCGTTGCAATTTCTTTTGGTGTTTTAGTTATGAAGTCTTTGCCCATGCCTATGTCCTGAATGATATCCTAGGTTTTCTTCAATGGTTTTTATGGTTTTAGGTCTTATGTTTAAGTCTTTAATTCACCTTGAGTTAATTTTTGTGTGAGGTGTAAGGAAGGAGTCCAATTTGTTTTCTGCATATGACTAGCCAGTTGTCCCAACACTATTTATTAAATAGTGAATTATTTCCCCATTGCTTGTTTTTGCCAGGTTTGTCAAAGATCAGATGGTTGTAGATGTGTGGCATTATTTCTGAGGCCTCTGTTCTGTTCCATTGGTCTATACATCTGTTATGTTACCAGTACCATGCTATTTTGGTTACTGTACCCTTGTAGTATAGTTTAAAGGCAGGTAGCATGATGGCTCCAGCTTTGGGTTTTGTTTTGTTGTTTAGGATTGTCTTTGCTATACAGGCTCTTTTTTTGGTTCTATATGAAATTTAAAGTAGTTTTGACTAATTCTGTGAAGAAAGTCAATGGTAGCTTGATGGGAATAGCATTGAATCTATAAATTACTTTGGCCATTTTCACAATACTGATTTTTCCTATCCATAAGCATGGAATGTTTCTTCATTTGTTTGTGTCCTCTCTTATTTCCTTGAGCAGTGGTTTGTAGTTCTCCTTGAAGAGGTTCTTCACATCCCTTGTAAGTTGTATTCCTAGGTATTTTATTCTCTTTATAGCAATTGTCAAAAGGAGTTTTGCTCATGATTTGGCTTTCTTTTTGTCTATTATTGGTGTCTGGGAATACTTGTGATTTTTGCTCATTAATTTTGTATCTTGAGATACAACTTTGCTGAAGTTGCTTATCAACTTAGGGAGTTTTGGGCTGAGACAATGAGGTTTTCTAAATATACAGTCATGTCATCTGCAAACAGAGATAATTTGACTTCCTATTTAAATACCCTTTATTTCTTTTTATTATCTGATTGCCCTGGCCAGAACTTTTAGTACTATGTTGAATAGTAGGGGTGAGAGAAGGCATCCTTATCTTGCGCAGGTTATCAAAGGGAATGTTTCCAGCTTTTGCCCATTCAGTATGTTATTGACTGAGGGTTTGTCATAAATAGCTCTTATTATTTTGCGATCTGTTTCATCAATACCTAATTAATTTATTGAGTGTTTTCAGCATCAATAAGTTAGGTACTGATGAAACATTTCAACATATTGATGAATCAGGATGTTGAATTTTATTGAAGGCATTTTTCTGCATCTATGGAGATAACCATGTGTTTTTTGTCATTGGTTCTGTTTATGTGATGGATTACATTTTATTGATTTGCATATATTGAACCATGCTTGTATCCCATGGAAGCTGACTTGATCATGATGGATAAACTTTTTAATGTATTGCTAGATTCAGTACATTATTGAGGATTTTTATTGATGATTTTATAGAGGATTTTTGCATTGATGTTCATCAGGGATATTGGCCTGAAATACTTTTCATTGTATCTCCTCCAGGTTTTGGTATCAGGATGATGCTGGCCTCATGAAATAAATTAGGGAGGAGTCCCTCTGTTTTATTGTTTGAAATAGTTTCAGAAGGAATGGTACCAGCTCTTTTTTGTACCTCTGGTAGAATTCGGCTGTGAATCCATCTGGTCCTGGGCTTTTTTTGTTTTTTTTTGGTGGGTAGGCTATTAATTAATGCCTCAATTTCAGAACTTGTTATTGGTCTATTCAGGGATTTGACTTCTTCCTGGTTAAGTCTTGGGTGAGTGTATGTGTCCAGGAATTTTTCCATTTCTTCTAGATTTTCTTGTTAATTTGCATAGAGGTATTATGGTATTCACTTATGGTAGTTCACATTTCGGTGGGATCAGTGGTGATCTTTATCATTTTTTATTTTGTGTATTTGATTCTTCTCTCTTTTCTTCTTAAATAGTCTGGCTAGAAGTCTATTTTGTTAAACTTTTCAAAAAACCAGCTCCCGGAACCATTAATTTTTTTGAAGGCTGTTTCATGTGTCTATCTCCTTTAGATCTGCTCTGGTCTTAGTTACAGCTAGTGCTCGACTTACGACCACGGTCAGGACCGCGGACCGGTCGTAACACGATTTGGTCATAAGTTGAGTAGGTTATATGTACAGTTGAAATGGTGCACACGGAGATGGCAGTGCTGCCGGAAGCTGGTCTGCACTGTTGTACACCCAGCTGGACAATGTTTGTGTTGCCAGATGCAGAGCAGTTGTGGCTAGTTATTGTGGTCGTAAAGTCCAATGGTCGTAAGTTGCATAGGTCGTAAGTCGATCAATACCTGTATTTCTTGTTTTCTGCTAGCTTTTGAGTTTATTTGTTCTTGCTTTTCTAGTTCTTTTAATTGTGATGTTAAGGTGTCAATTTTGGATGTTTCCTGTTTTATTCTGTGGGCATTGCAGTACTATAAATTTCCCTCTAAACAATGCTTTGCTATGTCCCAGAGACTCTGCTACATTGTGTCTTTGTTCTCATTGGTTTCAGAGAACTTATTTATTTCTGCCTTAATTTCATTATCCAGTAGTCATTCAGGATCAGGTTGTTCAGTTTCTGTGTAGTTGTGTGGTTTTGAGTGAATATCTTAATTCTGATTCCTAATTTGATTGCATTGTGGTCTGACAGACTGTTTGTTATGATTATATTTCTTTCGCATTTGCTGAGAAGTGCTTTACTTCCAATTATGTGGTTGATTTTAGAATAAGTGCTATGTGGTGCTGAAAAGAATGTATATTCTGTTGATTTGGGGTGGAGAGTTCTGTAGATATATACTAGGTCCACTTGGTCCAGCGCTGAGTTCAAGTCTTGAATATCCTTGTTAATTTTCTGAATTGTTGATCTAATATTGAAAATGGGGTGTTAAAGTCTCCCACTATTATTGTGGGAGTCTACGTCTCTTTGTAGGTCTTTAAAAACTTGCTTTATGAATCTGGGTACTCCTGTATTGGGTGCATATATATTTAGGATAATTAGCTCTTCTTGTTGAATTGATCTCTTTACCATTATGTAATGCCCTTCTTTGTCTCTTTTGAATTTTGTTGGTTTAAAATCTGTTTTTTCAGAGACTAGGATTGCAAGCCCTGCTTTTTTTTTTTTTCCATTTGCTTGGTGAATTTTCNTTTTTTCTTTCCATTTCCTTGGTAAATCTTCCTCCATCCCTTTATTTTGAGCCTATGTGTGTCTTTGCATGTGACATGGGTCTCCTGAATACAGCACACCAGTGGGTCTTGACTCTATCTAATTCACCAGTCTGTGCCTTTTAATTGGGATATTTATCCCATTTACATTTAAGGTTAATTGTGTTATGTGTAAATTTAATCCTGTCATTATGATGCTAGCTGGTTGTTTTGCCCATTAGTTGATGCAGTTTCTTCATAGTGTCAATGGTCTTTACATTTTGGTTTGTTTTTTGTAGTGGCTGGTACTGGCTTTTCCTTTCCATATTTAGTGCTTCCTTCAGGAACTTGTGTAAGGCAAGCCTGGTGGTGACAGAATCCCTCAGCATTTTCTTGTCTGTAAAGGATTTTATTTCTCCTTTACTTATGAAGCTTAGTTTGGCTGGATGAAAAATTATTTTCTTAAATAATGTTTAATAATGGCCTCCACTTTCTTCTGGCTTGTAGGATTTCTCAGAGATATCTGCTGTTATTCTAATAGGTTTCCCTTTGTGGATAACCCAACCTTTCTCTCTGGCTGCCCTAAACATTTTTTCCTTCATTTCGACTTTGGTGAATCTGACAATTATGTGTCATGGGGTTGCTCTTCTCTAGAAGAAGACATATTGTATTGTGTCATGCTCCAACTCTTCTCAATAAATATCTGTATATAATACAGGTCTGAGCATCATGAGTGATGTTTGGAACATACTTAAATTCACAAGGAAAAAATAATTTTTTGAGCATAGTTTAGAAAATTGAATATTTTTCAGTTTTAAGCTCAATGCTCTCTATATTTTTTTCCAAAACTAAATCCTCCACATTTTAACAGATGTTCATTTCATTTAGTTAGTAAAGTACTTGCTTTCCTCTTAACTGACTTTTTAAAATATTACTTCTGTTTAACTTTCAAATATAGTTATTCATAAAAATGCCAGAAATCTATGATATATAATACCTACCATGCACATTTTCATTTTTGCTATAAATTACTTGAGCCTATAAATTATAAGATATTAAGTACATTTCTGGGAAAAATGTTTAATTAGTAAAGGGTGGTTAATGATCCCAATGATAATTTCTAATTTTTATATGCAAATGTGCAAACTGTGTATTCCAAGTAACAGGGTAAGTTTAAATCATAGGTCATGGGTTGGCCAACATACCCATGAATAGTCTAAAATAATATTATTTAGTAGATTTTATATAGGTATAAAATTACTAATTTACTAATGTATGTGTTTCTTCTAAATTAGTCAATAGTCTTTAATCCAGTTTTCTTGGCATCTGCCTAAAAAGCATAGATGCATTTATAAGCCACTCCTTTTTCTGTCACTCATAATAAGATAAAGGACCAAAAAAAGAAGCAGCAACAGGAACTGGCACTTAAAAAAACATATGGCTCAATTCCACTCCCCAAAAGTAAAGTGTGAATTTTGGCAGGGTAAAAAAACCGTGAAAAGTTACCTTTTTAATAAAGGAAAAACAATATATGGAGTTACTATAAGAAATTGCCACTGTGCTACATACTAGAGAAAGACAGATGAATGAGAAGAGGAACAGGTGCTTAAGCAGCTCAGAATATGGCTAACATGACTTCCTGTAGCATCCTATGATAGAGATAAGAAATCATTGCTATGGAAACAGAACTGGGTAGCAAATAATTTGATGATGGGGAAAGGCCAGTCTAGAAAGCTCAGAGAGAAAGTGATGTTGTTATGGCTATTATGGGGAGATGAAGAAAATATTCTGAAAATTGAACAAACAAAAATGTATGTGGTATTTCCTTAGCCTGCTTGATAATTTTAAATACTATATTATGAATAGAAGTTGGAAGAAGTAAGTCTGCTCTTTAAAGAAAAAGAGAAGTAATTTGGAGATCGACTGTAAAAAATAATGAATACTATGATAAATAACAGTAAATACAATAGGTGTTGTTTCTATATTTATTATATTGCTGCATTTCTGAATTATTTAAGACACATGGACAGTCTTCACTGTGGATTGTAAAATTGAGAGTATGAGCTAATCCCAACCTGCTCCTAGAATTCAATGTAAAAAATTAATAGTTCTGTGGTCTTTAAAAAAACTTGCCAAACTATTAGAAAGTCTCTTATTGTCAGTAACATACATACACGGGAATGAAGAGACAGTAAAACTAATATTTATTTAGTGTACATGAAATGTACTTGCAACATTGACAAACCATTTCTTTGTTTTAAAGAAAACGTATAAAGAGTAGTTCAAACATTGACTGCCTTCTCCTTTTATATGGAACAAGGGTCTTTTTTGTGTCTTGGTGAATTGCCATCCTTCCTTCTAGGTTTGAGTCAGCTTCCAACATTTTATCTCTTCCACTTCTGATATTGTAAAAATCCTTCAGCAGTTCCTGTAATGTCACATTTGTTTTCAAGAGTTACTTACTCCAGCACGTCTCATCACAGCCACTTTTCTCATTTATGTGGTAACTTTGCCCTCATTAAGTTCCTCTGGCTGCCTGTCTGGTGACTCTAAAGAAAGCAGCAACAACATTTTCATGTCCACTATCCTCTAATCAATTCAATTTCATTTCTAGTGTTATCACTATTCTGTGCTTTGCCACACCGTCATCTTTGTTGACCCTAGTACTCTTTTGAATACTCATTTTTGTAAAATGTCACTTGGGCTTAACACTGGGAGACAAGGTGGCTCAACACAAATACATATTTTCTGTTTGTATGTGAACTGAATCACAGATACACAGTGACTGATCCCTGACAGTCTGTGAAAGAAGTGGTGTGATTAGTCACTGATCATGAGATACATCTGATATTTTTGTAGTGATGTCTGGACTAAAGAGCTAGCAGCAAAGTTCATACAATTACTCACAGTTGATATACCCAAGTAAATTTCATTTCAAACTTGTTATTAGGGAAGTGGTGTTATGTAAATAAACTGCAGTAACTGAATTTCATATATGTCAGGGCGCTGCAAACAGAAAAAGGTTATATTATAAAATAGCAAGATTGCTGGGATGCCAAATAAATGTGAAATATAATAAAATTAAAGTATCAATACTCAATCGTTGTTAAAGGTGTGACATAAAATATAAAATTGGGGGCGGGATATTCGCCACATCATAACTTTGTGAAACTGACAGAAACACATAAAACTGTTTAGCCTTTTGAGTACCCTGAAGGATGCTGCATTTGGGTACCTCAAACCTGTGTTGTGGAGTTATTCTGCACTCCTTCTCTCTGACCTGGGTCTGTGTAGGTCACTAGTAACTCTACCTTCTCTATTTTTACTTTGCCTGTAGCTCCTGGGGACTGAGCAACTGAGCTGCCTTTTCTTCTCAAACCACCGTTCTGCCCTTTGCTGGTCTCAGTTTTCCATCTGAACTCTCTAGGTATGCATAAACACATCCTCAATTCCTTGCCTAACTGCATCCATTCCTCTCTAGCTCACAATCCAAAAGACCAAACTCTCACCTGCACCATAGCTGGCCCTTCCTGCCTTCTTTGGCCTCATCTCCTCCTGCTGCATTTTTTTCCCCCTGACCCCTCATGAGGATGGCTCAGATCCTGGCCATTTTCACCTCCATGCTTTTGCAGTTCCCACTGTCTGGGGCACATTTCCTTTGTGCTCCCTCCCCCTTATCCTTTTAACATCCCAGAGCAAGAGTCCAGAATGCAACCATTTGTCTCTTATCTACCAATGACCAGGAAGCCCCCTCTCCACTTTAAGTCTTCCTGCCTTTTCTTTGAGTTTTCCTACTTTCCAGAAAGAACCAACATGCATCTTACATATGTTGATTGATGTCTCATGTCTCCCTAAAATGTATAAAACCAAACTGTGCTCTGACCACCTTGGGCACATGTTGTGAGAACTTCCTGAGGCTGTCTCACAGGTGTTCATCCTCAACCTTGGCAAAATAAGCTTTCTAAATTAACTGAGACCTGTATCAGATTTTCTTAGTTCACACATTTTAGCAACAATTTTTGAATTCAAAGGCTATGGATGCAGGGCTAAATGAGTAAACAATAGAGTGAAATATTTGCTCCACATTAATTCTCTACAGAAGGAAAGACTCACTTCCACATGGGAGAAATATTTTGGAACTAGAAGAAATTTCATTAGTTTAGAGAAATAAAGCTAGCAAAGAAGAGAATGCCAGCAATCAGAAAAGTGAAAATTAGTTTACCAAATCTACCTTTGCTCAAATAATCTAACAACATTTAGATTTAAAAGTCTTGAATATATTAAGGGAAGAGTTTTAAGCAGTGGAATTTAAGTTTTTTACAAATTTGGTTATGGAAACTAGAATGAAAATATCACTGGCACAGCAGGAAGAAAAGCAAGCACTGCTTTCTTTTTTAACGTTTAAAAACTATACACCATTTTTTTGAAATATACACTCTGGCCATGACATTTTTGTAGGTTGGCCTTAACAATTTCAGGTACTTATTGTGTTCCTTCTCTAGCTTAACGATTTCAGTTGCTTATTGTGTTCCTTCTCTAGCTTCAGAGTGAAAGTGCATGCTATTTCTCATGCTAGGTGGTTCACAGGGCCTGGTGGAAGTAAGGCTACTTTGTGTTCACCATTTCCAACAGGAACAACAATGTTTGAAAATAATTTGTTGCACAATACATTCTACAAAGACCAAGGGGAAATTACTATACTTCTACTTGCCACAACACAGAATAGTTTCCTTTGTAGAGAGGTCATATTATTTCAGTAAGAATGAAGGATTTGGGGGTTTTGAGGTGGATTTTGTGACTGAATTGCGGACGATGGGCTCAAGTTGCTCCCCAGTAGATGTGTTCTTCCAGGCTCTTGATCTCTCACTCATCCAAGAATGGGGAGGGTATCTTGGCATCGCAGTGAACTCATTCAAGTAAATATCCGACCCCAAGAGCTTGCAGAAAGTGATTTACTTGGGCAGAGAGAGAAAAAGAGATAGAGGGCAAGCTCCCATGCCATCCTGGGAGGGGATCTGGAGATGGAGTCTCCACTGATGAGAGAGAAGGGGACTTTTCACCTGGGAGTTCTTTCCACCCCATTCAAGTTTTTCGACCTATGAAAGGAGTCCCTTTAAACTTCTGCTGGAGTGATTGATCTTTGATTTCTGACATCTGATTTGTTCTTTGGCCCACGGTCCTCCCATAGCTTTTTGGGGGCTTTCTAGATACAGGGAGCTCACCTGGGCAGTCTGTCTTCCCAAACACATGAAAGTTAAACAAAGACCTCTAAGCTCCCAGATGGAGATGTGAAAGAAGGCAGGTGGGGCATGTCACTGGGAAGTTCTTGCCTTTGAAACCATGCCCACTTGGGAACCCAGGAAGAGAAGTTAACACAGTCCCTCAGATTTCATGATTCACAGCAACATATAGGAAATGCCACATGCCACAAGTAAACTGTAGAGATAGAATCACATTTTGGTGTTGAATTATTCTTATATTTTTCATTAAAAACATAAATTTTATTGTGTTAATATGCAAACAATATTGACCTGTTGTTATTTCATAGTCAAATGTCTGTTCATTATATTTATTAACATTTCACTGTTAATTGATTTAAGTAAAATTAATCAAAGTAAAAAGTCACTGGTATTAAGATTTTTCTTCCACCCAACTTCTCTTTGGAGGGTTTTCCCAAAAACAACAGATAATGCAATGGCAAAAACTATGTAGATACATTCCTGGATAATTAAAAGTTAAATGAATTACCAAATGCAGTCTCCCACAATTCATCTAACCGATGTGAAACACAATATGAAAATGTGCATATTGTTGCTATCTTGAAAAGTCTTAGTAAAGTTATGTTAAGTAAAGATGATGTTACCTTAGCAAGACTCCCCATACCGTGAACTGAATGTCAACCCTATTATCTCTCCCTTTCTTCATTTCTTGCCTCCCAACTTTCTATTTATTGTATTAAGCATCCATTACTATTTTCAGGCTAGTGATACAGATAGTTATTAAGTCAAACATATCACTTTTATGGCAGTTAATAATGTATTACCAAATTTCTACCTCAGAAAGTTTGTTAGCTGAAATTTCTAATATTATTATTCTAATGATTTGGATTATCATCATCTTTTCAATTTTATATTCCAAAGTTTTGAGAATTATTATAATGTGATAATTTGTCATTTCTTTATTTTCTCTTTCATTGTGATTATTTTATTGCAGGTACTACTCATTTTCTCATTGGCTTTGAGTTTTTCTTAATACTTGGTATTGACAATTTAGGTATTAAGCTTAGTGATATTTTAAAATTATTTTTGCAGATATTTCCCCTCTGATTTTATCTTTGCTCTTTAAATTTTTCTTAAAAGCCTTTTTATTGTTCTGGCAACTAGGCATTTTATTCTCCATTTTCTCTTTATTGCTCTCATGACTATAGAACTAAACCTGATTTTTTTCCTCTGCATAACAACATCCCTGTAATCATCTCCACCTGACAGTCTCCAAATCATATCTTAGATCAATTTCTATGATCTCAGAAAACAAACACTTTGAACACTGCAATGAATTGATTATAAAAATTGCCTCTTTCCTTTACTATTCCTGTTTCCATGCTTTTTATACTATAACTTGGCGGCTCCTTCATTCAAGGCGTATAATTTGTCTTCTCAGTCCTGGCATATAAGTGGTCTATGGCTCACTTTGACCAATAAAGTAAAAAGGAAGTGATAGTATGGCAATTCTAAACTTAGGCTTCTAAACTTAGAGGTCTTATACAATTGTGCTGTCTTGGTCCTTTGCCTTCACCTTGGGAGCATAATGATGTTTGTCTACTGGAGGACATAATCACATAAACATGAGTTAATCAGTCAGATTTTCAAGCCCAAATCTTCTGACAACATTCAAAGGGAGAAACCAGCTAAAATCAGAAGAACTACCTAGTTGAGCGTCAGGTGACCACAGACCACAGAGTGAGCACGTGTAAGTCTAGCTCAAATCAGCAAATTCTCCATCTGACCCAAAGACTCATGAACGACATGTTAATTTTGTATGACATGAAGATATTGTTTGTTGTTTTAAAGACTGTGATTGTTAGTGTGCCAATCAAATAATTGATTCAAGCAAATACCTTTTAAATATATGTAATGTTAAATATAATTTGTGTATGTGTTATATTGTACGAATGTATAATATTAATTATAAACCATTAAGAAGGACATGCATGGATAGACTCGTATCTGTGAGCAGTGCTCACCACCTTGGATGGCAAGGGACCTGATCGGACTGGCCCTGCTGCTTGGCTTCAAGGTCTCAGGAACAGCAGAGGATGAGGAGTGGGACCCAAGCCCCATTGCAGGACCAGCTCTAATTACTAATTATAAAAGCAGTAGTTCAGATTCATCAGATAGCGATGAAGACAGTAGTTCTTTGTACAACAAAGGAAATGAAGAATGTGAGGAAGATGACACTGGTCCAACTGAAAGAAAATGGAGGAAAAATCATGATGATGACAAGGATGAAGATGATGATGGGTTTTTTGGACCAGCCCTTCTCCTGGATTTTAAAAGCAGGATGATTCTCCTCCAAGGCCTATAATAGGTCCTATATTGCCGCGTGGTTTAATTAAATCTACACAGAAAAGTAACGAGCAGAGATGATCCAGGGCAACAGGAAACAGACAGCAGTGAAGATGAGGACATTGTTGGACAAATGCCCACAGAACGACCAGTAAACTATAATGTAAAGACAGAATTTGAAAAAAGATCCCAGAGAATGAAAGAAAAACTGACCAAGGAGATGATGATTCCTCTAAATCCATGCTAAGAGAGTCATGGATGACTGAACTTCCTCCAGAAATGAAAGACTTTGGTCTTGGGCCAAGGACTTTTAAGAGACGAACTGATGACAAACCTTGAGATCCATCAATCTGGACAGATACTCCAGCTGATAGGGAAAGGAAAGCTAAGGAAACACAAGAATTAAGGAAGTCATCCAGTAAGAAAGCTGAAGAACATTATCAGGAAGAGATAAGAGATTGGCTGAGCAGATATCTTCAAACAATGAATTAAAAAGATCAGAATCTCTTATGGACATACATCATAAAAAGTTAAAGAGTAAGGCTGATAAAGACAAAAATAAGCCTCAAGAGAGAAAAACATTTGACAGTGGTAAGGATCTCAAGGTTAATCGGTTTCATGAAGCTCAGAAAAAAGCCCTTATAAAAAAGTCTAGAGAACTAAAACACCAGATTTTCACATGGAGATTTTCACATGGCAAAGGCAATGTGTTTTTTAAGGGGATTTCCCTGTGCGATGAAGAAAAGTTGAAGAATACTCTTTGTCCAGCTTTATTTCTTTGTTTTTGGCTTCTTAAGTTTAGAAATTACTTTAATCTTAAAAACCACACAAATTTACCTTGTGCTGTGTGTCCATTTAAAGTCATGTGGAAACATAAAACTAATGTTTCTTATGTAGAACAGAACAGTCTATGTGCCTTTAGCTTCTGTGGAAGTATGGGCTGTTCTCCAAATAATTGGGGAAGTTGGGCTATTCTCCAAATAATTATTTTAAGAGGCTTTTATTCCTTCTGATTTTTGTGGTGTCTCCTAAGAACCCTCTAAGATCTGGTCAGGACTGACTGCTGAATCTCTACCACAGCCTAGACATCCTTGTCAAATATGCCTAACCTGCCCTAGAGTAAGTTTGTCAAGACCTTCCTGTAAATCCATGACTTTCAAATTGGTTGTTTTTTTTTTTTTCCCTTTAAACTGTAGCCAGTGAATACAAGTTTACTTGAAAATAAAAGGTATGGGGTTTTGCCTGTGTTTTAATCTGTTTGCTTGTTTTAGCACCTAGGGCTTTTTATTTGTTTAATTTTTTAAAGTGTTTTTGAGTCAGAAAGATCTATGGGTTATCTCATGTACTAAGGAAAAACTATTTTGGTTTTTCCAACTTTAATACTTAGGTTTTTTTTAGGGGAGGCAATCAGGACAAGATGTGCCATTAACTGTTAGCAGTGTGAAATCTGTAAGACTCAGTCTCTATGATCTCAACCAAAGCTTTCTGAGTCCTGGAACTTTGCTTTGGGATGATCTTACTTTACGCATTTATATTCTATACTTAACAGTTTGTAGCTAATTTACAGGAGTCAAATCTTTTATATCAATGATGAATAGCCTTTTTTAAAAAAATTAATAATTCTTGAATACAAAAATGGGAGTGGAAAATTTATAATCATAATCTCCCCTAATTGGAATACTGTAAGTTTCTAGTGCTTTAAGTACTTCCTCTTAAGGTGATAAATTTATAAGACGAGAAATACTTATTTATAGAATAGAGGTTTCTTTTTGTATTGTCAAAGTTTTTAATTGTAAGAAAGAAGTTTGCTACAGCTATCTTAAGCAGAAATAGCCTTTATTAGAACACAAGATAAGTTTTATCAGGCTTGTGAAATGAGCAGAAACCATGGAAACGTGGTGGAATGAAAGGGCACGGAGCAGAAACAACCGGCCAATATAACACCACCCTCACTTCAGGATATAATTAATGCTGCTTGCACCTCTTTCCTCTTGCTTCACTTAACTCTGGAGAAACATTGTCTGGCCCTAACTAGGTCACGTTTTTATCCTCTGGACAAAGCAGACAGCAAAGAATTATAGATCTTGGCCAGACTCAGTGGCTCAGGCCTGTAATCCTAGAACTTTGAGAGGCCGAGGCTGGCGGGAGTGGGTATTACCTAAGGTCGGAAGTTTGAGACTGGCCAGGCCAACATGATGAAATCTCGTCTCTACTAAAAATACAAAAAATAGCCAGGCATGGTGGTGGGATCCTGTAATCCCAGCTACTCAGGAGGCTGAGGCAGAAGACTTGCTTCAGCCTAGGAGACAGAGGTTGCAGTGAGCGAAGATTGTAGCCCATTGCATTCCAGCCTGGGTGACAGGGCAAGACTCTGTATCAAAACAAAAACAAAAACAATTACAGATCTTGATCTTGGTTTCTGTGATAGGAAGCATGAAACACACACTTGAGACAACACACACTAATAACAGCATATTAGAGAAAAAATGAAAAGTTTATATATTTTTAGAAAATATTAGAAAATGTCTAGACATTAGTTTCTTTTGGATAATTTTATTTTACTATGTTTACATATAAAGTTTTCGAAAATTTCTTGGCTATTTATCATTCTTCCCAAATCCCTTGGGGGCAGACCATGGAGATGATTGCTCTTTATTCTGGATAAATATGCACGGTACATTCTAGATACCACATCTCAAAAAAAGAATATGGCGAATATTTGTAGTAATCACTATAACACAACCTATCCTCATGTTTTTTCACTTTCAAACCTGCAAATGAGAGTCACTTCTCCATAATTTCAACAATCCCTTCTTCATTTCAGCTCATTTCCAGACCAGATTCCCGATTTAAAATACATTGTGCTATAGAAAATGAATGAATGAATGAATAAGACTCAAAGGAATAATATACTAGCTTGTCTTAATAGTCTCTTTAGAGATAGAGAATTTCGAGTATTTTTTCTTGACTACATTTTCAAAGGTTCTATAAATTCTTTCAGTTGAGGGCCTTCAACTACTTTACTTCTCAGTTGTTTCTCAGTCATCCACCCAGATAAATGTTTATTGCATAACCTGACCCAGCCTCAATTTTATTTCATTAATGTAAAAATCACATTACAAACATACAAATAAATAAAATTGAATTAATGAAAGTTTTAATTCAAATTATTCCTTTATGTATCCAATATCCCTCCACTTTGTAAGGCAAAATCTTTAATTTAGAAAGTAACAATGATGAGTAGATTTTAAACAAGCTATTACATTAGCAAGATTGTGTTCTCAGTACCATAATTTATCTTTCCTATGACCTAGGTCAGAATATATAAAAAACAGTACGTTTTTAAGGGTTCTGTAATCTGTTTTTCAAGCCAATCTTTTGAGCACAAAGTGTAGTACTGATGATATAGTGTGAATGTTTGTTTCTCTAAATCTCATGTTGAAATGTAATGTCCAAAGTTGGTGGGAGAACACTGAATCATGGGGGCGGCTTTCTTATGAATGGTTTAGCACCACCCCTTTGTCACTATTCTTATGATAATAAGTGTGTTCCCATGAGATCTGATGGTTTAAAAGTGTGTGGAACCTCCCTCCATTCATTGTCTCTCTTGGCTCCTGCTCTGGCCATGTGAAGCACTGGATCTCCCTTTGCCTTCTGCCATGACTTTAAATTTCCTGAGGCCTCCCCAGAAGCCAAACAGATGCCAGCATCATACTTCCTATATAGCCTATGGAACTGTGAGCCAAATAAATCTCCGTATAAACAACCCAGTCTCAGGTATTTATTGCAATGTGATAATGGATTAATATAATCAAGTAAAATTTGAGAGAGAAATGCAGTAACATTGCAAAAAACAATGACAGAAAATCAGAAGCCTGAATTCTAAATATGTATATATTTGTGAGAGAGAAAAAAGATAAGGACTGAATAACTGAGTCTTCAAGACCTCAATGGAAGTTATAAAACAATGTATGAATAGTAATAATACCCAAAATAGTATATATACAATTTTAAAATTTCAAAATTGAGTAAATATGAAACTATATACTTAATAACCATTGTCATTATTTTCATACAGTGTTTTCTATAAAAACACTGTTTTATGTGTTATTATAAGTGCCAACCATTAGGTGGTTAACAAATAAGCATCCTAAAATAGGTTAAGATGTATTATCATATAATTTTCCAAAGGGTCTAAGTTTAAAATTGCATTTTATTGATTGACCTTATTGTTAAACCTATTAGGTAGGGTATTTTGCATGTATAATTGATCTAGAGATTATATTAATTATTCTTAACTTTTCACAATCTACTTAGAATTAATATTGGATGGATGCGAGACATGGAATCAAAAGAGATCATTTCAAAGCTTTAAGAGTTGACGGCCCTGTTGGATTTCAGACTTGCACGGGGCCTTTGCCTCCTTCATTTTAGCCAGTTACTTCCATTCAGAATGGATGTATTTATCCAATTCCTGTACTCCCATTGTATCTAAGACGTTAACTAACTTGCTTTGATTTTACAGGCTTATCAGTGGAAGGCATTTGCTTTGTCTCAGATGAGACTTTGAGCTTGGACTTTTTTAGTCCAGCTCATGCTGAAATGAGTTAAGACTTTGGGGGACTATTGATTTTGAAATGTGAGGACTTAAGATTTGGGAGAAGCCAGGGTGGAAAGATATGGTTTAGCTGTGTACCCACCCAAATCTTATCTTGAATTGTAGCTCCCATAATCCCCATGTTTCAAGTGAGGGACCCAGGAGGAGGTAATTGAATGATGGGGGAAGATATTTCCCATGCTATTCTTATGATAGTGAATATGTCTCATGAGAAGTGATAGTTTTATAAAAGGGCAGTTCCCCTGGACATGCTTTCTTACCCACCACCATTTAAGACATGCCTTTTCTCCTTCTTCAACTTCCGCCATGACTGTGGGGCCTCCCCAACTGTGTGAAAGTGCAGCCCATTAAAGCTGTTTGTCTTTGTAATGTACTTAGTCTTGGGTATTTCTTGATAGCAGTATGAAAATAGTCTAATACATAAGGCAAACATATTAATGATAATGACAAATGTACTTTTTTTTTCTTTTTGAGACAGTCTCGCTCTATCACCCAGGCTGGAGTGCAGTGGTGCTATCTCAGCTCACCACAATACTGCCTCCTGGGTTCAAGTGATTCTCTTGCCTCAGCCTCCACAGTAGCTGAAACTACAGGTTCACGCCACCACTTCTGGCTAATTTTTATATTTTTAGTATGGACAGGGTTCCACCATGTTGGCCAGACTGATCTCGAACTCCCAACCTCGGGTGATCCACCCACCTCGGCCTCTCAAAGTGCTGGGATTACAGGCATGAGCCATCTCATCTGGCCCAGACAAATATATTTTTTATGGTAAAACAATCTGTGGGCAGGGAAATGAGAAATAAACTCTTCTGGTATGATTCTCCTAAAAAAAATCTGCATTATTTAAGTTGTAGCACACATTTTGTGGGTAGCTTGTAACCTTTGTTATAGTGAAATATGTATCTTCTAGATGTTTAATAAGAAGATAATTCTTACTGCTGCTTGTCATTATAACTTATGAAAAATTAGAATTTCAATGATTATTCAAATAATTTTAAATGTCTATTTTATAATTTTATATTTATAAATATATAATTTTATTTATATTTTAATTGATTTATTTTTAAAATATAAACTGGTAAGCTGACATATCAATACTGAAATAAATTTTCAAAATAGTAATAGAATGCATTAGCATCATTAATAATTAGTTAATATAATTTGTTTTTTATGTCAAAAAACATGTTTGCAATTTATATGAATTTGTTAGCAAAATTATGTATTCTATTCACTATTATATTAATATAACTATTAATTATAGGTCTTACAAATTCACATACATGTGACAATGTATCCTAAAAATCTCATGTAGTCCATTACTTATCAAAAAACATTTTAAATTATTTTACATATTTTCTGTTTAAAAATTTTACAAGGAGAGAACAGATAAATTCCTACTGTATTATATAAATAGAGGTTCTATAAGGAAGTTTCAAGGGATGAATAACTTTTTATCAGCATAACTTAAAATGGAGATCACAGTATTTTACAGAGATGTAAGAAGAAATCCTTCACAGAACTCTATCACTATGATGTCCAGGAAGAGGACATGCTGGGAAATTAAAAGGAGAATTAAGTATCTTTTCAAAAACAAATTACAATGTAGACAAGGAGTAAAAAATACACACATGAGGTAGTTAAGTAGAAATATAAGGTAAATATGCTAAAGCTATTTTATGCAGATGATTTTAAGTACAAATGAAAGTCTTGAGAAAAGACTCAATGAAGCATGTGGGTCTTGAGATAAGCCAAGCTCTGTTGAGACGGCCAATGTAAAGAGAAAAGCCAGGCTATTCTAGAGCAATGTGAAGAAATGAATCAATTCTATAGAGCAAATGCATGTAGTTTTCTGTGGTCCCAGAGCAAAAAGAAAGAGATTTAAATGTACAATAGAGGTTTTGAGAGTCTCTGACAACTCTAAGTACATCATGTATAGACTTCCTATGTATGTAGTTTTGTTAGAGAGTCCTGATTCTACATGAGGAAACCTAATCCCAGGCATCAGTGTAATTAGAAGGTGAAGTCTTTGAAAGGTGATCAGAAGTAAGGTTTTTCAGTAAAGCCGTCATGAAGGGGATTACTGGCCCTATGAAAGTGTCACCAGGGATCTGCTTTGCCTCTTTCACCATGTGAGAACTCAGCAAGAAGGGGCTATCTATATGAAACTGAGTCCTTGCCTGACACTGAATCTGCCAGTATTTTGATCTTGAACTTCTCATTGTCTAGAACTGTAAGAAATGAATTTGTTGTTTATAATCTACCCAATTAATGGTATTTTGATTTATTAACCTGGATGTATTGAAGTAGGGTTCGATAAAATTATTATGAATCTAACCGAAGATAGAGGCATATTTTCCACATTTGCTATAGAAATAGTATACTTGTGTTAATTATAGAAATTATTTATTTTAATGCATTCAGAGAATAAGCCTAATTGTTAAAATTCAAATCACAATAAGTAATAACCTTTTACTTAAACAAGATAATAAGACAAGGAATCTCAGTGTTTAGTTTGTTTTGTAATGTTGCATAACTGGAATGTAAATTCAGGTATGAATGACTTTGATCTCTCCATTATTCACAAAGTGGAAGAATAGTCTAGCTCTGTTATTTTAACATTATTGTCCCTGAGGTGATATTATAAAGTCATTTTAAATGAGTCTTTAAAACAAAAACTAAAAAGAAAATCTTTTTAAATTTTAAAAGAAACTTTAAAAATAATTTAAAAAAATTCTTTGAAAGTCAATATTTATCTTTCAGAAAAATATAAAGGAAAAAAAAGCCTGTTGTATTAGTTTGTTTACATACTGCTAATAAAGAGATGCCCGAGACTGGGTAATTTATAAAGGGAAGAGGTTTAGTTGACTCATAGTTCCACATAGCTGGGTAGGCCTCACAATCAAGATGGAAGAGAAATGAGAAACAAACTCCTACGTGGCAGCAGGCAAGAAAGCTTATGTAGGGGAACTCCCGTTTATAAAAGCATCAGACCTGGTGAGACTTACTCACTACCAGGAGAGAACAGTATGGGGCAAACCACTCCCATGATTCAGTTATATTCATCTGGGCCTGCCCTTGAAATATGGGGATTATGACAATTCGAGGTGAGATTTGGGAGGAGACATAGCCAAATCATATTATTCTACCCCTGGCCCTTCCCAAATGTCATGTCTTCACATTTCAAAACCAATCATGCCTTCCCAACAGTTCCCCAAAGTCTTAACTGATTTCAGCATAAAATTAAAAGTCCACAGTCCAAAGTCTCATTTGCGATAAGGCAAGTCCTTTCTGACTATGAGTGTGTAAAATCAAAATCAAGTTGGTTACTTCCTGGATACAATGGTGGTCCAGGCACTGGGTAATAAACCCATACAAAATGGGAGAAATTAGCCAAAATGAAGTGTCTACAGGCTCTATGCAAATTTGAAATTTAGCAGGCAGTGAGACCTTACAGCTCCAAAATGATCTTCTTTGACTCCATGTCTCACATCCAGGTCATGCTGATGCAAGAGTTGAGTTCCCACTGTCTTGGGCAACTTTGCCTTTGTGATTGTGTAGGGTATAGCCCCCTTCTGATTGCTTTCACTGGCTGGCCTTGAGGGTCTGCAGATTTTCCAGGTGTACTGTGAAAGCTATTAAATCTACCATTTTGTGGTCTGGAAGATGGTGGCCCTCTTCTTACAGCTCCACTAGGTAATGCCCTAGTGGAGACTCTGTGTGGGGACTCTTACCCCATATTTCCCTTCCACATTGCCCTAGCAGAGGTATTCCATGAAGGCACCACCCTTGCAGCAAAATTTTGCCTGGACATCCAGGTGTTTCCATACTTCCTTGGAAATCTAGGTGGAGGTTCTGAAACTTCAGTTCTTGACATTTGTGCACACACAGGCTCAACACCACATGAAAGCTGCTAAAACTTAGGGCTTGCACCCTCTGAAGCAAGTGTCTGAGCTTTTGGTTAACCCCTTTTAGCCATAGCTCAAATGCAGGGCACCAAATCCTAAGGCTTTATGAAGCAGCAAGGCCCTGGGCCTGACTCCTAAAGCTATTTTTCCCTCCTAGGTCTCCAGGCCTTTGATGGGAGGAGCTACCATAAAGACACCTGACATGCTCTGGAGACATTTTCTTCATTGTCTTGGTAATTAACATTTGTGTCCCCATTACTTATGCAAATTTCTGTAGCAGGCTTTAATTTCTCCTCTGAAAACTGACTTTTCTTTTCTGTCATATCATCAGACTGCAACCTTTCCAAATTTTTATGTTCTACTCCCCTTTTAAACATAAGTTCCAATTTCAAATCATATATTTGTGAATACATAAAACTGAAGGCTTTTAACAGCACCCAAGTCACATCTTGAACACTTTGCAGCTTAGACATTTCTTCTACCAGTTGCCATAAATCATCTCTAAAGTTCACAGTCCACAAATCTCTAGTGTTTATTAGTTGAATTATTTTAGTTCTCTAAATTTTCTACCATACTACAAAAATTTTATATTTTACAGATTTACATTTCTAACCTAGAATGGAAACTTACAACTTCTTCTGAAAATTACCTTTATACTTTGCTTTGTGGATAAAAATTAAAATAATTTTGTTACATCTAAATATATAAATAGTTCAAGAATTTATATTTTGCAATTTTTGTTGTCCTCAATGAAGAACTTGGTGTACACAAATACATCGATTAAAAAAATAATTTTCTCTGTTGTATGGGAATGTAAATTTTTGGGAAATAATGTTCAGTTCTGTTACTATGGTAATCTGATGACTGAAATTCAGTGATCATTTAGGCAACTTACTTATAACAAATAAATGACTCCTAATGGAAAAATGTCTTCTAGTCTATGAAGAACTATGAATAAACTCTAAATACCCAGTGAGGATACTATAGCATTGGATACCTCTGAAGACATAACTGTTATAGGGGGAAGGCTAAATGGGTGTTGTACAAAGAAATGTTAAAGGTGCTATTTACTGCTATGGGAAACAGATTTTAATCCAGAGGATTTTATGTGAGGGCAGTTCCCACACCTGCCCAATAGGCATCTCCTCTATTCACACCTGGCCTGTTCCCTGAGGAGAGACTAGCTTTCAACTGTCCAAGAGACTACTTTAGGAGATGCTGCCACCAGGGTTCTTGCTGAAAGAAATACCTGACAATACTCTACTGTGAAGCAGTTGTTCCTGCCTGACCAACTTCTAGGTAACTGATGCCATGTGTTGGCCTATGGTAGTCTGTGATTCAGAATATTATTTGAATCCTAGGCAATTTCCTGTTGCATATTATGGTATAACTGAACATTCAAATAATATTTAAATCATTTTTTGTCACTTAAGCCCCCTACTCTTTCTACAACATCTACCTTTAAAAAAAAATAATCACCACTCCCCAATAAGCAAATACTTCTGCAGATTCTGACCTCCAAATCTCTTACATGTTAACAACTTTTAAAATAGCAAAAGTCTATTGTTTATATTTTTCTCTAAAGTGTATATGACACAAGAAAAAAAAAATCTACCTTATAATGAAAGCTGCTTTTGTGGATCTTGCTCATGATAATTATTTTTCATTTAAAAATTGACATTTAACAGTAATGTTTCAAATGATTTTTTTTTCCTGACAGCTTATCAGAATATTTTTAGTTGTTATTTCTTCTCATTTATTCAATTTAATCCTCAGAAAATATGTTATAAAGCACTTCTGGGAATTACATATTATACTTGATGTCCCAAGTAGCCTTACAGGGCGTTCTAAAGGTTAATGGATTTTTGTGTGTTGACTGATTTTTTTTTTTTTTTTTTAAGAATCAAAGGGAAACCATTTCAAGTGTCATGTTCCTTTCTCTTT
Source organism: Cebus imitator (assembly GCF_001604975.1). NCBI lineage: Eukaryota > Metazoa > Chordata > Mammalia > Primates > Cebidae > Cebus > Cebus imitator. The sequence continues at coordinate 1,025,092 of NW_016107616.1, read as the reverse complement.
TTCTCTAAAATCTATATTTATAATACATTCAATTGAATATTCATATTTTATTGCTGAGATAGTTTGTATAAGTTTCTCAAATCTTTAACTGTTAAGTTAGCTAAGTCATATGTTAATCTTGATAAGATTAAATCAAATGTTTATATTTTACTTAAAATTTATGGTTATGTAAATAAATTCCAAGTCTATTTTTGTCATAGCATTAATAACTATGGTTTAAGTCAAACCACTAGAAAGGATATGTGCATAAAAGGCACATATTTTTGCATCATATTATGATGTTATAGATTTTAAGAGCATCTCAAAAATAATAAAAATTATTTTCAAATAATCTAAGTTCTTCAATGGATTTAAGGACTAGATTATATTCAGATTCATAGGAAAATGTCTGAATTTGATCCTTAAAATGCACAAACCAATGTGGCTGGATTACCAATTTGATATGTTTATTACTTAAATATGATTGCATTATTCTACTCTGGTTGTCGTAACAAAAATGTCACAAACTGGGTTATAAAAATAGAATTTGTTTCATAGTTCTAGAGGCTTGAAGTCCAAGTTCAAGGTTTTGTCAGGGTTCGTTTTGGTGAAGCCTCTCTTATGGGATTACAGATGGTGGCTTCTTGCTGTGCCCTTACATGGTGTTTTCACTGGTGTCTCCTCTTCTTTTAACGACATCAGTCCTATTGAATAAGGGCTTCACCATTTTTAGTGTCATACTACTGTGTATCTGGGCTTAATTTGCAAAATCTTTAAATAAATTCCAATAACATGGATATGTGGCTTTAAAACTTTACTATGAATAATTTTTTTAAATGATGATAAAATTACCCACAAACATCAGGGAGGTGACACTTCTCTTGCTCGTAGCTCTAGGAAATTGTAAGGCATATGAGGTTAAAAAATAATTTAACCATAATTCCCTCATTAATGGCCCTGTCTCAAAACAGTCACACTGGGGTTAGAACCTCAACATGTAAATTTGGGTGGTGAGGCACAATTTAGTCTATCCAGTCAGACTGGGTAGATCCCCATCAGGGACTTTTCAGTCCTTACAATGATAGTTCAGTTAAAGATCCAAGAAAACTTGAGTGAATCTCAAACAATTCCAAAGAGATTCAGAAAAGTCAAAGCTAGTATTACATTCCTCCTAAATTCAATGAAAATATGTAGGGTAACTAAATTTTAATGGCTACACAGTTTTCTTATAACCTTCAGTGCATAGATAAATATCAACAAATATCCTTTACATTCAAGATTACCTTAGATTATACTGGATATTTCCTTAATTAGGCTATTCTTGAATTTTTCTTTTTCCTTATATCACCCACTTGCTGAAATAAATTTCAGCAAGTCAACTTAACTTCTTATCACATTAATTTCTAAAATTCCAAAGAAATGTACTATATTCTTGAAAGGTCTAGTTATAGTAGGCAGCCTACAGGTATTTACTGATATTTAATATTCTAATTGACACTGATACTTTTCCACTACATATGTGTCACTGATGGTACAAGAGGTGTACACAGAACAGCAAGGTAGGGGTAAAAGTACAGTAGGCGCTAAAACCATCACTTAATCTTTTGGTTCAGTATAAAGTGCCATATTACTGTATGTCTGGGTTTGATTTATAAAACATTAAATCAACTACATCAAATATACATGTGACTTTAAAACACTCCTATGGAGAAATAATAAAAGAATGATGAAATCACCAGCAAACATCAGGGAAAGGACACATCTTGTGCTCTTAATTCTAGGAAATTATAAGGCACATGAGGTTATAAAAAGAAAATAAGCACTGCCCTCAAAAATAACACAACAATTATGACATAATAATATACTGTGTGTATTTATATTGCTTTTATTTTATATTTTCAACTTTTATTTTAGATTCACAGGGTACATGGGTAGGCTTGCTACGTGGGTCTATTGTAGATACTAAAATTTGGGATACAAATGATCTATCACCTAGGTAGTGAACATAGTACACAGTAAGGACTTTTTTGGCTCTTGCCCTCCTTTCCATCTCCCACCTCCAGCAGTCACCACTGTCTATTTTTGCCATGTTTGTGTCCATGTATACTCATTGTATACTCACTGCTGAGCTCCCGCTTATAAGTGAGAACCTGCATGTTCAGTTTTCTGTTCCTGAGTAAATTCAATTAGGATAATGGATTTCAGCTGCATCCATGTAGCTGCAAAGGACATACTTTCATCCTTTTTCATGGCTGCACAGTATTCCATAATGTATATAGACCTAATTTTCTTTACTCAATCCAGCACTGATGGGCACCTAAGTTGATTCCATGTCTTTGCTATTGTGAATAGTAGAAAATGAATATAGGAGTGCACGTCTTCTTCGTAGAACAATTTATTTTCCTTGAGCTATATATCCAGTAGGAGGATTGCTAGGTTGAATGGTAGTTCTGTTTTAGGTTGTTTGAGAAAGTTCCAAACTACTCTCCACAGTGGCTGAACTAATTTACATTCCTACCAGCGGTGTATAAAGCTTTCCTTTTCTCGGCAGCCTTGCCAGTAACTGTTGTTTTTCTACTTTTTGGTAATAGTCAGACTGACTGTGAGATGGTATCTAATTGTGGTTTTGATTTTCATTTCTCTGATGATTAGTGATGTTGAACACATTTAAATATGTTTGCTGGCCACTTATTTGTCTTCTCTTATCTGTTCAGGTATTTTGCCCACTTTTTAATGGAGCACTCTCACAACTCCTATTCAACATAGTACTGGAAATCCTAGCCAGAGCAATCAGGCAATAGAAAGAAATAAAAGGCATCCAAATAGGAAAATAAAAAGCCAAAAGTCCTCCCTTCTCTAATAATAAAATTCTATACCTACAAAGCGCTGAAAACTCCACCAAAAGTCTCCTAGAACTGATAGATGACTTTAGTAAAGTCTCAGGACACAAAATCAATGTACCAAAATTAGCAGCATTACTATACAACATTCAAGTTGAGAGTTAAATCAAGAACACAATACCATTACCATAAACACAAAAACACGAAATGCCTAGGAATACATCTAACCAAGGAGATAAAAGATCTCTACAAAGAGAACTACCAAATGCTGCTGAAATAAATAATAGATGACACAAACAAATGGAAAAACATTCCATTTTTATGGATTGGAAGAATCAATATTGTTAAAGTGGCCATAATGCCCAAAGGAAACTACAGATTCAATGATATTACAATCAAAATACAGACATAATTTTTCACATAATTAAACAAAAAACAATTCTAAAATGCATATGAATCCATAAAGAGCCAAAGCAATCCTCAGCAAAGAGAACAAAACTAGAGGTATCTTATTACCTGACTATACTATAAGGCAACAGTAATTAAAACGGCATGGTACTGGCACAAAAATAGACACATAGACAAATGGACCAGTATACCATATGTCAAATTTTGAATTTTGATCTTTTCTTAGGCTAACGTTATGATTTACCTTATGATAATCTCTTACTATCCTGGGAGTGGTAGAGAGCCTCAGTTCCGGGTCAGCCATGTTATCACATTGGTAAACATTCAATACTTTACAATGTACTATGTTGCTAGATGATTTCTACCCAACTGTAAACTAATATATGTGTACTGGGCACATTTAAACTAGGCTACACAGCTGGTGTGGTGGCTCATATCTGTAATCTTAGCACTTTAGGAGGCCAAGGTATGCAGATCACTTGAGGCCAAAATGCAAACATAAATTTTTATGTTATTAGACAAAAACAATTCTAAAATTCATATGAATCAATAAAGAGCCTAAGCAATTCAAAGCAAAGAGAACAAAACTAGAGGTATCTTATTACCTGACTTTATAATTGTTTCAGCCATCACGGCCAGCACGGCAAAACCCCATCTCTACTAATAGTACAAAAATTACCTGGGTGTGGTTGCACTGGCCTGTAATTTCAGCTATGGCAGAGGCTGAGGCACAAAAATTGCTTGAACCTGGCAGGTAGACTTTACAGTAAGCCGAGTTCGTGCCACTGTACTGCAGCCTGGGTGGCACAGCATTATTCTGTCTCAATCAATCAATAAAGTAAGCTGTGCTAGGCCATGGTGTTCAGCAGATTAGATGTATTAAATGTATTTTTGACTTAGGATGTTTTCAATTTATGAGTTTAAGAATAATTTAAAAATTATGATATATGATATATAACTATATACGTTCATTTTACATTTTTCTTACATTGTTGTAGATGCTTAAGAATATGCATGTTGATCAACCTAGTAGTCATGTATATCATTCAAAAATAAGTATTTTCTGGAGTGTATGTTGAAGTCATTTTTAATCATCTAATTGGATGGTTAAACAACCAGTTTTGGTGACCCTGTGCCTGAATAACCGAGGAGGCTTCACACTATTGAATCTGCCTCTCTCCTCTTGCTTCTATTATTCACACAGTAGTGGAGAGGTCTTTTTAAAACTGACACCAGAACAAGTAACTCCCTGTTACAATATTCCACTGACCATCCATTCCCTCTACTTAAGGTTCTTTGAGTATCTAAAAGTTCTGGCCTCTATCATTTTTCTTGACTTCTTTTCGCTCCTGCAGTTCAGTGATAAAAGTTTTCCTATGCCTAAATCTTTCATACATTTCACACATTTGTAGTTTTGTTTATACACATTTTTACTCAATAAATATTTTAGAGTTCTTTATCCATCATTTTAGCATCTATTTCACCTTTACAGTATTCATACAACTTACTAATCTTCACTGATTTGCAGTTTGTTTCTTATTTGCAAAAAGGATAAAGCAGTTTGGCATATTCTCTTCTGACTTTGTGCATGTTTTATTCTGTGATGTAATCGTAATGGAAAATAGAAAAACCTGGAGGCTAAAATCATTTTATATTCATAAAAAATTATGCATATATTTGCATTTAAAAATGCACCAAATACACTTCCCTACATCCTGTTATAGAAATAGTCCTTATGGTTTTGTGAACAAAAACTTGTCTATAATTTTTTTTTGTTTTAACACCAATATTGCAAGAGTTGTTTGGAAGTTAAAAAAAGATATGCATTATTTGTACTTCTTACAGTATAATGTCAAATTGAAGTGGAATTACCATTGAGTTTATTACCGTTGTTTAAATAATGTTGAAACAAGTTATCTGTGAGATTGCATTGTAGGACAATTGACTTAGCCTTCTACTCTTCTCAAGTTAGAAATAGATGCTCCTTTTACTTTTAAATTTGTTCTCAATTTCTATCCCAATCTATATGGCAACTCTATCAATTTTCTTTTTCCTCCTGATTCTGAGAGTGTTTTATATTCATAAATATTTGGAAAATGAATGCCTTTCTGTCAGGTAGAATTGTCAAGCCATCCATTGTTTTACACAGGATAAATGCAAGAGGAAATGATTTGTGAGGTGTGTTTCATTATTTCTGTTATTTTATTCATAAATATTCCAGACATCCAAATATTCAGTCTCTTTTGGTGATCTAGCTTATGTGTTTGAATTTGAGGTGCTGAGTACTGGAGGATAAAATTGTCTCCATGAGAGACACAGAAACCATTACTGCAGAAGATCAAGCATAGTTTGGTAGGAGTTGTATATTTTATCAACGTATGTTTTATCCCAGTATTATCCACAATTATTTTGTCACTTTGTCATTTTATCTAAGGATCCCTTGTTGGATAGATATGAAATAATATATCCCTTGTTGGATATCTTTCCAAGGAGAAAGCATGGATAATGCCCACAGATAGAGTCAGGTCCAGCCTGAAACTAGTTTGCCATTCTTGGAGTATAGAACAGTAGTGAATAATAATGACCTGGAATCAGACAGTCTTGGCTGTGACTAGTTATGTGGGGAAGTTTACACATCCCTTTGTGAACTTGAATTTCCTGATCTATTATATAGTGGATATAATTATATTTCTATTTCAAGGGGTACCTGTAAGACTAAATGAGGTAATAACATATAACTCAGTAGAATGCACGTAGGTAGCACTCAGTACATTTTAGAAATCATTACTAGTGTCTTCTCAGGAAAGGTCAAGTGCAAAGAACATTTCACCATTTACAAGTTTTTTTTTTGTAGGGAGAGGAAAACCATAGATATGATACTTCTTCAACAAGATTGAGAGTACCGAAAGAAGAAAAACAGGGAAGGAAAAAATTGGAAATATTTTGGTGGTGAGGAAGTAGAAAACAGTGAATACTTAGGAATTATTGGAAAAGAAGACTTTAGGATTTTCTGGAAATGATATTTTAAAATGGCTTTAATGATAAAGGCTTCTCCAGCTTGCAAAGAGTAGTGACTGCCTGTAGGCAGAGCCCACACTGAGTTTAGTTTGGCATGAGGTGCCAAACTAAAATGGAAAATAAAAAATCAAAATAAAATATGTACAAAATAGATCCTAAACTGGTGAAGACACTCTCCAATGATGTAATGGCACTTTTGCAAATTTGCATTTTTGATGCCACTCTTTTTTTTCTTTGCCATGTACTATTCATATTTGCTGAACTGAGAATATGACATTATACACTGTATTTTATTTCTTTTTTTTTTAATTGTACTTTAGGTTCTGGGGTACATGTGCATGTCATGCAGGATTGTTGCATGGGTACACACATGGCAATGTGGTTTGTTGCCTCCATCACCCCATCACCTACATCTGGCATTTCTCCCCGTTATCCCTCCCCAACCTCCCCATCCCCCAGCTGTGCCTCTCCGGCCCCACAACAGACCCCAGTGTGTGATGCTCCCCTCCCTGTGTCCATGTGTTCTCATTATTCAACACTCACCTATGAATGAGAACATGTGGAGTTTGATTTTCTGTTCTTGTGTCAGTTTGCTGAGAATTGTGGTTTCCAGATTTACCCATGTCCCTAAAAAGGACATGAACTCATCCTTCTTTATGGCTGCATAGTAATCCATGGTGTATATGTGACATATTTTCCTTGTCCAGTCTATCATCGATGGGCATTTGGGTTGGTTCCAGGTCTTTGCTATTGTAAACAGTGCCGCAATGAACATACATGTGCATGTGTC
>NW_016107616.1:962763-1017927 GCF_001604975.1 Cebus imitator | reverse complement strand
GGAAATTTATAGCAACAAATGCCCACATGAGGAGTGAGGACAGATCTAAAATCGACCCCCTATCATCAAAATTGAAAGAGCTAGAGGAGCAAGATTTAAAAAACTCAAAAGCTAGCAGAAGACAAGAAATAAGATCAGAGCTGAACTGAAGGAGATAGAGACACAAAAAATCCTTCAAAAAATCAATAAATCCAGGAGCTGGTTTTTTGAAAAGATCAACAAAATAGACAAACCACTAGCCAAATTAATAAAAAAAAAAGGGAGAAGAATCAAATAGATTCAATAAAAAACAAAAGGGGACATCACAACCGATAAAACTCTTAAAAGTATAGTCTGTACTGATACAATATGGGGGTTTCAGCACTACAGCTAATCATTTAATGAGAGATTTCTCATTTTTTGTCTTGACATCAACCACATGGCCAGGTATTATGGAAAATTTCAAAAACAGAATTATTGTCTTTCCCTCACTTTCATTTATCTTAGTACAATTAGCATTGTATTTTTCTATGATGCTTGTGGCAGAAGAATATATGTAGATTATATGTAAACATAAATACATAAACATATATTATAAATACCCAATAGATACATAAGTGTATATTGACCAGTGATGAGGTTTATAGGTTCTATAAACATATTGTCATTATATTTCTTCCTGTTTTACATTTTTGAGATTTAAAATCCAAATTTTAGGAAAGTTATGTCTCATGAGTGGTTTTGAAGTGAGGTAATGTCTTTATTGAAACGATAGATCCACACACATTAATTATATTAGAAAATGGTCCAAGTTGAAGCTGCTGAAGAAAGTACCCAAGACCTTATCCAACATTCATTCTCCGCCTAAAACAAGCAGAATGGTAAAAACTGAAGGTAGACATATTTTCAACAGAGCTTAGAACTTTAATTTTTCTGCAGGAAAAAAGAATAATTGGTATATATTTTTATTTTCTCAGGTAACGAAATTAGTGAGATAATAGCAAACATGGTTAATTTTTCAATGGCACTGACCAACTTGGAGTTGTTTCATTTTAGCAATGTTTAAATTAGAGTCATATAGCCATGATAAGTGAGGTTGACTGCAAGAGGTAACTAAACCAGTAGACAGGATAAATGGAAAAGTGATGACATTTTCACTCATCTCTCTAGAGTAAAGTTAATTGAATGTCCCTTTCTTATCAATTTCAGATTTCCAGAGCAATATCTTCTTTAAAAGGCAGAGAAAAGATTAAATGTCCATCTCCTTAATTCTGGAAGTCCAGTTATAATTTCAACAATTGATAAACAGAATTTTGCAGTAAAAGGTAGAATATTTCAAAAATCATCATAAGTCATCAGAACTAGACAACCAGAAGGCCACTTGATAACAACACGCTAGGTCTCCATGGAATACTAGTTAGCTTATTTAACTGCAAGCTCTATAGTTCCATGCCACTGCTCATGTCCTATGCATGAATAGCAAAGGTTTGTGCAGCTCAGTCAAGAGACAGGTGCTTACTGGGCCCTGATGCTGGAAGCATTTCTCTTTCTTGGTGTGTGGTTTCTAATATTTTTTGTTTCTCGCCACTTGCCCCCCAGCACCCCCTTGCATAGTGGTTATTATATTAATAACGTGGTCAGGGATGGACAACTCCTTCTAGTCAAATCTTTCTTAGGAAGGCATTGTATCAACAGGGAATAGCAACAACAAATACAAACCAACAGTAACAATAGTTTGACCCTAAGGCTTATTGGAACTTTTATTTAGTTATATTTTATGATTTTTTCCACTTTAGGGGAGACAGGGAAGTGAACTTAGAATTTCAAGAGTCTGTGAGTTTGATGAAAAGATTAATTAAAACTCTTATTTAAGCTTACCTCTATCATGGAAAAAAACATCGTGCACAATTTACACTGACTAAGAAAATACTGAGTGATTTTGAAATCAACCACTAATACTACCATCGCTAATTTCTTTACAATCCTTTTTTCACATCAAGTGCCCTTTTTTTATATTTTCCTTTAAAATCCAGCCTAGCAGATAGATGCTATCTTAGTAGTTCACTGTTTGAAAATGAGATTGAGGAATTGTGATTGAGCCATCCTAGTGAGACACAGGAGACTTGTTTTTGCCATTGCTGCTGGATAGAAAGAGAATTGAGAAAATGCATGGAAATTACATAAAAAAATTTATTTTCTGTAGTATTTTTACTGTATAAAACAGTTGAGTCAATAGTGAGGTTTCATATTATTAAATTCCATGGAATCTAAGTGATGGTATTATATAACTTTCTTTTGAGTTTGTTTGGACATTATAGCAATGTAAAATTTAAATCAGAAATAACTCATCAACTGACTTTTCTACTGGAATGTGAAGTCTTGAGGTGAGATTAATTAATATTCTGTTGTATTCCATTTAAAATGCTATGGAGAAAATGGATTCATACAATTTTTATTGTGCCAAAGTGTTGGTTTCATATTATTGAATTGATTCAAAGGCCAAGTTAGATGTCTCAAACTCTGTAGTTCTTTGTTTCTGAGGGGTACAATAGCCCTGAGAGAGAGAAATTAACTCCTATGTATTATTAATGGCTAATCATTAATGAGAGAAAACAAACTTACTTGGGGAGAATTCTAGGTTGATCTCAATTACTAATTTCTATTGATTTTATATAGAAATATATAGACAAATAAGGTGCCAAATAGTAAAGATATTTCTTAAGCCATAATATAGGCACAGTTTTTTTTTTTTTTTCCCCTTGTAAGAGTTTGATGTCTTTGAGGAATTTCTTTCTTTCTTGTCCTGCTGCTTGAAGGAGAAGAGGCTGGAGTTATTTTCACCCAAGAGTTGCCCCACCTAAAGCCCTATGACCTAGAATAAATTTCCTTGGATAGGATTTTCTTTACCATTGGAGTAGTCAATTTAAAAGAAACTAAAGAAATGAGGGCAAAATAATGAAAATTGAATAACAAAATCCTTTCTATGCTTATGTCTACTTTGCATTCTTTGTAATAGGAGGGTAAAAAAACCTTGGCAAGAAAACTGGATTTAGAAATTCGTGATCCAATGTCTGCAATTTTTCTGTCTCTATCCTTTGCAAATATGAAAAACAGAAGGCAAATGGCATCCGTTCTAGAGAAAAGGAGCAGCATCTTACAGATGAATTTCTTCATTTATTTAGGTAATAAGTGATCAGAATGATTCAAACAAGTTCGGAATTTATGTGCATATCTGTTTCTTCATAAAGTACTACATCTTAAAAATATTGTCTTAAGCTATTTATGTGTTGCAAACATTTTGAACAGATCATATTTTCATCCACAGATTACTTAAAATGCAAACTCACAAAAAAACTAATGCATATTATGAGACTTAAAAATTAAGGCATTTCAGTACTTGATAAGATAGTAGCAATTTAACTTGTTACAAGTAACAACAGTTAATACAATATTTTTTATTGAAATATGGAGGGCCTAGCTTCTACTTAAAAACTTTCCATCAAAGAATAGGCCTCCACTATTTGAGAATGTCCATTTCTCTGTCTTCAGTGCTTTGTTTATTAAAGAAGAAGGCAGCTTTACTAGGGAAACACATGGAAGGGTAGAAAAGTACACAAAGAGGCAGAAATGACTTGATAAGTTGTTGGGGTGGCAGGTGTTGCTCTATGTCACAGTTTGAAGTCCATGCGTGTGATCCTTTTCTTAAATAAATGAATTCACAGTTTTAATCAGATTCTCATAGGTTTTTGCAGCTCTTTCCTACCAACCCCCAATATCAAATAAGGACCAGTGTTTTAGAAATCTGTATGTTTCTCCTCAAATTTTTCTTATTGAGATGTAAAACAAAATTTTAAATTAATTATTTTAACTATTGTACTTTTGTAATTGACAGAGAATATTTACATATTTGTAAGAAAGACAAATCAAAACCAAATGCACATTTTTTTTAGAAATATGTATGTGCATGTGTGTATATGTATATATTAAATCATATCAGTCTTTTGTGAGTAGGAAGAATTAACCAGTATAATTTTAAAGAAGAGGTTTTTTTTTTTTTTTTTTTTGTTTTTTTTTTTTTTTTTTTAAGTTTGTTTATAGGCAGAAACCTTCAAATATTGATTTTTTGTTTATTTATTAGGGGATGCAACAGAGAGGCACAAAAGAGTCACTGAGGAATAAAATCTCTGCTTCACTCATAATGGCCCTGCTTTTGAGGTTTGTGTCTGACCTTTATAACTGCCTGAATATAGCTTTCATAGTTTAATTGTAATTTGGCAATTCAAAAACATTATTACATGTGATGTATTTTTAAGCAATAAAATGGATTCAGAGATATCAAGTTGAATAGAATATAAAAAGAGGTTGAGATTAATTGTTATCTGGTGACAGCATAGTAAATTAAGGAGATAATTACTAAGATACCATTAGATCCAGACACAGGAGATCAGCTTGCATATCTTTCAGTCTTTTTAGTAGGTTTATTATGATCAACGTTTATACTCTTTGATTTTTTTGTTATACAATATGTTATCTATATCTATAGCTATATCAATTTATATTTATTTCTGTATCTCCTGAAGAAAGAGCAGATTTAAAGAAGTGATATCTTAAAAAGGAAAATTTCTCATGTAACAACTTAAAGCAGACTCAAGCTAGTAAGCTACATTAGAAAGGTTACTAGTGCTCAGAAATAATTAGCAGAGCCCAGGAGGAATACCTTCCTTTTTTGGATGCCTTTGCAACAAAGATAGGATATAGAGACAGTAAAATTGCTTTTTTTGTTTGTTTTAAAGATTAATCCAAACTTCAGTATTCTTCAAATCCCCTGCTCAACATAATTTGTTATTCTTTTGTAATGTAAATTTCGCTTGATATTTTCTAATATTACATTTTCTCACTCAAAAGAAGTTTTACAACATGTTGCTTAGTTTCTAAAACTTGGAACTCCTCTGTTGAATAAATAATGTCATCATTAAAGCAAATATTTCTGTAATTTATTACGTGCGAGATATTTTCTTAAGTCCTTGCATGGATTACTCCTCTCTCTCTCTCACTCTCTCTCTCTCTCTCTCTCTCTCTCACACACACACACACACACATACTTCCCTTGAGAAAATAAATATCATATCTACTTTTCAAATAAACAGAGAAAGATCAGAGTTAGTAAGCAGCTAGACTATGGTCTAGTCTGTGCTATTAACAAAGGATATGTTAATACACTGAGTTAGGGTACTATATTAACATACGTAACATATTGTTATCCTACATATTTTTGTAATAGCTTTAAGCAGTAATTGATATGCAACACAATTTACTCATTTAAAATGTACCACTCAATGCATTATGCAACCACAATCACAATCAATTTTGAAACATTCATCACCCTCCAAAAATAAATACCCCTTTTCCTTTAGCTGTCATCTCCTCAATACCTCCTAAGAAATCACAAATCTACTTTGTCTTTATGAATTTTTCTTTTAATGTACTCATGTGGTTTTTGTGACTGTCTTTCATATAGCCTAATATTTTCATAGTTAAATCATATTATACTATGTATCACTACTTCAGTCCTTTTAATGGCCAAATAATATTTCAATATATGGATACAACACATTTGTTTATCCATTGTCAGCTGATGGACATTTGGTTTGTTCCCACCATATGGCTCTTATGTACAATGCTGCTATAAATATTTGCATGCAACTTTTTGTATAAAGATATGTTTCATTTTACTAGGGAATATATCTAGAAGTGGAATTGCTGAGACATATGGTAACTTTATGTAGGATTGTTTAAGGAACTACCAGACTGCTTTAGAGCGCAATTGTATCATTTTACATCTCCAACAGCAGTATATGAGGGTTCTCACACTCTGACTCCATACCTAACAGTTATTATCTTACTCTTTTTAAAATTTTTGAGACAGGGTCTTTCTCTGTTGTTACCCAGGCTGGAGTGCAGTGCTGCAAACATGGCTCACTTCAGCCTTCACCTCCTGGGCTCAAACAATCCTTCTGCCTCAGTTTCGGTTATAGCTAGGACCACAGGTGTGTGCCACCACACCCAACTAATTTTTAAAAACATTTCTGTAGAGATGGGGGTCTCACCATCTTGCCCAGGCTGGTCTTGAACTCTTAGCTCAGGCAATCCTTCCGTCTCGGCCTTCAAAAGTGCGGGGATTACAGGCAAGAGCCACTGCGCCCTGCCAGACTTTTTAATTCTAGCCACCCTGGTGGGTTGCCTAATAGTATGACTGCAAATTTGATTTGCCTTCACCTCCTGACTAATGATGTTGAACAGATTTATACATGCTTATTAGCAATCTGCATATCTTCAATTCAGAACTTTTGCTTACATAGGATAATATGCTAGGTGAAAGAATCCACACACAGAAAGACAAATACTGTATGACTTCATTTATTTGTGGAATTGAAAAAAAGTCAAACTCACAGAAGTAGAGAGTAGCATGGTAGTTTCAAGGGTCTGGAGGCAAGAGAAAATGGGGAGATGTTGTTCTAATGGCACAAACTTTCACTGAGACAATGAAAAGTTCTAGGGATCTCATGCACAGCATAGGTGGTGATGGATGTGTACTTATACTTAATCATCATGTTGTACACATTAAGTATATTTAGTCTTTGTCAGTTAAATATTTTAAAATAAATAATTACAAAACAAGAAATTTCACCAGTTTAAAAAATAATACACTATTTTTTAAGAACAGTTCTAAGTATATAGAAACATTGAGGGGAAGTACTGAGAGCTCACATATGTTTGCTCCACCCCTGCATGTAGTTTCTCCATTAATATCTTGCATCAGTGTCATCCATTTCTTATAACTGAGGAACCAGTACTTCTTTTTTACTTTTATTTTAGATTCAGGGGTACGTGTGCAGGCTTGCTATATAAGTAAATTGCGTGTCATGGGGATTTGGTATACAAATTATTTTATTACCCAAGTAATAAGCATAGTACCCAATAGACAGTTTCAATCCTCACACTCCTTCCACCCTTCTTTCTCAAGTAGGTCCAAGTGTTGTTGTTGCCTTCTTTCTGTCCATATGCATTCTGTGTTTAACTCCCACTTATATGTGAGAACATGTGGTATTTAGTTTTTCCTGCATTAGTTTGCTTAGGATAATGGCCTATAGCTCCATTCATGATGCTGCAAAGGAAATTAACTCATTAATTTTTGTGACTACATAATATTCCATGGTGTGTATACACATTTTTCTCATCCAGTCTGCCAATGATGGGCATTTAGGTTGATTCCATGTCTTTGCTACTGTGAATAGTGCTGCAATGAACATACACATGCATGTGTCTTTATGGTACAACAATTTATATTCTTTTGATACATACCCAACAATGAGATAACTGGGTCAAATGGTAATTGTTTTAAGTTCTTTAAGAAATTGTCAAACTGTTTTCCACAATGTCTGAACTAGTTTACACTCTCACCAAAAATGCATAAGCATGAGAAACTGGTATTCATGCACTTCATGGTTTACATTAGGGTTCACTCCCTGTATTTTACAATTTTATGCATTTTGAAAGATGTATAACTTCACACACCCAGCATTATAGTATCATACAGAACAGTTTCATTGTCCTAAAAATTTGCTGTGATCTGTCTTTGTATCCTTCCCTTTCTCCGTTTTAACCCCTGGCCACCACTGACCTTTTAACTGTCTCTATATGTTTTTCCTTTCCAGAATGTCAGATAGATGGAATAATACAGAATTGAGACTTTTCAGATTGATTCCTTTCACTTAGCTATAGGCATTTAAGAATATTCCATATATTTTCATGTCTTTATAAATCATCCTATTTTATGGATTAACACAGTTTATCCTTTCACCTATTGAAAAACATCTTGATTGTTTTCAATTTTTACAAACTGTGAATAAATATGCTATAAACATTTGTGCATAGGTTTTTGTGTGGACATATGATTTCAACTCATTTGGGTAAATACCTAAGACTGCAATTGCTGGATTATACAAAAATACTATGTTTGGCTTTGAAAAACTATTTTTGCAACTATTTTCATTCCCAACAGCAATGAATGAGAATTCCTGTTACTCCACATCCTTACTGGCAATTTGGAGTTGCCAGTGTTTTATTTTTTATTTCTTTTTAAGTTTAAGAAGTAGTTTACTTAACAGCTCCCATAGCATAGGAAAAAATCCAGAAGGTTACACACCAAAATTCTTACAGAGGTTATATATTTTCATGGTAGAATTAAGAGGCTTTTTTGTTTGTTTGTTTTTCAGCTGCTCTCTGGCCATTTAATTAGTAATTATACTAAAAAGGTCTTGCTTTTATATTTCTAACATGAAAATTAACCCTCAGAACACTTGTTAATTCTAATTGCAGTTTTCATAGTTTTTAAGATAAAATTCAAGAAGCAGAATATCATCAAATAAACACTGGAATTTTAGAAGTGTATTTTAGATATTGTTATTTGTTAATGAAATAAATGATAATCAGATACTTTCCTTAAAAGTTTAGAAAATACAGACAACTCAGCATATAGCTTAATATTTTGTTTCTCAATAATCTTCATATCAAGGCACATTTGTCATTGTCTGAATTGACCATAATATATCCTATTTATAAAAATATTTGTTGGGTAGATTTGTTAGCAGAAAGATGAGGAAGTTGAACTTTTGAGAATATACTTGACCAGCAAAGTTAAAATGGAGAAGAGTTGATTTGTTGTTTGAGTTTACATAAGATATTCTCTCATTCCTAAAGTCAGAGGTATATTAAGATCCAAAAATCCAAATATGCCATAGTGCCATATTATGGGCAAAGAAAGACCATCTGGCAAGTAGCTAGTTAGGCTTAGTTAAACCTTTGCAAATTCAGGAGTCCCACAGTGGCTTTCTGTCTCTGTACATACTGTGGCTCCCTTCTTTTGGATTAGAGCTCTTTTTAAATTTGTATTTTGAAACAAATTTAAACTTAAACAATACTTGCAGGAATAGTTAAGTGAACTTCCACATATCCTTTATCTATATTTACCAGTTGTTAAAATTTTGCCATATTCACTTCACCACTCTCTACATAGTAGTAGTAATTTTTGCTCAACAATTTGAGAGTAGGTTAGAGACATCTTTGCCCTTTCTTTTAACACTAGCATGCATTTCCTAAAAGCAGATGTTCTTTTGTGTAGTCCTGATACAGTGATCAAATTCAAGAATTTGTACTTCAGTAGAATGGTATGATATAATATAGAGTTCATGTTAAATTTTTTTCTAACCAACAATTTTTTTTTCCTTTTCTTTAAAACTATTATTTTAGGTTCAGGGGTAAATGTACAGGTTTGCTATGTAGGTAAATTGCATGTTGCAGGGGTATGGTGTACAAATTATTTCATCACCCAGGTAATAAGCATAGTATTCTATAGGGAATTTTTCGATCCGCACACTCCTCCAAACTTCCACCATCAACTAGGCTCCGGTGTCTTTTGTTTCCTTCTTAAACTTTGAGTGTGCACATGTGTGTCTGTTGTCTCTTTATGACATGTAAGAGCTCTTAAATGTTCTTGCTATGAGTCTCATTAGATTTATGGTTTGCAAATATTTTCTTCCATCTTGTAGGTTTTCTTTTCAGTTTCTTGGGATTGTTCCTTCAAGCACAGAAGTTGTATTTTGGATTAAGTCCAACATATATATTTTTTCATTAATTACTTGTGTTTTGGTATCATATCTAAGGAACCACTGCCAGATTGATGGTTAGAAATATTTGTGCCAATGTTTTCTAATTAAAAATTTGTACTTTTTCTTCTTAAATTTATGTATCTGACCTATTTTGAGTTAATTTTTATATGTGATATGAAGTATGAGTATGACTTCCTTCTGTGCATGTGAATATCCAATGGACTTAGCACCATTGATTGAAAATACTGTTCTTTCCCTGTTGAATGCCTTTCGCACTCTTGTCAAAATCAATTAACCTTGTTTGTTTGTTTTCTCTGGACTCTCAACTCTATTCTATTGATTTGCAAGTCTATTGTATGCTGCTGCCACACTACTTGGCTTACTGTTGCTTTGCCACAATTTTTGAAAGCAGAAAGAGTAGTTCCTACATCTTTGCGCTTTTTCATGACTTTTTAGGTTATTTTGAGTCCTTTGAGTTCCCAAATCAAATGTAGAACTGCCAATCTTTACAAACAAGCCTGCTGAGATTTTGATAAGAATTCCATTGAATTTGTAGATTAATTTGGGGAATACTGCCATATTAACAGTATTAAGTGACATTAACATGGATGCCTTCCATTTATTTTGGTCTCTAACTTATTTCAGTGACATTTTTGTAGTTTTCAGAATGTAAATTGTGCTGCATTTGTTAAACTTATTCCTAAATATTTTTAATCTATTGCAGATGAAATTGTTTTATTAATGTCATTTTGAATTTATTCACTGCTGTGTTGCTTATTTTTTCAACTCAATTTTGAACCTTGATCAGTAATATAGTGAATTATATTAAAACTAAATAACAAATGCCAGAGTTGGATGTAATCTCATATGTTTTGACATTCTAAATATTTTGTTAAGTGTTATAAATAAATGATATAAAAATATATAATATATAAAGCATATATAGGAAATATTTTCAAATAGAAACAAAACTCAGTGCTATAAAACTTCATACTAGGTATAGTAAGAACTGTGAATAGATTAAAATAATTTATTTCTACTTTGAAGGAGAGACCTTCAAAACTAATTTTAGGACACTAATAAATTAATATAATACACTTCACTCCCAAATTTGTAATACTAGTTTAAAATTAACCAGTTATTCAGTTTTCAAGAAAAGATTTATGTGAAATATTAAGCCTGAAACAATAATTATTGAATATATTTTTGTTCATTTTATAATAGTGAATCCCAGAAATCAGGAGGAAACAAATTAATACATATCATCTTTCTGGAAGCTGTTATAATAAGCAAGATAGAGCAAATATCTGTTGAAAAGGAAATACTTTTAAGATTGTTAGGTGAAAACAGCTGATGTGCAATTTCTGATTCCTTGTGCACATGTACATACTAGAGTTTGTTATGTATGTACGCTTGTTTTTTTGACAACAAATACTTGATGGGCAACAAATTATTACAAAATGGGGCCCTTTTTGTTTTACATTTTTCTTCTGTCTTGAAAAAGTAATAAATTTGATAAAAGGCACAAGCGTAATGGGAAATTGAGGCTTCACTCTGTAAAAAAATTGTCTGTACAGAATTTAATACAGATACAAGGTGAATTCCTGAGATAGAATCAGTCATAAGATCTCAAACCTACTACTGCTTTCCTCTGCTACTTTTCTGGGAGGCTGAAAACCTTAAAACATATTTAAAACACTGCACTGAAAAAAGACATGTGCCAGGGAATTGACTTTGCCCTTTTTAAATGCTAATATGTGAGTCAGCCACATTTGTATGGATGTTGACAGAAAATACCAGGTTCCTGGATCAGAAACAAAGAAATCATATCAGTATAGTTGTTCTTGTTTCCTGAACTCTAAATCCCACAGGGCCAACTGATGCTGGTTTGTGTGGTAGATTATTCCACAGAAGAGGAACTCCAAGTATAAAAAAACACACTGATGTAAACGCAGGCAGGAAACAAGCCTACTCTCTTTGCAGAGAGAGGCATTTCTTTCCCTCTCCAAATCCCAAACTGCATAAACAGTCCAGAAAAAAAAAAATGACCAAGGTTCAGGATCTAATAATCCTAATTACATAGCAAGATCTATATGAGCATAATAATTTGATGGTGGACTTCCTCTCAACAATCTCGCTTAGGCCACACAATTTATTGACCTCTGGAACATTTTCATGTTAGTATGCTATTCTATCAACTATTCTAAAGAATGTGACATATAGAGGCGGAACCCAAATCCTTTCAACTTGTTTTATACAAGATTTAGCTGGCATTCTTATCAACAGGACTCTATGCAAGAACATAACGCTAACATATAGTGTTTTTCTTAACCATACTTCCAATATTTCATGCCTATCCAGGTGGGAAAAAAAAACCCATAAATCATTGAGTCTACCTTAGAAAACTAGGAGGCTTTCTTCTTAAATCTCTGTTTTGAATTTCCATTTGTCCCAAAGCAATATTCCAACTATTTCAGGATTCATTGCTTATTGCACTGACTTTGCCAAGGTCTGCAAGGAGAAAGGATAGGGCAATTCTATCAACAAATCCACTATGTCTAGTAACTTGAACCTCACATGATTATCTTCCAAAAACAAGGTGGTGTTATTGATACTTTAAGCTAACATCAGGGAAAAATTCCCACTACATTTACTAATCCCTATTCTAGCAATAAATTCCTACAGGTTGTGCATAAATCATAAGTCAGTTATCACTCCAGTGAACTTCATCAAGTAACTTGGAGTCACCTCCTATTGGAAAGATTCTACAGTTGTAAACCAATAGAATAGAATCAGCATTTCTTAAAAATGTGAAATTCTCTTATGACCACAACCATGCACAATACATTACAGTTTGAGTAGCAGATAACTTTCTGCCAGGCTTCCACATAAAAAGGATCAATCATCTTGACACACATGGTGCCCTCAGTATAAATGTGTTATTGTTGCAAGTGTTGTTTAGAATTTTCACACTAGAAATTTCTTTAGTTGGGAGGGGTGACTTGATTCCAATTGGTTGCATCAGGGAACAGATCCTTACCATGGGCATCTGCATTAGTAAATCAGACTTTCTGGTTGGCAGTAAAGACTTTATTCCCTGACAGTTTACAGCTCCAAAGAGAAGTTTCTTTAATCTTCCATTATCTAGTCTCCCAAGTGGTGGTATAGACAGCTAGAGTGTAGGCAACAGCCTGAGATAATAAAAATGTCGCCAAGTTCATCAAGGGAAGCGTTGGCTGGGTTATGGGTACTTTCTTGAGCTCTGCCAACTGAACAGATAGACCATATTGGCTTTGGTTGTGTATAGCTTGTGCCGATTTTGGACAGATGGTTTTCCAAAGCAGTACAATGCATACTATTATATTTCAGCATAGCAAAGCAATCAGTGAACCAGGTACAGGCATTTAGTGAAATCTCTGTGAGTAGAAAGCCTCATTAAGCAAGCAGTTTTACTTAAGTCAGTGAAGTGAGAGATAAATTTTCCTCCAAAGGGGTGACTTTTACTTTTTAGTATAAATCTGAGATGCTGCAAAAGTCTGATCTAACCTTGTGTTAACACAAGGTTAGATCAGACAGGTGAAACCATTGCTCCGGGAAATAGCTTATCTGAGTATCATGACTGCAGTTAATTTTCAAGCTAAAATATTGTCTTCAGCCTCCTGTGATCATATACTATTTCTCCTGGGCTACCTGGGAGAGGATAGGAGGTCAGGTTGTAGAGTAAATTACATGTCTTCCTATCTCTGTACACAATTCTTGAGTGGGAGACATGTAGTACATCAACTATGGGGGCTTAAACAATAGTCAATTTAACATTTATTCCCTCACCATGGATGCCTTCCAAGGCCTATTTAAAAAAATTTTAGTGCCCCTTTCTTCTATGGGACCAGCTAAAATAGTAATTTGGGCACTTAATTCCAGCAAAGTCATGAAAATGTGTGTCTTCCATCCTCTTCCCTGGAAAGTTGCCAGAATACCCATGTTAAGTATGGCTTTGTCCCCACTGGAAACAAGGAGACTATGTACATATTTTCCTTTAGAGTAAATAAAGTCAGGGTAAAGAAACAGACTAGGATCTGGGTACACACACATACACATATGCATACAGAGAGGTCACATTCACTAGCATTAGAGAAAAGGCCTGAAACAGTAGAGTCTAAATACCAGTCAATTATCCATGTATTGTTTCCCATGAGAGGTTTTCAGTCTTATAAAACTCTCCTTGTATGAACCATAGCTCCCTTATAGCAGCCAGGACTCACTGCTGAAAACTTGGAGAGGTTTTATTATTATCTCAAAAAAGATTTAAGGTCAGAAAAAAAAAAAAAAAAAAAAAAAAAAAAAAAAAAAGCAGTAGCGCTGTTCACTTGCTGTCATTTCTCCCTGTTGAGCATTATATGCCTCAAACCTGCATGATCCAGGTAAATTAGCCAATGCTGTAATGATGTGGTTATAGCAGTCATGCATTTCTCTCAGATCATGCTCACTGTAAGTATATATCTCTGTAAATATTGTCATATTGTCTGCAGTTGGTAGAACCTTCCTTCAACCCCAGAAGAAATTTATTGCTAATTGTCACAATGGGGCTGACAGCTGAACTGGTGAGATCCACATGCCTACAGGAAAGGTGTTTTTGAGCTACTACCTGCTATTCCCCATTATTAAAAAGCTGCACAGTGGAGAGCTATTTGTTGGACAAATCCTGTATAATCTGTTCAATATATCTACCACTAATCTCAAGGACTTCCCTTAAATCCCATTAATTGGCTCTATTCCTGAAGGTTGTATCTCTATCAGTATCCCATCTGTCTAATAAAAAGTGTGAAGGGATTGACTTTACCCTATTTATAAGCCAATAAATTCATCTGATACAGTCAATGGATGCCAACAGAAGATCCAGGCTTCTTGGTCAGAGACAAAAAACTATATTACTCACAGAATAAATAATAACCAGAGTATCAGCATAGTCGTAATCTGCATGGGGACTTAATTGCATCAGTATAAGAGAAATATGAGCTTAATTTCTGTCACTTTCATTGAAAGCAGTAAGCAATAATGTTCTTTGTGCAGAAAGAGATATGATATCACCTCTCAGAATTGCCACTTGCATAAACAGTCCTTAAAAAATGCTCTCAGGTCTTGCAATTTTAAAACAGTCTGAAAGATGTGCACAGTTCAACAGGCCCACAGAGGGCTGCTTCCAAACACCATGTAACTAGTATCCAGAGTAAGAAACAGAATATTACCAGCACCTGAAAAACTATTCTTGTGCCACTTCCTTCCAATTACCACTTGCACTCAAAGTTTCTTATTTCTAAATGTTATATGTATCTTCATTTCTAAATGCATCAATTATGATTTTATACTTGGATAAATTAGGAACAACCAGTATATTCTCACTGAGTCTGGCTTTTTCTGCTAGAAATTATGTTGATGATATTCATCCATATGGCTGTATATGGTTGTGGATTGTTCATTCTCATTGCTGAATAGTATTCAATTCTGGGAATATAACATGCCTTATTTATCCATTCTACTACTGGCATACATTTATGTAGTTTTCAGTTGAAAGTTGTTTTAAGTAGTGCTGATATCCCCATTATAGTGTATCCTTTTTGAAGAACATATTTATATATTTCTATCGAGTATATACCTAGGAGTAATACTGTTGGGTCATAGAAAACGCACCATTGCCTAACAGAATTCTAAAGTGATTGTAACAATTTATACTCAGTACAAATATCCGTGTATGAGAAAAACAGTGGTTCAACATTCTCTTCAGCACTTGGCATTTTTTATCATTTTCATTTTAGCCATTCTGGTGAGTGTGCAATCTTATTGTACTGTCATTTTAATTTGTATTCTCTTGATGACTGAAGATGCTATTTATCCATGTTTATTTGCAATTTTGATATTCTCTTTTTATAATTTAATCATTCCAAAATTGTCAAATTTTTATCTTCTAATTTTTGTAAAAATTTTATGTAATTCTAAATCAAGTCTTTTGTTAAATATGAAAGTATTTCATATACCTTTTCCAGTCTTAGGGTTGCCTATGTACTTTCCTAATGTTATCTTTTGATGATTAGATGTTCATAATTTTAACACAATGTCACACACACACACACACACACACACACATTTAGGTACTGTATGTTTTGTTTCTTCAATCTTTGTCTATTCCAAAATCTTGCAGGTGTTTCATGATATTTTCTCAAGCTTTTGTTTTATTTGTCATAATTACATTAACCATCCATCTGATGCTGATTTTTTGTACAGGTAACTGGCCAGGTCTCATAAAGTGTTTATTCCAGGGGACATGGCACTATTTATTGAAAAGACTCTCCTTTCTTGCTGTGTTGCATTTGTCATAAAACGAGTTACCTTTTATGTGGAAGACGACTACTAGGCTTTCTAGTCTACTGCTCATGTTTTCTGTTCTTACACCATTGCTGTTCTGTCTTAATTAACTTATAATAGATCTTATTAACTTATGGCATTAATCTTTAGCTGTAACTAATTTTCTTCAAGGTTACCTTATTTAGCCCAGAAAAAAAAAATCACTTTGCATTTTCATAGGATTTTAGAATCAGCTTTCAATTTAATTAATACATACATGCACACACGTATGTTTATACATATACATACAACCTGAGGGGCAATATATATTGAGATCTGTCTGTGGACAATTGACAACTTTAGAATATTGAGCTTTCTAATTTATGATCTTAGAATATTCTTTCATTTATTTAGGTCTTGTTTTATCTCTCTCAAAAATGTTCTATAATTTTCAGTGTAGAGGGCTTTTATTAGTTTTCAATTAGATTGATGATAATAAATTTGATGTTTTTCCTGCTAGTGTGAATATTAATTCAAATTTCATTTTTTCTTATCTTGGCACATAATAAACAGATAATTACTTTTAATTCCTTATGAAGCAACTTTATTAATGTAGACTGTGTTATATATATGCTCTTTCAAATCCCTTAGATCATGTGTAAATTTTATATGTAAATAAGGAAGTTTAATTTGTTTCTTTCTAATTCTTATACTTTACATTTCTTTTTACATGTTATATTGCACTGGCTAGTGCCTGCAGCACAATGCTGAATAGAAGTGTCAGTGCTGAGCATCATAATTTTATTCTTGAGCTTAAGAGGAGATGGGAGTGAATGTTTCACTATTGATTAAACACATTCTCAGGTAACTCTTACCTCTTTAAGAAAGTGCCGGGCGCGGTGGCTCAAGCCTGTAATCCCAGCACTTTGGGAGGCCGAGGTGGGTGGATCACGAGGTCAAGAGATCGAGACCATCCTGGTCAACATGGTGAAACCCTGTCTCTACTAAAAATACAAAAAATTAGCTGGGCGTGGTGGCACGTGCCTGTAATCCCAGCTACTCAAGAGGCTGAGGCAGGAGAATTGACTGAACCCAGGAGACAGAGGTTGCCGTGAGCCAAGATCGTGTCATTGCACTCCAGCCTGGGTAACAAGAGGAAAACTCCGTCTCAAAAAAAAAAAAAAGAAAAAGTTACCTGCCTAGTCTATGAAATTTTTAAAAACATACAAATGAATGTTGATTGTTGTAATTTTTTCTGTGTCTACCAATTCTGCCTCTCTATATCTTTTGCCAATCTCATTTTTTCATTAATCAATGAAATTATTTTAAGTAATTTCTATATTAAATAATGAACTATTCTCATAGATTACATTCTACTTTATTGTTATATATTTTCCTCTCTAACATATCACTAGATTTGACTTGATAATGGCTCAATTAGTGCACAAAAAGTTGCTTTATAATTTTTTTCTTGTAATTTGTCAAGTTTTATTTTTTTATTTTATTTTTTTATTTTATTTATTTATTTTTTTTGAGACGGAGTTTCGCTCTTGTTACCCAGGCTGGAGTGCAATGGCGCGATCTCGGCTCACCGCAACCTCCGTCTCCTGGGTTCAGACAATTCTCCTGCCTCAGCCTCCTGAGTAGCTGGGATTACAGGCATGCGCCACCATGCCCAGCTGATTTTTTGTATTTTTAGTAGAGACGGGGTTTCACCATGTTGACCAGGATGGTCTCGATCTCTTGACCTCGTGATCCACCCGCCTCGGCCTCCCAACAAGTTTTATTTTTAAGATTATGATGATCTTGCTTAGAATTGCCTTGACTATATGGGCTCTTTTGCAGTTTCACATGAAATTTAAAAGTTTTTTTTCTAATTCTGTGAAGAAAATCAATGGTAGCTTGATAGAAATGGCAGTGAATTACTTTGGACAGTATGGCCATTATCAGGATATTGATTGTTCCTATCCATGAGCATGGAATGTTTTTCAGTTTGTGTCCTCTCCTGTCTCCTTGAGCAGTGGTTTGTAGTTCTCGTTGAAGAAAGCCTTCACATTCCTTGCAAGCTGTATTCCTAGGTATTTTACTATCTTTGCAGCAATTGTGAATGCGAGTTCATTAATGATTTAACTCCCTGCTTATCTATTGTTGGTGTCTAGAAGGGCTTCTGATTTTTGCACATTGATTTTGTATCAATGTACCTGAGATTTGCTGAAGTTGCTTATCATCTTAAGGAGATTTTGGGCTGAGACAATGGATCTTCTAAATATACAATCATGTCATCTGCAAATAGATACAATTTGACTTCCTCTTTTCCTAACTGAATACCCTTTATTTCTTTCTCTTGCCTGATTGTCCTGGCTAGAACTTCTAATACTATGTTGAATAGGAGTGGTGAGGAGGGCATCCTTGACTTGTGCTGGTTTTCAAAGGGAATACCTCAGCTTTTACCCTTTCATTATGATATTGGCTGTGGGCTTGTCATAAATAGCTCTTATTCTGAGATATGTTCCATGAATGCCCAGTTTATTGAGAATTTTTAATGTGAAGCAATGTTGAATTTCACTGAAGGCCTTTTCTGCATCTATTGAGATAATTATGTTTTTTTTTTTTGTCATTGGTTATGTTTATGTGATAGATTACATTTATGATTTGCATATGTTGAACCAGCCTTCCATCCCAGGGATGAAGCTGACTTGATCATGGTGGATAAGCTTTTGATATACTGCTGGATTTGGTTTGCCAGCATTTTATTGAGGATTTTCACATAGAGCTGGAGGCATCACACTACCTCACTTCAAACTATACTACAAGGCTACAGTAACCAAAACAGCATGGTACTAGTACCAAAACAGATATGTAGACCAATGGAACAGAAAAGAGACCTCAGAAATAACACCACACATCTACAACCATTTGATTTTCAACAAACATGACAAAAACAAGCAATGGGGAAAGGATTCCCTATTTAATACATGGTGCTGGGAAAACTGGCCAAAGATTATAAACCATTCTACTATAAAGACACATGCATACATATTTACTGTGAAACTATTTCCGATAGCAAAGACTAGGACCCAACTCAAATGTCCACCAATGATAGACTGGATAAAAAAAATGTGGCACATATACACCATGGAATACTATGCAGCCATAAAATAGAATGAGATAATATCCTTTGCAGGGACATGGATTAAGGTAGAAGCCATCATTTTCAGCAAACTAACACAGGAACAGAAAACCAAACATTGCATGTTCTTACTCATAAGTGGGAATTGAAAAATGAGAACACGTGGACACAGGGAGGGGAACACCACACACCAGGGCCTGTTGGGGGGTTCTGGGGAAAGGTGAGAGAAAGCATTGGGACAAATACCTAAAGCATGCAGGA
The DNA here is from genome assembly GCF_001604975.1 of Cebus imitator. Lineage (NCBI taxonomy): Eukaryota > Metazoa > Chordata > Mammalia > Primates > Cebidae > Cebus > Cebus imitator. Next base: position 998,550 of record NW_016107616.1, on the reverse strand, counting down.
CTTAAAACATAGATGACAGGTTGATAGGTGCAGCAAATCACCAGTATACCTCTGTAACAAATCTGTATATTCTGGATGTGTATCCTGGAACTTAAAGTAAAATAAATAAAAAAAAATTATGGTCTTAAATAAAAATCAAAAAATATTTCTCTTTTTATTTTCTGGAAGGTTTTTGAATAGGCAATATATAGTTATGAAAAAGTCACATATGAAACCTTCAACTTAAAAAATGTCTTCATTCTTCTCCCAATCTTCACTGTTGCTCATTTCAAAATATTTTCTGATTTTGATTTTACGTTTTCTTGATGTACATAATGGTTTTACTTGCAAATTAACTAGACTAATATTTCCTCCTATATAAGAGAAATTCCTTTTTCCTATAACATGGTATGTTAGAGAATGTGAACTGGGTGAATTGGTCAAAACAGTTGTCTTACAAATATCATTTTATTTGTTGCTATATTTTTCCAACTGTGGTAGCTTATGCTGTAATAATAAATACGCTTAAAATATCAACAGCTTTTCAGAACATATGTTACTTTCTTCCTCACTCAAAGTCATCTTCAGTTTTTGGTAGGTCCCTGGGGTCAACCCCCAAGCTGTTTCAATCTTGCTACTTTACTATGTAAACATGGGCATTTAAAATTATCCATGGTAAGGGAAAGAGAACGGTGACTTACTTGTGAACTGTCACAGTCTCAGACCGTGTATAATACACATACCTGTCAATCATGTTTTAGTGACAAGGACTACTCCTATGAAAAATGTAAGTATCTGGGAAATTAGATTTTGTGTATATTCAAAGAAAATTGAGAGACATGTCAGTAAATATCAGTAATGCCCACCACAGTTGAAAGTGATTGCTTCATAAATTCTGAACTTGTTTTGTCTTGGGTTGGAAATTACTTCTGAATCCCAAATTATCTATTTAAAAGTTATATTTATTTATGTTTGCTTATTTTTTAATTAATAAATATGATTTATCACCAGTTTGTATTCTAATATTCAAAATGTTCTGCTTTGATCCAAATGAAGCCAATAAATATAACTTATTTTGCACATATTGGGTTAAAAAGATTTATTTATTTATAAACCCAAGATATCCAGACTTTTTTGTCAGTTATTTAAAAGCAATTACAGTAGCAATTATCTATAGCTGAGTAGTAGAAGCCATTTTTTTTGATAGCTTAAGAATGTTTTATTTTACTTAATTTCTCATCATTATCTACTTTTCATACAATGCTTGTTAAAACCTGGATTAAATTAATGATCCCAAAATACTCTGGCATATGTTTAAATATAAATATGAATACTGTGACAAGAGAGATATTTTTAATTGCTTTAACCAATATCACTGGTTAGTCTTCAATCAAGTGAGAAGTTATGAGTACAGGTAAAAGGAAATGTGTTAGAATGTTTGTGCTTAATTATTAACTTATCAAATAATGGTGAAAATATGTTAAAAATTTAAAGTAAATATGTATTGAATTTAACAGAAAAATAATTGTTTGCATTTTTAGTTTGTTTTTCATTTTTAAATCAATGATGAGCCATCATATAAAAGAGACACTTTTTAAAAACAAAAAATATAATAGATATACTGTGTAAATTTCTCTTGGCATTATATTTTGTTATCTTGAGGATCTATTTGAAGAACCATTTGACACAAGTTCTAAATTTATTTTGTGTTTTTATCATGTATGTATTTTAACTCCAAAAACTACCAAATAAAAACACTTATTTACTTTTCTTGATTGTTTTTTAATCCAATATTGTTATCTATATTATTTTTCTCATTTTGTTGTAGCACTCTAATATTTTTAGGGTTGTTTTGTTTGTTTGCTTTTGCCTTATTTTGTTTTTAATCAGATACCTGACTTCAGCTTCATAGAACTTTTTATTACTTTCTATTTTTACTCTGCTGTTTGCCTGCATGCTACTAGTTAATTTGCTCTGTTTTTTTCACAGCATCACTGTAATAATGTAGAAGATTTGGATCCAGAGGTTCGAAACGGTAGTTTTTTTTAAAATGGTATACTTTTTTCTATTGCATTTTTTAAAAAGTGTGCTATATATTTATGAACAAATATTAGTGTTTCATACTAAAATGAGCAAAGTAAGTACGGAAAATTTCTGGAGTCAGCTCTGACATGAAAGGAGCCTAGAAGTCATCACCGCTGTTCTTATAACGAGAAGAAAGTAGAACACTAAATACCAAAAGCTTTTTATGGACTCAGAAAATTGAAGTCACAGGGAGAACTACCTGCTAAAAATCTAGAATACAGAGAATCATAGCAAAATCAGATTACAGGGAGCAGAAGTTAGTGGATCTGATGGAACTGAATGGTAACTTTGACAAATCACTAGGGATTGTATATAATCTTGTAAAAACAAGAATTCCTTGGGGCCACAATCTTACAAAGCCCTATACTTTTATGTATATTCTCCATGAAGTTTTGATGATAAAGATGTAAGAAAAATCTTACAGAGAGCAGCCATTGTGAAATACTCCAAAAGGTATTCAGCAACAAATTATGTTCAGCAAAGGAAGGTAAGTTATACAACTTTGGCTTCAACTAGACTTCCCTTCTCGCCTCAGAGAGGAAATGCTGGGAAACTTCTTAAGTTCACATCCAAGGAACACAGTTTAACCAAAAGCATTTGATTTGATCACACAAATAGTAATCTGTATGGTATAATTTTACAAATAACAATAACATTGCATATAATAAATAACAATACATTGTTAATAGTAACAACGATTTGGTGATGATAATATATACATAAGTGAAATGAATTATAGCAATATTATAAGGGATGGAAGGAAAGAATTGGAAATACTATATCATAAGCTATGTGCAATACTTGTAAAGAGTTAATTGAGTTATTTAACAGTGAGACTCAGTTGTAAATTAAAGTCTAGAGCAATCAATTAAAAGCTATAAAAAGTAAAATTGATATGCTAAGAGAGGCAAGAAAATTGAATCATACAAAATGCTTAATTAAAACCATAGAAGGCAAGAAATAAAAGGTCAAAAATAGATAAAAAATTTTTTAAAAAGATCAATAAATAGAAAACTTTTATAAACATGGTAGATATAAGTTCAACTGTATTAATTACTTTAAATGTGAAATACAAAACTTATACAATACAAAAATAAAAATATAAAATTTAGAAGACAGAAATTGTCTTCTGCTTTGGGAAGTCTAGGAGGGAAAATTAAGGTACTTTGCCCCTAATCTAATTATCTGTCTGGTGATTTAGTAAAAATTCCTTGAGGAAAGTTCACATTATTCATGGACTCTATAAGTTTTCATACATAGTTTCAAATATTCATTGTAACAATAAACAGTCCAATAAACAGAACCAAGTGAGAAACAATACCAGTTGAAATTAGCTCATAAATCTATGTCTATAGCTGTGACATACATTTTGAATTTATCAAACATAGCTTAAAACTTTAAATGTGATTAATATATTTGAGAAAACAAGATGAGATGTGAAATTTTATCAGAAATAAATAAAAACTCTGAAAGAATACCATTGGGCTTCTTGCAGTGGGATGTACAAAAACTAATATTAAAATCAAAGGAACCAGTTTAACAATAGGTTGAGCAGAAATGAAGAGCTCATTAGCCAATAAAAAATAGGACGATAACAACAACAAAAAAATACAAACTAAAATAGGAAAGAAAAAATGATGACAATGCAAAAAACTATCAGATATATACTTAACATATATGTAACTGGATTTTCAGTATGAAAAAAAAATAGTGCAGGAAGCAGAAGCCATTTCTAAAAATGCTTGCTGTTTACTTTCCATAGGTCATATTATACCAGTTTCTGCTATCTAGCAACTCAGGTTAGGAGGTTAGCAGGTTTTGAGTGATGGTTTTAGCCACCTCTTGTGGCTCTAACTGTGGCTACACAGTTAGAGAATGTGTAGTGAGAAATGTGATCACTAACCTAATGCTTTACTCTTCTTTCAGGTATTGACTCCTGAATTTTCCTGGAATTATTCTGGTACTTTTGTGGGAGCAGATGAATGATAGTTAAGACATTTCTAAAGCATCAAAAGCTAACCATCAAGAAGTCATGAGCGTAACTATAGTAATAACATCAATGAAAAATATGCACCCCCAGGGACAGTGTTCAGAGAGAGGAAAGTCATGAGCTACCTTTTGGAGAACCACAATACTGAGAGAGGGAAAGATGGAAAAGAAGAGAGTTGTTATTCCATTTTTAATGTGTCCACTTTCAAGTATTTACATAGAAGTTTCTAGATCAGTAACTTTGGTTTGTTGGAAGAGATAATTTTTCTATTTATTTCAATGAATATAGTAATGATTCATAAAAATAAATTATGCACTTCAAAAAAATGATTAGCTTACTTCAGGTTGATAGAGAAATTTTTGAGTACTGGAATCAGAACATTTGGAAACTTAAAAATGCCTTATGCGATACTTAACTAGATCATCTAACTTTTATAGAAAGTCTAAAGGCCAAAAGATGTAGAAAAATATGCAATGTATGCATAAGGGTGAAAAATTAATGATCCAAATCTTGGTACTATAACATATGAATAAGGCTTAAAGGAAGGATGATTAAGTAGCTTGAGAGAAGGTTGTTGGCAGGTGACCTAATAATTCATATTCTGTATAAGAATGGTCATTATGTTTTTAAAAATGAATACTTTCTGAAGCAAGAGCCAAGGAAGCTGTATTTAATTATGGCAAGTTAGGTGTCCATTTCACAGAATGAAACCATTTCAGCATTCAGAATAGTTACTAATAAAATGAGTCTCTAAAAGTCTTTTTTTTTTCTTTGAATACTTAACATAATACTGATTTTGGACAGGTGATATGTAAATCTACCTTTAAAAATAACAGACCGTTAAGGGAAATTAAAAATTGGTACTTTATAAAACAGAGATATAGACCAATGGAACAGAACAGAGGTCTCGGAGGCAACACAACATATCTACAACCATCTGATCTTTGACAAACCAGACAAAAACAAGCAATGGGGAAAGGATTCCCTGTTCAATAAATGGTGTTGGGAAAGCTGGCTAGCCATGTGCAGAAAGCAGAAACTGGACCCCTTCCTGACACCTTACACTAAAATTAACTCCAGATGGATTAAAAACTTAAACATAAGACCTAACACCATAAAAACCCTAGAAGAAAATCTAGGCAAAACCATTCAGGACGTAGGTGTAGGCAAGGACTTCATGACCAAAACACCAAAAGCATTGACAACAAAAGCCAAAATAGACAAATGGGACCTAATCAAACTCCACAGCTTCTGCACAGCAAAAGAAACAATCATTAGAGTGAATCGGCAACCAACAGATTGGGAAAAAATTTTTGCAGTTTACCCATCTGATAAAGGGCTGATATCCAAAATTTACAAAGAACTAAAGCAGATTTACAAGAAAAAAACTAACAAGCCCATTCAAAAGTGGGCAAAGGATATGAACAGACACTTTACAAAAGAAGACATACGTGAGCCAACAAACATATGAAAAAATGCTCATCATCACTGGTCATAAGAGAAATGCAAATCAAAACTACATTGAGATACCATCTCACGCCGGTAAGAATGGCGAACATTAAAAAATCTGGAGACAGCAGATGCTGGAGAGGATGTGGAGAAATAGGAACACTTTTACACTGTTGGTGGGAGTGTAAATTAGTTCAACCATTGTGGAAGACAGTGTGGCGATTCCTCAAGGACATAGAAATAGAAATTCCATTTGACCCAGCAATCCCATTACTGGGTATATATCCAAAGGATTACAAATCGTTCTACTATAAGGACACGTGTACACGAATGTTCATTGCAGCACTGTTTACAATAGAAAGGACCTGGAACCAACCCAAATGCCCATCGACGATAGACTGGATAGGGAAAATGTGGCACATATACACCATGGAATATTATGCAGCCATCAAAAACGATGAGTTTGGGTCCTTTGTGGGGACATGGATGAACCTGGAAACCATCATTCTCAGCAAACTGACAGAGGAGCAGAAGATCAAACACCGCATGTTCTCACTCATAGGCGGGTGTTGAACGATGAGAGCACATGGACAAAGGGAGGGGAGCACTACACACTGGGGTCAGTTGGGGGGAAATAGGGGAGGGACGGTGGGGGTGGGAAGCTGGGGGGGGATAGCAGGGGGAGAAATGCCAGATGTAGGTGATGGGGAGGAAGGCAGCAAATCACACTGCCATGTGTGTTCCTATGCAACAATTTTGCATGTTCTTCACATGTACCCCAAAACCTAAAATACAATAAAATAAATAAATGGGAAAGAAAAAAAAAATTGGTACTTTAGAAAGGGCTTCTGTAAACTCAATTTAATGCTGAAGTTAGCATGTAATTAATAGATCTAGTTCACAAACAATTCTGACCTACAAGCTGTGGCAATTATAATAATGAAATTAGTTATTAGTAAACTAATAAGAATAGCTTAAGTATAAATCTAAATATATACATATACATAGAAGTAAAAAACAATTCAACAATTTTTTAGGGTAACATTAGGAATACTCTTTTAAAATCTAACAATGTCATTCTTGGAATTTTTTTTATTCCAAATGAAAGAACAGGAATGTAAAACTAAGATATTTTAGCATGCATGAAATGTTTATTGTAGTTCTATTTACAGTTCCAAAAACTTGCAAAACAAGGTGAATGCTTGTCAATAAAATTTATGAAATTATTTTATATAACGATCAATAAAACATTACCTGGTTAAAAATTATAAGTTTAAGATTTACCAGAAACATTTGCAGAGACTGTTGTTGAGTGAGAAAATGTAAAACAAATGCAGAAAGTTGGAGGTATTATTACATTTTAGTAAAAATAACACACTGGACATGCATATAAATATGTGCACATATACCTTTGCAAACACATGAGCATGGAGATTATGATAGAAGTTATTGTTTGTCAACATGGATTGATGTAATAAATAATGAGAAAGAAACGAGGAGTGAGAAGCCAGTCTCCTTCCCAAAAAAGACAAAAATTTGTGATTACTCAAAAAAAGGTTTGAGTACATTATGATCTATTACATAAATTGTGAATATTTTAAAAATAAAATCTAAAATAATTTTAATGATGTATCATATATTTCAAATTTATACATTGTTTGCATGATTATGACAAAGAACATGTTTATGAATTATTGGTAAAGACATGAACACAAAAGCAAGGGAACACTGACTAGAGAGGCAGAAAAAGGATCCTATTGTCATGATGCGCTAGTATTAATATTACCTAACACATTCAGACTTTTTAAAAAAAGTATAAAAGACTTTTTCCACTTTATACTTACTAAAATTAAATAAATATACAAATATAATTAAATAAAATATGATTGAAATTGTTTTCTTGAGAAATTTATTATTAGTCATTTTGTGGCTAGTTGATGGGGCTTCCATGCTAAGGGGTTAGACAAGAGTCTAAGAAATTTGGAAAGCACCTGAAAAGTGTAAAATATTGCATTTAATTTTCAGTACTGCAATATCACTGTGACCTAGCTTGCATCTGAAAACTGGGTTACTTTAGTTAGAAGATACATTTAAAGCACCAGAATTGTTCCCTGAACAGCAGTCCATTTTCTCTAGGCGCACCCTATGTTTGCCATATAGTTTATTCTTGATCTTATTGTATTGCTTACAGGGAGTCAGTCTCAGAATCTAATCTTCTTGGGATATTAATACAATTGCTAGTCTGTGGATTTTTTTTTACCAAATAGCACTTCCCTATTTTAGTAAGGTGCTTAACCAGCCAAAAAAAAAAAAAAAAAAAAAAATACCCACAAAGACCCTAAATGAAGCTTATTTTGAGGGACCTTTCATTTCCAAGCAGTAAGAAAACTCTTCCCTGAAGCAGGAAACACTCAAACCTAGAATGTACGGAGAAAAATCAAGACAAAAAGGACAAAATATATCAAGAAATTTTGCCAAACATGTTTTCCCTAATAATCAATTTTTAGTTTGTACTTTATCAAAATGTAAGTTCTTACAAGAAGAGTTTGAAAACATCTCTCAGTTAACTTGGGTCACAGAATAAGAATAACAAAGCTACACGCAAAGTATGTAAGAGTGATAATACTGCTATTCTATTTCTAAAACTTAATCGCTTAATATTTTGTGTCTTGATAACATATTTCCTTTTATCACTAAATCATGTTTTCTTGTGAGAATTTACCAGTTGTTTGATCTGCTGACCTGTTTAAAAATATCTTAGTTGCTTCCAGTTTTAGGTGATTATGAATAAGTCTAGTAAAGATTCTCTTGCAGGATTTTTGTGGGATAAATTTTCAAATCATTTGAATAAACGCTTAGAGGCATGATTTCTGGATTTTATGGTAATACTATAGTTTTGTAAGAAAACTGCCAAACTATCTTAAAAAGTGACTTTGTTCAGTACCAGTAATGAATGAGCTTTCTTGTTGTTTTGAATCTGCTCCAGCTATTGGCATTGTTACTGTTTGTTTCTGTTTAATTTTAGATATTCTAACAGCTATGTATAAGTATCTCATTGCTCTTTTAACTTGCTATTCTCTAATGACAAATTATGTTGACCATCTTTTAACATGCTTATTTCCATCTATAATCTTCTTCACTGAGGTGCCTGTTTTTGACCTTTGGCCATTTTTTAAAATTTAATTGTTAATTTCAATATTATTGAGACTTAAGTGTTCTTTTTATGTTTTAGATAACAGTACGGTGTCAGATTTACATTTTTGCAAATATTTATTTCATCTGTGGCTTGTCCTTAGATTCTCTTAATGGTGTCTTTTGCAGAGCAGATATTTTTAATTTAATAAAGTTCAACTTGTCATTTTTTGTTTTGTGGATCATGCCTCTGGTGGCTAAAAATGTACTGTCAAACTCACAACCACTTAGATTGTTTCTTATGTTTTTGTCTAGACGTTTTATTGCTTTATAACAAGTTTACGATTTCTTCTAAGCTCATTTTGTAAAATTGTGTAAAGGTTATTTCTAGTTTCATTTAATCATATGCAGTAGTTCTACCATAATTTGGAAAAGACAGATTATCTAATCTGTCTTATTTTCAGATAGTGTAGATTAGATTACTTCTGATCCTTTGTAACCAATCTGTTGACTAGATTAGTATGTGTCTATTTCTGGACTATTTTATTGTGTTGACCCACAGGTCTTGTTTTACCAACACCACACTCTCTAAATTATTGTACTTTTAAATAAATTATTGAAATTGGATGGTGTAAGTCCTTTAACATTTTTCTTCTTTAGTATTCTATTGGCTGGTCTAAGTCTTTAGTCATCCCATATAAATTTTAGAATCAATGTGTCCATATTGACAAAATAGCTTGTTGTGCTCTTGCTGGATGTCATGTCAAATCTCTAAATCAGATAAGTTATTAAAACTGATATCTTTACCTAGGAACATGGGATATGTTTCTTGATTTTCATATATTCTTTAATTTCTTTCATCCAAGTTCTGTAGTTTTATGCACAAATTTTTCCAATTAATATTTTCATTTGGTTTGCCACAGCAGTTATGTTAAAATTTGAACTATATTCTTTAATGCCTTTCTATAATTGTTTCATTTTTATTCACAGGGAATAGCTGAAAACCTTCAATTTTCCAGTTCCTACTTATACTTAATGTAGTGCATAATCATTACCTCATTCCCACATCGTAACATATCTCCTGTAGGAGGTTTATTCTATAAGCTCTAATTGGAAATTCATACTTTCTTACCCATTGTGAGACCTTGGTTCAACTCTCTCACTGCACCTGCTGTGGCTTCGATCTCTGTTTCTTATTTTTCATTTACCTTCAAACTGTACTTATTACGAAACTCTTTCAGTCTGAAGCACAACTTACCTGTAACTTGAATTAAATAAGTTGTCTTTTCTTTATCCTTCCTAAGAAAATAAATTGCTAAAGAAGCCTCCTTCACACTCAACTCCTTAACCAATGAAATCTGGACACACAGTAAATACTATATCTTTGCCACAGTCATTTGTGAGTTATTTCCCCAAACAATTGATACTGTAGAGTAAATCTGTCTCTTGGTCTTTCATGAAAACTCAATTCTCTTGATTTAGAGACAGCCACTCTCTTCTGGACCATTTATCTCTGCTGCCACTACTAATAGTCACTGATGGGTGGCTTTTCTGCAGCGTATTTCTTTTAAATCTGTCCTTCCTCTAATAATATTCAACTTAATCAATGGCAATACTGCTCAGGGACTGCAAGCCAGGAATGTGAGAAGCAACCCAGACTCTTTAATGCTCCCTTTCTCATGATACATAATTAGCTAAAAAATAAGATACTTCAAATTAATTTCCTAAGTCTCACTGTGATTATCTTAGTTCATGCTCTCATCATTTCTTGTAAGACTCATGTTAAAGCTTCTTAAATGATTTTCTTACTTATTTACCCCCTTAATATATTCCACACATTGCCCACAAAGTAGTCCTTTCAAAGGGCACATAAAATGCATTGCTTCTCAGCTTGTTTTTCTTCAATGCTTCGCCATTTCCTTGGACACAGTTTTCAAACTTCTCCTTGTCCCCTTTTCTAGAAGTTTCTCTTCTAGATCCCTCACTTATTAGCTGTGTAGTCTTTGACAATTTAGAAACTCACAAATTGTTAGGTTTATCATGATAAAATTTGGTTAGTATCATTTCCTATATCAGAGTGTTTTTGGAAAAAGTAAGCTCTTAGCTTTTCTTTGTATATGTGGGATTCTTTTGGGTTTTGCTTTTCTTTTCTCTTAATGACTTCTATTGTAGATTACATTAATTTAAAAAATTCTAACCACAACAGAATACTTATAGTTTGCCACATTTATTCTATTTTTCTCTTCTCCTGCACTCAATGGTAGCTATTCTTTTGCACTTTTCCATCACTGATTATTACTTATCCTTCAATATTTATTTGGAACTATTCTAACACCTGTTGCAGAGATCTACTTTATTCTCTGAGTACACTGTTCATTCACCTATTTTCTATCTTTTTATTTTTTTCTTTTGTGTGTGTGTATGTTTTATTTTTATTTTTGTATTTACAGTATATTGTTACTGGCAAAAACATAGTTAACTGTTAAATTGCATAAAACTCCAAGAGACAATGTTCATGTAGACAGCCATATGATTGGCACTTCCCAGAATGGTCAGCAACACTACTTCATTTTGAAACTTAAATAAAAGGAGAGAGAGCCAAGATGGCCAATTAGGAGCAGCTCAGGATTGCAGCTCCCAGTGAATGCGCAGAGGATGAGTGGATGCCGCATTTCCAGATGGATTTTTATTGCCCACAGATGAGGAGATTCCCAGGCAGAGGAGCCTTATGGGTAACCAGCACAACTTTTGGCCGGTGCAGCTGTTTTCCCAGTTCCCCAGCGTGGCGGTTCTCAATACAAAATACACGGGACTGGGTGCCCTTTTTGCTGGTGAATGGAACTCTGGGAAGGCAGAGTTGCCCATTCAGATGATTAAAAAGGGGACTGAAACAGGGAGCCAGGCCAGGAGATTCCCCAGCAAAAAAGTGCCACAAATCACAGTGCCACTGTTTCAGTCTGCATAGTGGGTCACTGCACGGGAAATCACACAGCAGCTCTGAATCAATAACGTAGCCCACAGCTCAGCACTTAAGCTCCTATAAAGGACAGACTGTCTCCTCCAGGAGCTCCCTGACCCCGTAAACCAAAAGAGTCACCTCATAAAGGAAAGCTCAGACTGACATTTTGCAGGTATCCTTCTGGGACGAAGATAGCAGAAGAAACTGTTAGCAACCCTTACTGTTCTGCAGCTGCTGCAGGTGATCCCCAGGCAAGGAGGGCCTGGAGTGGACCTTAGCAGTCCTACAGCCGAGAGGCCAGACTGTTAGAAGGAAAACTAAGAAACAGAAATAAATTCATTATCAACAAACTGGACGTCCACTCAGAGACCCAATCTAAAGGTCAGCAACTACAAAGACAAAAGGTGGATAAATCCAAAAAAATGGGAAGAAACCATTGCAAAAAGGCTGAAAATATCCGAAACCAGAATGCCTCTCCTCCTACAAGGGATCACAATTCCTCATCAGCAAGGTAACAAGGCCTGATGGAGAATGAGTGTGATGAATTGACAGAATGAGGCTTCAGAAGGTGGCTAATAAGAAACTTCTATGAGCTAAAAGAACATGTTCTAACCCAATGCAAAGAAACTAAGAACCTTGAAAAAAGATTTAATGAAATGCTAATGAAAACAGATAACTTAGAGAGGAATATAAATGAATTGATGGAGCTGAAAAACACAACACGAGAACTTCACGAAGCATACACAAGTTTTAACAGCCGAATTGACCAAGCAGAAGGATATCAGAGGTAGAAGATCAACTCAATGAAATAAAATGAGAAGGCAAGATTAGAGAAAAAAAAGTTAAAAGGGAATGAACAACGTCTCGAAGAAATATGGGACTATGTGAAAAGACCTAATCTACATTTGATAGGTGTACCTGAATGTGACGAAGAGAATGAATCCAAGCTGGGAAATATTCTTCAGGATATTATCCAGGAAAACTTCCCCAACCTAGCAATGCAGGCCAATATTCAAGTCCAGGAAATACAGAGAACACCACAAAGATATTCCTCAAGAAGAGCAACCCCAAGGCACATAATCGTCAGATTCACCAGGCTTGAAATGAATGAGAAAATGCTAAGGGCAGCAAGAGAGAAAGGTCAGGTTACCCACAAAGGGAAGCCCATCAGACTCATAGCAGATCTCTCAGCAGAAACCCTACAAACTAGAAGAGAGTGGAGGCCAATATTCAACATCCTTAAAGAAAAGAACTTTCAACCCAGAATCTCATATCCAGCCAAACTAAGCTTCATAAATGAAGGAAAAATAAAATTTTTCACGAACAAGCAAGCACTCAGAGATTTCATCACCACCAGGCCTGCTTTACAAGAGCTTCTGAAAGAAGCACTACACACAGAAAGGAACCACCAGTATCAGTCATCCCAAAAACTTACCAAAAGGTAAAGAGCATCTCCATAAGGAATAATCTATATCAACAAATGTGAAATAGCCAGCTAGCATTAAATGACAATATTAAACTCACAAATATCAATACTAATCCTAAATTTAAATGGATTAAATGCCCCAATCAAAGACACAAACAAATTGAATATAAAGTCAAAACCCATTGGTACACTGTATCCAGATCCAATCCATCTCATAAGCAAGGATACACAAAGACTCAAAGGGTTGATGGAAGACTTACCAATCAAATTGAGAGCAAAGAAAAAAAAAAGTTGTAACTTTCATCTCTGACAAAATAGACTTTAATAGTAACAAAGACTAAAAGAAACAAAGAAGGGCATTACATAATGCAACAACAGGAGTCAATGATCATAAATATATGTGCACCCAATATAGGAACACCCAGATACATAAGACAAGTTCTCAATGACTTATAAAGAGACCTGGACTCCCGCACAATAATAGCGGAGACTTTGACACCACATTGTTAGTATTCGATGGATCAACGAGAGAAAATTAACAGGGTCATCTATGATTTGAACTCAGACCTGAAACAAGTAAGCTAAGTGAATATTTATAGAATTCTTCATGCCAGGTCCACAGAACATACATTTGTCTCAGTATCACATTACACCTATTTTGAAAGTGACTACATAGTTGGAAGTAAATCATTCTTCAGCATTTGCATAGCATTTCACAGACTTAAATGAAATATTTGTTGGCTGTTTATTATTTTCTTCCCTTATTCCTTCCTGTCTCCATTGTTAAGCACAATTATTGGCATAAAAGAGGTTTTTAATACCTATTTTTAGATTGCATTCCAGTCTGGGCAATAGAGCAAGGCTCCTGTTCTCTCTCCCCCTTTCTCTTTCTCTTTTTCTTTCTTTCAAAACAAACAAACAAACAAACAAAAAAAGCACTACACATAGAAAGGAACAACCAGTACCAGCCACTCTAAAAACATACCAAAAGGTAAAGAGCATCAACATAATGAAGAATATGCATCAATTAATGGGCAAAACAGCCAGCTAGCTTTAAATGGCAGTATCAAATTCACACATATCAATATTAATCCTAAATGTAAATGGACCAAATGCTCCAATCAAAAGACCTTAAAGACTGGTAAATTGGATGAAAAGCGGCCCCATTCTTAAAAGGCTTCCAGCTTAGTTGGGGAGATAGCAAATATGGTCAGGTAATTTTTAAATCAAAACTAGAGAAATTTGTAACTGTAACATGGAATGAGAACATTGGACTTTGAATGCTTTAGGACTAAATGTTATAGTCTTATAAAATTGCTCTATTCCTACTGAAGATTAGCCACGAATTCTGATGTGAAAGAACTCATGACTTTAGCTAAGGCATCCTATTGTCTAGCAGAAGTTTCTGCAATAAAGGAAATGTTTGATAATCTGTGCCATCTAATAAGATAGCCACTAACTACATGTGGCCTTTGAGCCTCTGAAATGTGATTAGTGCAACTGATAAATTAAATGTTTAATTTAATTTATATTAAAATAATCACACACACACAAAAGAAAAGTTATCATCATAGCTCATTAGGGAAGTGCAAAATAAAATCAAGACACTACTATACACCTTTTAGAATTGCTAAAATAAAACAACTGATAATACAACATGCTGGTGAATATGTGGGACAACTGGAGTAAAACTCATGTTTCTGGTGAAAATACAAAACAAGACAGTCGCTTTAGAAAATAGTTTTCAAAAAAAAAAAGAAAATGAAATTTTTATTTTAGATTAGCCTGGCACAGAGGTACATGCCTGTAGTCTGATACTTGGTAGGGTAGCTTGAGGTGGAAGGGTGACTTAAGCTGAGGAGTTTGAGGCTGCACTGAGCTATGATCACATTACTGCATTCCAGCCTGGGCAATAGAGCAAGACTCCCATTCTCTCTCCCTCTTTCTCTCTTTCTTTCCTTTACTCCATCTTTCCTTCCTTCCTTCCTTCCTTTTTCTTTCTTTCTTCGAAAAGAAAAGAAACATTGCTGTAAACAAATTAACCTCATTTATCCAGTCTTTTAAAAAAATAAAAAAAAATGTAGTTACCATAAGCATGGTAAACCAAAATTAGACATGATAAGAATAAATAAAGAAGAAGACAAGAGAAAAGCAAATCAAAAACTGAAGAGCTTGTTAATGAAATAGTTAATAAAAACAAACAGATCACAATTTTAAAAAGCAGGAATACTAATGTTGGTCTCTGGCATTTTCTAAGACCTCCCCTCTCTGTCTCTCTTCATCCTCAGACATGCCTCTATTAATTTTAGAGTCTATCTCCAGTAATTTCTAAATAGATTATCAATATTGATGTGTTTCTGTGACTACTTATCTCCAAAGCTACCAATGTAGGTCATAGACTAGGAGACTAAAATTAGTTGAATGCCTATGTTCTAGAATTTATATGAAGAAAATTTTCAACAGTTATTAATTCATCGCAAATACTTCTGTAGGAAGTATTATATGTTTTACAAAAAAGTAATAATTGTATTTAAATGTCTCATATAAGCAAACTTTCTGAAAAGGACTTGAATGGAATCCCCTGGTTTTCCTACATCAACACATTTCTAAACTCCTCTATGCTATTCACACACCCACACATATACTCTTTTCCACAACTAGAGACATGTATATTGTTGTGCATATATAAATAACATATACAAACTAAAAATATGGAACTAACATTAGATGAACTTTTCTACCCTTTGAGTTCTGTGAAACCTCAAGGCTGAAACGAGATTGCTAAGTACCCACATATTTTTAATCAAATGCATAACAATATGCAGAACAGAAAGATGTTTTATTAATAACAAATTTTAGGAAATTTATAATTAATAGAACATCTTTCTGCTCTGCATATTCTTATGCAGTTGAAAGAACCTCCAAACAGGATGCCCTTTTAATAAATATTTATCTTTCCAAAGGTATGTAATTTCTTTCACATCTTTAGAAACTTTAGGGATTAACCAGATTAGGAAATTTTATCAATATATACTGCAAAATCAAATCAAGTCTTTATTTTCCTAGCTCCATGGCCTTATGTAATAAAATAACAAAATCAATCAAATAAACAACAAAACAAAACACAAATGTGTATATTTCAGAGGTATGTGTGAGTAATTTCTCTTCTAAACTCTATTTTTTCTTATCTAAAAATAACAGGTTTGATAATTTCTGCTGCTTCATTGAACTACTTGTACATATGTGTGTGTTTTCCCTTTGGTGCCAAATTGCCACAGAGATATTTCCTATGAGCCAGACTTGGGTTAAAGGAGAGTAACAAAGGGAATAATTTGCCCTTGGGTCCAAGCTCAGTTTTACAATTTTATTTTACAAATCAAAAATACAAAAATAAAAAGAAAGATTTTGTTTTAAATGTTTTTAAAATGATTAAATGTTTTTAAAAATTATTAAAATAATTTAGGTGATGTGAGGTGAATATTTCAGAACTCTCAAAGTGTAAGTCCTTTGAATGGAATTATTTAGCTTTGCACAGTTTTGTGCTTTCAGCAATTTATAGGTGTAGAATTACACACATGGGTGCTCATACAAACATGCATACACACATGCAAACAGGCATGAACACACCCAGGGCCACAAAGCCAACATATTCTATATATTCTCTCACTTTCCTGGAACTACAACCATGGGAACAAATTCTTTTATGTAGGGCTCCAGCATCATAGGAGAACTGGGAGAACTTGGCATGGGTTATTGTCCCTCTATAGATTTCATGTTTTTACTATGGGATATTGGGATGGTCTCCCTTGCCCTTCCTTATTCTAGATGTTGTCTATTGGAGTTCATCACTTCTTCATTTGTAAATAGTAGGCATTCCTGCCTTCTATCCCCCTTAAACCTTGAAAACTCATTTAGATCTCATTCTTTTGGGTAGCTTTTCTGCTACCCAAAAGAACTAAACCATAACAAAATCTTCACTCTAAGATTTCAATAGCTTCTCTGATATCATAGCAAAATTCAAAGTCCCTTTTTTATGCTCACAAGACTCTTCAAGATCTTTTATCATCAATCCTGTCTGTCTCCACTCCCCAGCTTCAATGCTCTTTCATACTTGTAAAGGCAGTGTGGCTTAATGGTCAAGATCACACAATCTGAAACTAAACTGCTTGGCTAGCCTCAGGTATTCAGTAGCTCTGTGACTTTGGGCAAGTTATGTTCCTTTTATTTCTCATGTTCCTCACCTGTAAAATGGATGTACTTATAGTAGTCTTTATGATAGGGTGGTTGTATCTCTATGGGTCCTGTAATCCTTATCTCATTCTCTAATTATTTTCCTATATCCTCCCACTACTCTATAATGTTGTGAAATTTGGAGGTTAGTTTGGGGAACCTATCTCTGAAAAAGTTTTAGGCACATGAATGTTCTCAATAAATATTCCATGTTTAAATGACTCTCTGAAAGGGAGACTCAGGCTCTGATACCAATACCTGATACTGATGTCTAATACTATATTTTATAAATTTATATGTCCTCTTATATTCTGAAATGTTTTTCCTCAAATGTTAACCAGCATAGAGTTTGTATTCACCTAGCATCAATAAGTAATTTTTGGGGGGTCACAAAATAATTATGATGGTAGTTCTGAAGATCTAAAAGTATTGGAAATAACTTTATGTGTTCTCAAATGATTTCTCCAAGAGATTACTCCCTTCAAACCTTATCTAAAACAGAAAGCAAAAAAAAAAAAAAAAAAAAATTAAAAAAAATAAAAAAAAGAAAAAAATTTTTAAATTTAAATAAAAAAAAAAAAAAAAAAAAAAAAAAAAAAAAAAAAAATTAAGAGATCTTTTATTTAGGGTCAACTTTTCTACTGCCATGTCTATGAAAGAAGAAAACACAGAGTTTGATCAACATACTGAGTTTGACATAAGGGATGCTAAAATGACTGTGTCCTTTCATCATCACCCTGTGATCTACTTTATCTTTAGAAGTTTCCCTTGCAGGAAAATGACCTGAGTATACCACATCCTCAGCTGTCAGGCAGAGTTATTATTTTAGGGAATCAAAACCCAAACCGAATATGGAAACATTTTTAGAATGCTAGCAACACATATGAGTATATGTGTTTCACAGTACACATGTATTCCAGGATTATCTTGCTATATGAAAGTATCTTACTATGTAAGCAATGCAAATAATAAAGGAAAAGGTGACTAATACTTCCACGCTATAGATATTTGGCATTATAGGGCATTCAGGAAATGTACTAATATTACTAAATCATCTGTTCTATAGAAACCCAGATATTTCATCCTTGTCTTACATTCTCATTGTCTTCCATCTTTGTTTTATATACCTATTGTCTTTTTCCAGAGTACCTTAGCCACTGGAGGCTTGGAAAAGGGAATTCCTCACTGGCAGGCAGTAAGCCCTGTGCAGCAAGAATCACAGGCAATACATGGGTTGCAGAACGGTATTGCCACAAGGAGGGATGAGGGCTAGGTTGGGATTTCATTTCTCTAGAGCAGTAAGTTAGATATGAAATGGTTCCCAATTTTTACTTAAAGACTGTGTACCATTATCACCTTTCAAAACATCACTAAACAGCTAAATAGTGTCATTCATCCTATTCCCAACTTAAATAATGCCAAAGCCAGCTGGGTGTGGTGGTCCATGCCTGTAATCTCAGCACTTTGGGAGGCTGAGGCAGGTGGATCACCATGTTAGGTGTTCAAGATCAGAATGGCCAAAATGATGAATCCCCGTCTCTACTAAAGATATAAAAAATTAGCCAGGCATAGTGGCACAGGCCTATAATCCCAGCTGCTCAGGAGGCTTAGGGAGGAGAATCTCTTGAATCTGGAAGGTGGAGGTTTCAGTGAGCCGAGATCATACCACTACACTCCAGCCTGGACGACAGGGCGAGACTCTGTCACAAAAATAAATAAATAGGAGGGGAGAATCCAAGATGGCAGATTAGACACAACTCCAGCGCACAACACCCAGAGACGCAGAAACCCAGAGATCTCCTAGCTCCAACCAAGGTATCAGATGCATTTTAACGGGTCTGGTCCGAGGGTGAGCAAAACATACTAAGGGCAGACCGAGGTGGGGAGGGGTGTTGCTTCACCCAGAAAGTGCATCTGACCAGCGAGTCAGAGGATCCACCTCTGGCGCTCCAGTCCAGATACAGTGCTTCCACCACAGCCCCAGCAATACACAGAACGGGATCTTTGCCAGTCAAGCGCTGGGAATTATAATTTCAGAGTTGAATAAGAGCCTGCAGACTGAGCTATCGCCTCCTCCTTCCACCCGGAGAGAGAGGGAGCTGTAAGCGGGAGCAGCTGGGCAGCCCCTACCCTGTGACTATGACCAGAGAGAGAAAAAGCTGAAAGGGGGAGGCTGCCAGGTGCGGCTGGGCAGGTTACTGCCCTCCCCACAAACCCCAGAGGGCCGAAGCTCTGACTCTAGTTGGTTTCGTAGCCAGTGCCACAGTCTGAGATGAATCCTGAATAATCTAGCCCAGTGGAGGAAGGGCACAATGTGCCACTAGAGGGGTGGGACAGGGCTACATTTTTTAACAAAAAACACAGGAAGCCTACATAGCAACGGGATGGCGTACTTGATAAACCAGCAGCGCCTACAGGTCAGCAGATGAGACTGGCCAAATCTCCCAGCATAAACAAAAAAGATACAGGAAGCTTCCCTAGTAACCTGAAGGAGTCCCTAGAAACCCCGTAGCGCCCCCACAGGCAGACAAGGACCTCATCAAGCAGCTCTCTGACACCACAGCCAGGTAAATCCACAAAGATGGGAAGAAACCAGCGCAAAAAAAGGTGAAACCATCAAAGACCAGAACACCTCTTCTCCTCCAAGGGACCATAACTCCTCAACAACACATGATCACAACTTGACTGAGAAGGAGTGCGAAGAATTGACAGAAACAGGATTCAGTAGGAGGATAATAACAAACTTTTCAGAGCTAAAGGAACACATTCTAACTCAATGCAAAGAAACTAAAATCCTTGAAAAAAGGTTAGACGAAATGCTAACTAGAATAACCAGCTTAGAGAAGAACATAAATGACTTGATGGAGTTGAAGAACACAGCACGAGAACTACGTGAAGCAAATACAAGTTTTAATAGTTGAATCAACCAAGCAGAAGAAAGAATATCAGAGACTGAAGGTCAACTCAATGAAATAAAAAGAGAAGGCAATACAAGAGAAAAAAGAGTGAAAAGAAATGAACAAAGCCTCCAAGAAATATGGGATTATGTGAAAAAACCTAATCTATGCTTGATCGGTGTACCTGAATACAACGGGGAGAATGAATCAAAGCTGGAAAACACACTCCAGGATATTATCCAGGAGAACTTCCCAAGCCTAGCAAAGCAATCCAAATTTCAAATTCAAGAAATACAGAGAACTCCACAAAGATATTCCTGAAGAAGAGCAACCCCAAGGCAGATAAACCTCAGATTCACCAGGGTGGAAATGAAGGAAAAAATGCTAAGCGCAGCCAGAGAGAAAGGTCAGGTCACCCACAGAGGGAAGCCAATAAGACTCACAGCAGATCTCTTGGCAGAAACTCTACAAGCTAGAAGAGAGTGGGGGCCAATATTCAACATCCTTAAAGAAAAGAACTTTCAACCCAGAATCTCATATCCAGCCAAACTAAGCTTCATACGTGAAGGAGAAATAAAATCCCTTACGGACAAGCAATTATTGAGAGATTTTTGTCACCACCAGACCTGCCCTACAAGAGCTCCTGAAAGAAACATTAAGCATGGAAAGGAACAAGTACCAGTCACTGCAAAAGCAAATGAGTTGGCAAAGACCAAAAATGCAATGAAGAAAATTAGTCAACTAATGAGAAGGAAAACCCGCCAGTAACAAAATGGCAGGATCAAATTTACATGTAACAATATTAACATTGAATGTAAATGGTCTAAATGCCCCAATCAAAAGACACAGCTGGCAAACTGGATAAAAAGTCAGAACCCAACGGTGTGCTGTATTCCAGAAACCCATCTCATACACAAAGACACACATAGATTCAAAATAAAGGGATGGAAAAAGGTTTACCAAGCAAATGGAGAACAAAAAAAAAGCAGGGGTTGCAATCCTAGTCTCTGATAAAATGGACTTCAAACCAACAAAGATCAAAAGAGACAAAGAAGGACATTACATAACGGTAAAAGGATCAATCCAACAGGAAGAGCTAACTATCCTAAACATATACACCCCCAACACAGGAGCACCCAGATAAATAAAGCAAGTTCTTAACGACCTAAAACGAGATTTAGGCTCCCACGCAATAATAGTGGGAGACTTCAATACTCCACTGTCAATATTAGACAGATCAATGAGGCAGAAAATTAACAATGATACGCAAGACTTGAATGCAGAGCTTGACGAAGTGGATCTAATAGACATATACAGGATGCTCCACCCCAGATCCACAGAATATACATTTTTCTCAGCACCACATTGCACTTACTCTAAAATTGACCACATCATTGGAAACAAATCACTCCTCAGCGAATGCAAAAGAACAGAAATCATAACAAACAGTCTATCAGACCACAGCGCAATCAGAATAGAACTCAGGATCAAGAAACACACTCAAATCCGCACAACTACTTGGAAACTGAACAACTTGCTTCTGAATGTTGACTGGATAAACAATGAAATGAAGGCAGAAATAAAGATGTTCTTTGAAACCAACCAGAATGAAGACACAACTTACCAGAATCTCTGGGACATGTTTAAAGCAGTGTCAAGAGGGAAATTTATAGCAATAAATGCCCGCCAGAGAAGAGAGGAAAGATCTAAAATCAATACCCTATCATCATAATTGAAAGAACTAGAGGAGAAAGATCAAGAAAACTCAAAAGCTAGCAGAAGACAAGAGATAAGTAAGATCAGAGCAGAACTGAAGGAGGTAGACACACAAAAAACCCTTCAAAAAATCAATAAATCCAGGAGCTGGTTTTTTGAAAAGATCAACAAAATTGACCACTAGCAGATTAATAAAAAAGGAAAGGGAGAAGAATCAAATAGATGCAATAAAAAATGATAAAGGGGATATCATCACTGATCCCACAGAAATACAAACTACCACCAGAGATTACTACAAACAGCTCACATAAACCAGTAAACCAGGAAGAAATGGATAAATTCCACCAGAGATTACTACAAACAGCTCACATAAACCAGTAAACCAGGAAGAAATGGATAAATTCCTAGACACTTGTGCTCTGCCAAAACTAAACCAGGAGGAAGCTGAAACCCTGAATAGACCAATAGCAAGGGCTGAAGTAGAGGCAGCAATCAATAGCCTACCAGCCAAAAAACGTCCAGGTCCAGATGGGTTCACAGCTGACTTCTACCAGACGTACAAAGAAGAGCTGGTTCCATTCCTTCTGAAACTGTATCAAACAATACAGAAGGAGGGAATCCTCCCTAACTCATTTTATGAGACCAATATCATCCTGATACCAAAACCAGACAGAGACTCGACTAAAATAGAAAACTTCGGGCCAATATCCATGATAAACATTGATGCCAAAATCTTCAATAAAATACAGGCAAACAGATTGCAACAGCACATCAAGAAGCTTATCCATCACGACCAAGTAGGCTTCATCCCAGAGATGCAAGGCTGGTTCAACATACGCAAATCCATAAATGTAATCCATCACATAAAGGGAACCAAAGACAAAAAACACATGATTATCTCAATAGATGCAGAGAAGGCCCTCCATAAAATTCAATAGCCCTTCATGCTAAAAACTCTCAATAAACTAGATATTGATGGAATGTATCATAAAATGATAAAAGCTACATATGACAAACCTACACTCAATATCATATTGAATGGGCAAAAGCTGGAAGAATTCCTTTGAAATCAGGCACTAGACAAGGATGCCCTCTCTCACCACTCCTATTCAACATAGTATTGGAAGTTCTAGCCATAGAAATCAGGCAAGAAAAAGAAATAAAAGGTATTCGATTAGGAAAGGAGGAAGTCAAACTGTCTCTATTTGCAGATGACATGATTGCATATCTAGAAGACCCCATCGTCTCAGCCCAAAATCTTCTCAAACTGATAAGCAAATTAAGCAAAGTCTCAGGATACAAAATCAATCTGCAAAAATCACAAGAATTCCTAAATACCAATAACAGACAAACAGAGAGCCAAATCAAGAGCAAAAACCCATTCACAATTGCTACAAAGAGAATAAAATACCTAGGAATACAACTAACAAAGTATGTAAAGCACCACTTCAAGGAGAACTAGAAACCACTGCTCAACAAAATAAGAGAGGACACAAACAGATGGAGAAACATTCCATGCTCATGAATAGGAAAAATCAATATCCTGAAAATGGCCATACTGCCCAAAGTAATCTATAGATTCAATGCTATCCCCATCAAGCTACCAATGACCTTCTTCTCAGAACTGCAAAAAACCACTTTAAACTTCATATGGAATCACAAGAGACCCCGCATAGCCAAGACAATCCTAAGCAAAAAGAACAAGGCCAGAGGCATCACACTGCTGTCCTTCAAACTATACTAAAAGACTACAGTAATCAAAACAGCATGGTACTGGTACCAAAACAGAGACATAGACCAATAGAACAGAACAGAGACCCCAGAAGACACACCACACATCTACAGCCATCTGATCATTGACAAACCTAGCAAAAACAAGCAATGGGAAAAGGACTCCATGTTTAATAAATGGTGTTGGGAAAACTGGCTAGCAATGTGCAGAAAGCAGAAACTGGACCCCTACCTGTCACCTTACACTAAAATTAACTCCAGATGGTTCAAAGATTTAAACATAAAACCTAATACCATAAAAACACTAGAAGAAACGAAGGCAAAACCATCCAGGACGTAGGCATAGGCAAGGACTTCATGACTAAAACACCAAAAACAATGGCAATAAAAGCCAGGATAGACAAATGGGATCTAGTTAAACTCCAGAGATTCTGTACAGCAAAAGAAACCTCATTAAAGTGAATCAGCATCCAACAGAATGGGAAAAAATTTTTGCAATCTACCCATCTTACAAAAGGCTAATATCCAGAATCTACAAAGAACTAAAACAGATATACAGGAAAAAAACAAACAACCCCATTCAAAAGTGGGCGAAGGATATGAACAGACATTTTTCAAAAGAGGACATATATGAGGCCAACAAACATATGAAAAAATGCTCATCATCACTGGTCATTAGAGAAATGAAAATCAAAACCACACTGAGATATCATCTCATGCCAGTTAGAATGGCAATCATTAAAAAATCTGGAGACAACAGATGCTGGAGAGGAGGTGGAGAAATAGAACACTCTTATACAGTTGGTGGGAGTGTAAATTAGTTCAACCATTGTGGAAGACAGTGTGGCGATTTCTCAAGGATCTAGAAATAGAAATTCCATTTGACCCGGCAATCCCACTATTGGGTATATACCCAAAGAGCTATAAATCATTCTACTATAAAGACACATGCACACGTATGCTCATTGCAGCCCTGTGTACAATAGCAAAGACATGGAACCAACCCAAATGTCTATCAATGATAGACTGGACAAAAAAAATGTGGTACATATACACCATGAAATATTATGCAGCCATAAAAACAATGAGTTTGTGTCCTTTGTAGGGACTTGGATGAATCTGGAAACCATCATTCTCAGCAAAATGATCCAAGAACAGAAAGCCAAGCACTGTATGTTCTCACTCATAGGCGGGTGTTGAACAATGAGACTACATGAACTCAGGGAGAGGAGCATCACACAGAGGGGACAGTTGGGGGGGTAGGGGAGAGACAATGGGGGATGGGGAGGGAGGGTAGGGTGGGGAGGGATAATATGAGGAGAAATGCCAGATATAGTATGCACCTAAAGTAAAATAAATAAATTATAAAAAAATAATAATAAATAAATAAAATAAATAATAACAATAATGCCAAAGCCTCCCCAAGTTTGTTCATCTGGATAAGTATGTGGGACAACTAAGTAATTGGTCATAAATTCTCTTCTACTTTTAAGTTTCAATAAATGCTATTTAAAATATTTTTTATATAAAATTTACAGAGATTTAGATATGTTACATATAAAGGTTTCTTATATTAATATAACAAATTACTTATTTTTGAAATTCAGGATATACAGTTTACTCTATTTTGACTTTAAATATTCAATTATTTCTGAAATCTTGTGTTAACTATCTCTTAAGACGTAGCCCATTTTAACTGTAATACACACCAGTCACTTTGAAGAATTTCTTTAAGTTTAAAATATTTTAGAAAAAAATTATAGTGGAAAAGCTAAGAAATATTAAAAAATTTTTAAGAATAGCAATTCTAACCAGTTTGAGGTAATATCTCATTGTGGTTTAACTCACAGTTTCCAGATGATCAGTGATAAGTGTTGGCAAGGATGTGAAGAAAAGATAACTCTTGTGTACTGTTGGTGGGAATGTTAAATTAGTAGAGTCATTATGGAAGCTCCTTAAAAACTAAAAATTGAATTACCATATGACCTAGCAATTTACATTACTGGTGATAATATGCCCACAAAGAAAGTGAAATCAATACATCAAGAAGATAAATGCATTTGCATGTTCATTGCAGCATTGTTCACAATAGCCATGGTATGGAAAGAATCAAAGTGCTCATCAATAGATGAATGGATTAAAAATATGTTTTATATATATAAATACACACACATATATATACACACACATATCCATTGTATATATATATATATATATATAGCTAGCCTTAAAAAGTAGGAAATTTTGTCATTTGAGATAACACAGATGAACCTAGAGGATATTATGCTAAGTGAAATAAGCCAGGCACAGAAGACAAATATCACCTGATCTCACTTACATATGGGATGTAAAGAAATAAAACTCACAGAAGTAGAGGCTAGACTGTTGGTTACCAAAGGCTAACGGGAAGAGAAGAGGATAAGAAAGGGGGATATTGGTAAAAGGATACAAAGTTTTAGTTAGAAAGACTAAGTCCTAGTGATCAATTGAACAGCAAGGTGAGTATAGTTAATGATAGTGTATCGTATGTTTCTGAATTGCTAAAATAATGGATTTTAGATATTTGTATCACAAATAAATGACAAGTATCTGAGGTAATGGCTATGTTAATTAGCCAAATTTGAATAATCTTGAATCATTAATGCCACCTGCCCCAAAGACCCCAGCAGTAGCTGCATGGCATGGAGGGAGAATCTGTGTACCTTGGAGAGGGAGATGATAGGGATTCTGAGACATTGCATTTAACTCAGTGCTATTCTGTCACGGCAGAAAGCAAAAGTAAGCTGAAATCAGCTGATGCCTGCCCACAAAGGGAGTATTTAAACCAGCCCTAGCCAGAGACAAACTGCTTATCTCAGCAGTCAGAACTTGAGTTTGAGCAAGACTTGCCAAAGTGTACTGGGGCCCTAAAAAAACTTGAAATGCAGTCTAGGCCACAAGAACTGCAAGTGCTACATGAGTCCTACTGCTGAATTGGGCTCAGAGCCAGAGGACATGGGTGGTATGTAACTACTGAGACATCAAACAGGGTGGATGAGAGACTGGTATGACACCCCTCTTCAAACCCAGACTTCAGAGCTCGCGGCTCCAAAAGAGATCCCTACCTTTCACCTGAGGAGATGAGAAGGAAGAGTAAAGAGAACTTTGTCTTACATCTTGGATACAAGCTCAGCCACACTGGGATACAGTACTAGGCAGAGTCATGAGGCCCCCTTTCCAGGCCCTAGCTCCCAGATGACACTTCTAGATACGCCCTGTCCAGAGGGGAACCCACTGCCTTCAAGAAAGGACCCTGTTGTGGGAGAATTTTTCAACTGCAAACTAAAATGCCCTTGGCCCCTAAATAATCAACAGTGGTACCCACATAGTATGCCATGGGCCTTGGGTAAAATTGAGACAAATTGACTTCAAGTGAAACTTCACACATTCCTAGATGTGGTAACTAGGGAAAGAACTGTTGCCGAGACAATAGATAAAAAGAAAGGAGGCTTTGTCTTGCACCTTAGGTACCAGATTGTCCACAGTGGGACAGAGCACCAAGGAGCCTCTTGGGATTTCCAATTCTAGGACTTGGATTTTGGAGGGCATTTCTGGACCTTCTCTTGGCCAGAGGGGAGACCACAAGCCTGAAGGATGAATCTCAGATCAGGCAGCATTCACCACAAGCTGACTGAGGGGCCCTTGGGTCTGAAGGGAACATTGGCAGTAGCCTGGCAGTATTCCCTGTGCGCCTGCAGTGGTGAGTAAGTCTCCTTTGCCTGCAGAAATGGGAGAAAAAAGTGAGAAGAACCGCATTTCATTGTTTGAGTGTCAGCTTATCCCCAGCACAACAGAACAACAGATAAACTTCTAAGGTTTTGACTCCAGTCCCTGGTTCGTGGATAGCGCCTCATGACCAACCTGGGGCCTGGGGGAAATAACTGCCCAGGTAGCCAGATAGTTGTTTCGGAAGGCCTTGGGCAAGATCCTGGCTTCAGGTATGACCCAGCACAGTCCCAGTGGCCACAGGGGTGCTTGTGTCACCTCATTCCCAGCTCTAGGTGGTTCAGAAAAAGAGATAACACTTTTTGTGAGAAAGTAAGGGAAGAGAGTAAGTGTGTCTGCCTGGCAATCTACAGATTTCTTCTGGATTGTATTCAAGACAATCAAGGTGGTACATCTATAACTGTGCAAGAACCACAGGATAGCTGGGCTTGGGGTGGCCCCCAACACAAACACAACTTATAACACAACACCCAATTCCTTTTGAATATTTGGAAAGCCTTTCCAAGAAGGACAGGTACAAACAAGCCTGGATTGTGAAGAACACAGCAAATACTAAACTCTTCTATACTCAGGCATAGATGAACATAGACAATAGTCAAGATCATTCAGGAAATAAACCAAATAAAGTACCAGGAACCAGTCCTGGAGAACAGACATATGTGACCTTCAAACAGAATTCAAATCAGCTGTTTTGAGCAAACTCAATGAAATTCTAAGATAATACAGAATTCAGAATTCTATCAGATAAATTTGCCACAGATATTGAAATAATAAAAAGGTTTGAAGAAGAAATTCTGGAACTGAAAAATTCAATTGAAATACTGAAGAAGGCATCAGAATATTTTTCTAGCAAAATTGGTCAAGCAAAAGGAAAAATTAGTGAGATTGAGTGTGAGATTGAGCATGAGCTACTTAAAAATACATAGTCAGAAAATACAAAAGAAAAAAGGATAGAAAACAAAGAAGCATGCCTATTTTATCTAGAAAATAGCTTCAAAAGGTAAAATCTAAGAGTTATTAGCCTAGTCCCAGAGGTAGAGAAAGAGGTAGCGGTAGAAGTATGTTCAAAGGCATAATATCAAAGAACTTCCTAAACCTAGAAAAGGATATCAATATTCAAGTATAAGAAGGATATAGAACACCAAGAAAATTGAACCTGAAGAAGACAACCTCAAGTTATTTAATAGTCAACTCCTAAGGGTCAAGAATAAAGAAAGAATTCTAAAAGCAGCATGAGAAAAGAAACAAACAACATACAACTCTGATACACCTGGCAACAGACTTCTCAGTGGAAACCTTACAGGCCAGGAGAGAGTGGCATAACATGTTGAAGTGCTGAAGGAAAACAAACAAACAAATAAAAATACTCTTTTTCCCGGAATGATATATCCAGAGAAAATATACTTCAAACATGAAGGAGAAATAAAGACTTTCCCAGGCAAACAAAAGCTGAAAGATTTCATCAACAACTGAACAATCCAACAAGAAATACTAAAGAGAGTATTTCAATCAGAAGGAAAAAAGATGTTAATAAATTCTATTCAATTGTTACTACAAAGGAATGCTGGTAAATCACCTCTATGAAGAATTAAAATCAAAAGGATTAGCAGGATTAATGAATCAATTTGAAATCACCAGAGGCACAAAACTCATTGATAATAGTATGTACAGAGAAAAACACAGAATATTATAAAACTGTAACAGTAGCTTCTATTCTTATCTAAACAATAACCCAATCGAAAATAACTACTGTGACTTTTCAAGACATAGACAGTACAATAAAATATAAATTGAGTAGAGAGATCCAAGGTGGCCAACTAGCAGCAGCTCAGGATTGCAGCTCCCAGTGAAGGTGCAGGGAGTGAGTGGACACCAGACTTCCAGATGAATTTTTGTTGCCTACAGACCAGGAGATTCCCAGTGGAGGCGCCCCACGGGTTGCCAGTGCGACTCTTTTGGCCGGCATGGCTGTTTTGCCAGCATCCTGCCTCGGCGGTTCTCAGTGCAGAATGTACAGGACTGGGTGCCCTTTTAGTGGGCATTTGGAGCTCCACAAAGGCAGAGTCGCCCATTCAGCTGATTGAAAGGGGGACTGAAGCTGGGAGCCAGACCGGGAGATTCCCGGACAGAAAAAACCCACGAATCTCAGCGCTGCTGTTTCAGCTGGTGCGGTTGCCACCTGGGAAATTGCATAGATCCTGGCGCCTTTTCAGTGGGCACCTGGGAGAGAATTGACCGTTCAATTAGGAAAAGAAAAACAGGGGGCTCTGAGGCAGGGAGCCAGGTGATTGGGCTCAGCTGGTCCTACCCCCGCAAAAAAATGGTGATTGGAAACGCTGACGGTTGAGAGTTTCACAGCAAGCAGAGCTGAACTTGGGAAGGTCCAGCTTTGTCGGGGAGGGGAGTCTGCTGAAAGAAAACAAGAAACAGAAATAATATCACCACCAACAGGCTGGATGTCCACTCAGAGACCCAATCTGAAAGTCAGCAATTACAAAGATGACAGGTGGATAAATCCAAAGAGATGGGAAGAAACCAGCACAAAAAGGCTGAAAACATCCAAAACCATAATGCATCTCCTGCTTCAGGGGATCACAGCTCCTCATCAGCAAGGGAACAAGGCCTGATGGAGAATGAGTGTGATGAATTGTCAGAATCAGGCTTCAGAAGATGGCTAATAAGAAAATTCTGTGAGCTAAAAGAACACGTTCTAACGCAATGCACAGAAACTAAGAACCTTGAGAAAAGGTTTGACGAAATGCTAACAAGAATAGACAATTTAGAGAGGAATATAAGTGAATTAATGGAGCTGAAAAACATAATACAAGAACTTCGAGAAGTATGCACAAGTTTTAACAGTCAAATTGATCAAGCAGAAGAAATTAGAGAAAAAAGCGTAAAAAGGAATGAGCAAAGTCTCCAAGAAATACGGGACTATGTGAAAAGACCTAATCTACGTTTGATAGGTGTACCTGAATGTGACGAAGAGAATGAATCAAAGTTGGAAAACATTCTTCAGTATATTATTCAGGAAAACTTTCCCAACCTAACAAGGCAGGACAATATTCAACTCGAGGTAATACATAGGATACCACAAAGATATTCCTGAGGAAGAGCAACCCCAAGGCACATAATCGTCAGATTCACCAGGGTTGAAATGAACGAGAAAATGCTAAGGGCAGCCAGAGAGAAAGGTCAGGTTACCCACAAAAGGAAGCCCATCAGACTCACAGCAGATCTCTCAGCAGGAACTCTACAAGCCAGAAGAGAGTGGGGGCCAATATTCAACATCCTTAAAGAAAAGAGCTTTCAAATCAGAATTTCGTATCCAGCCAAACTAAGCTTCATAAGTGAAGGAAAAATAAAATCTTTTGTGAACAAGCAAGTACTCAGAGATTTCATCACCACCAGGCCTGCTTTACAAAAGCTTCTGCAAGAAGCACTACACATAGAAAGGAAAAACCAGTATCATCCATTACAAAAATATACCAAAAGGTAAATAAAGAGCATCAACATAATGAAGAATCTACATCAGCAATGGGCAAAACAGCCAGCTAGCATCAAATGGCAGTATTAAACTCACATATATTATTATTAATCCTAAATTTAAGTCGACTAAATGCCCCTATCATAAGACACAGACAGGCAAATTGGATAAAAAGCCAAAACTCATCAGTATCCTGCATCCAGATCCATCTCATATGCAGGGATACACAAAGACTCAAAACAAGAGGATGGAAGAAGATTTACCAACCAAATGGAGAGCAAAAATAAATAAATAAATAAAAAGGAGGAATAGCAATTCTCGCCTCTGATAAAATAGACTTTAAAGAAACAAAGATCAAAAGAGGCAAAGAAGGACATTACATAATGGTAAAAGGATCAATGCAACAAGAAGAACTAATGATCTTAAATATATACGCACCCAATACAAGAACACCCAGATACATAAGGCAAGTTCTTAATGACTTACAAAGAGACTTAGACTCCCACACAACAATAGTGGGAGACTTTAACATCACATTATCAATATTAGACAGACCAACGAGACAGAAAATTAACAAGGATATTCAGGACTTGAACTCAGACCTGGAACAAGTAAACTTAATAAACATTTATAGAACTTTACACCCCAAATCCACAAAACATGCATTCTTATCAGTACCACATCACACCTACTCTAAAAGTGACTGTATAATTGGAAGTAAAGCACTCCTCAGTAATTGCATAGTACTTCACAGGTTTAAATGAAATATTGGTTGGCTGCTTGTTTGTTATTTTCCTCCCTTATTCCTTCCTGTCTCCATTGTTAAGCACAATTATTGGCATAAAAGAGGTTTTCAATACCCATTTTTAGACTGCATTCTAGCCTGGGCAATAAAGCAAGACTCCTGTTCTCTCTCCCTCTTTCTCTTCCTCTTTCTTTCTCTCTTTCATTCTTTTTCTTTCTTTCTTTCCCTTTTTTCTTTCTCTTTCTAAAAATATATACATAAATTGAAACAACAAAAAGTTAGAAAGTGGGGAAATAAAGTTACAGATATACAAGATACAACAGATACACAAGAAATTAAATTACATCACTAGATAAAATTACTTTCTCTAAAAGAAACACATGAAAGGAAGAAAATAAGAAGTGAAGACCACAAAACAATAAGAAAAATAATAAAATGGCAGGAGTAAGTCCTTACTTATCAATAATCACATTGAATGTAAATAGACTAAACTCTCCGGTCAAAAGGTGTTGAATGGCCAAATGGATAAAAAGCAAGACTCACAGAACTGTTGCCTGCGAGAAACATATTTCACCTATAAAGACACATATAGACTGAAAGTAAAGAGATGTAAAAAGATATTCTATTCCAATGGAAATTAAAAAAGAGCAAGAGTAGCTATACTTATACAAAATAGATTTCAAGACAAAAACTATTAGAAGAGCAAAGAAGGTCACTATATAATAAAAAAGAGTCAATTCAGCAAAAGAATCTAACAACTGTAATTATATATGCAACACTGGAACACCCAGATATATAAAACAAATATAATTAGACCTGAAGAGAGAGATAGACCTCCATTTAAAAAATAGCTGGAGAAGTCAACACCCTATTTTAGCATTGCAAAGGTCATCCAGACAAAATATCAACAATGAAATATTAGACTGAATCAGCCCTCCAGACTAAATGGACCTAATAGATATTTACAAAACATTTCATCTAACGGCTTCAGAGTATACATTCTTTCCTTTAATATCTGGACCATTTTCAAGGATAGGTTATATATTAGGCCAGAAAACAAGTCTTTAGCATTCCAAAAAACTGAATAATATCAAGCATCTTCTCTAAACACCATAGAATAAAACTGGAAATCAATTACAAGAGCAATTTTTGAAAGTATACCAACACATGGAAATTAATCAATACACTTCTGAGTGACCAGTGGGTCAATGAAGAATTAAGAAGAAAATTGAAAATTTCCTTGAAACAAATTATAATGAAAACACAATATACCAAAACCTATGAGTTACAGAAAAAGCAATACTAGTAAGGAAGTTAATAGCTATAAGGACCTACATCAAAAAACAAGAAAAACATCAAATAAACAACCTAACTGCATCTTAAACAATTAGAAAAGCAAGAGCAAACCAAACATGGAATTAGTAGAAGAAAAGAAATGATAAAGATCAGAACAGAAATAAATAAATTTGAAATGAAGTAAACAATACAAAAGATATATAAAACAAAAAGTTGATTTTTTTGAAAAGATAAAATTAACAAATTTTTAGTGAGACTAAGAGAAAAAGACAGAAATAAATTCAGAGAGGAAAAGGGGAAATTGCAATTGATATCACAGAAATTCAAAGGCTCATTAGTAGCTAATATGAGCAGCTATTTGCTAAAAAATTGGGAAATCTAGAGGAAATGGAAAAGTTCCTTGACACATAGAACCTACCAAGATTAAATGATGAAGAAATTCAAAACCTAAACAGACCAATAACAGGTAACAAGATCAAAGCTAAAATAACAAATTTCTCAGCAAAGAAAAGCCCAGGACTTGATGGCTTCACTGCTGAATTCTACCAAATGTTTAAAGAACTAATACCAATTCTATTCAAACTATTCCAAAATATAGAAGAGGAGGGATGCATTCTGCAAGACTAGTATTATCCTGATACTGAAACCAAACAAAAACTCCTCAAAAATAATTAAAAAATAAAACTACAGGCCAATATGCCTGATGAATATTGCTGCAAAACTCCTTAACAAAATACTAGCAAACCAAATTCAACAATACAATGAAGAGATTATTCATTATGAATCAGGTATGACTAATCCCAGGGATGCAAGGATTGTTCAACATATGCAAATCAATTAATGTGGCACATCATATCAACAGAAATAAGGACAAAACCATATGATGTCAATTGATGCTGCAAAGCATTTGATAAAATTCCAACATCCTTTCATGATAAAAGCCTTCAAAAAAGTGGGGATAGGAGGAACATACCTCAGCATAATAAAAGCCACACGTGGCTTTTATTAGACACATAGCTAGTATTATTTTGAATGGAGAAAAACTGAAAGTCTTTAAGGTCAGGAAAATGACAAGAACACCTACTTGCACCCTGTTATTCAACATAGGACTGGAAGTCTTAGCTAGAGTAAACAGACAAGAGAAAGAAATAAAGGGCATCCAAATTGGAAAGGAAGAAGTCAATATCCTTCTTCCTTGTTTGCAAATGATATAATCTTATACTTGAAAAAACGTAAAGACTCTGCCAAAACAAACAATTATAAGTAATAAATAAATTCAGTAAAGTTGCAGGATACCATTCATTGTACAAAAATCAGTAGGATTTATATATGCTAACAGCAAACAATCTGAAAAAGGAAATCAAGAAAGTAACCCCATTTACAATAGCTGCAATATAATACAATTCCTTTAAATTAAGAAGGGAAAGATCTCTACAATAATAACTATGAAACATTGAATCAAGAAACTGAAGACAACACACAAAAATGTAAGGATATTCCATGTTTATGGATTCAAAGAATCAATGTTGTTAAAATCTCTATACTGCCCAAAGCAATTTACAGATTTAATGCATTTTCCATTAAAAAATAAAATTCTTCACAGAAAAAAATCCTAAATATAAAGCCATGAAAGACCTAGAATAGCCAAAGCTATCCTAAACAAAAAGAAAAAAAAATACTGAAGGAATCCATATTACCTTACTTTAAATTATAATACAGAGCTACAGTAACCAAAATAGCATGGTACTGGAAGAAAAATGGACAAATATATCAGCGGAACAGAATACAGATCCCAAAGATGAATCCATACGTTTGCAGTAAACTCATTTTTTTACAATGATGCCAAGAACAAACAATGGGGAATGTACTGTCCTTTCAGTAAAGATGTTGGGAAAACTGGATATCTATATGCAGAAGAATGTAACTTAACCCTATATCTGTTGTGTATACAAAAATAAAATCAAAATAAATTAAGGACTTAAATAGAAGACATCAAACTACTAAAAGAAAACAGTGGAGAAACTATCCAGGACATTGAAGAATAAACCATGAGCACAGCCAACAGAGGCAAAAACGAATTAATGGATCCTATTAAATTTAAAAGCTTCTGCATAGCAAAGGAAACAATCAATAAGGTGAAGAGACAACCCACAGAATGAGAGAAAATATTTTGCAAATTACCAATTTGACAGAGGATTAATAATCAGATATATACAGAGCTCAAACAATTGTACAGAAAAAAATCTGATTTTTAAAAATGGCCAACATATCTGATAGATATATCTCAAAAGAAAAGATACAAATGGCAAACAGGTATATGAGAAGGTGCTCAATATTGCTGACCATTATATAAATGGAAATCAAAACTATAATAAGATATCATCTCACCCGAGTTAAAATGGCTTGTATTTAAAAGACAAGAAATAGTAAACGCTGGTGAGGATGTGCAGAAAAGGGAACCATCATACACTGTGGGAATGTAAATTAGTACAACCACTATGGATAACTGGAAGTTCTTCAAAACTAAACTAGAGATACCATATGATCCAGCAATTCCACTGCTAGATATATACCCAAAAGAAAGAAAATAAATACCAGGAAGAGATATCTGCACTGCCATATTTATTGCAGCACTATTTACAATAGCTAAGATTTGGAAGCAACCTAAGTGTCCATCAACAGAAGGACACATAAAGAAAATGTGGTACATTGACACAACAAAGTACTATTCAGCTATTAAAATAAAGAGATGCTGTCATTTGCAACAACATGGATGGATTTGAAGGTCACTATGTTAAGTGAAATTAGCTGGGCATGGAAACAAAAATTTGACATGCTCTCACTTGTTTGTGGGAGTTAAACATTAAAATACTTAAATTTCATGGAGACAGAGAGTAAAA
>NW_016107616.1:960365-962712 GCF_001604975.1 Cebus imitator | reverse complement strand
TGCGGTGGTGGCGAGAAGGAAGTGGGGATGGTTGGCAAGAATGAATAAGACGTAGTATTTGCTAGCAAAACAGGGTGACTACAATAAAAAAATTTAATTGTACATTTAAAAATAACTAAAAAAGTGTAATTGGATTATTGGTAACACAAATGATAAATTTTTGGGGTTATGGATACCTCATTTACCCTGATGTGATTATGACACATTGTATGTCTGTGTCAAAACTTCTCATATACTTCATAAATATATTTACCTACTATGTACCCATAAAAATTTAAAAATATTAAATAATTCTACAACTATTGAATTATTTTAACTAAATTGCATGTGGAAATTTATCTAATAAATAAATTTGTTGAAGCTTCTTTTTATTCTTTGCTCAGAATGCCTCAAAACACTTACCAAATCTCCATAACATTTTCATGGCGCACATTCCTCACAAACCATAAGAAGTTACAGGTGTTTTAAACCAAAGGTCAACAAGCTTCTTTAAATAGCTAAGTAGTAAATATCTTAAGATTGTGAGCTATAAGGTTTCTGCAGAAACGATTTAACCCTGCTCTTGTAGCAGAGAAACAGTCTATGGCTGCTTTCATGTAAACCATTAAGGATGGCTCTGGTCTAATAAAACTTTATTTACAAAAATAGGCAACAGACAGGAATTGGCATATGGTCCATATTTCAATGACCTCTGCTCTAAACCCTTGCTTTTCAACCTTTAAAATGCATACAGACCTCATGCATTGATGAGGTTCATTAAAATAAAATTGTAACAGAATGTTGTTATAATCCAGTTTTTAATCTGGTATATCTATGACAATGTGTATCTCTACCCAGTGCTGATGCATAAATAATCCCAAGGTATCATGGGCTATTACTTGAAGCTATTATACACAGTGACAAGACAATGGCACATGAGACTTTGAATCACATGTCAAAAGATGCCTTGGAAAATTGATGGTGCATATGTATGTATGTGTGTGCATAAGTTTGAAAAAGTAAAAATTGTCATTTCTTCTGAAAATTTTTATGTACAAACCCTTATTTGTATTATTTATTAATCTTATGATGACATTAACCCTATAACCAGTAATCTCTAGTTTTTTCTTAATTTCCCTAGATAGGAAAGCACAGTCATCTCTTCTCTTATCTCCTAAGCAGCACTGCAATTTTATCTTAGACCTCAATATTATTTCTAAGTTTAGCGGAAGTATGAGATATAAAATCTGGCTTTATATATCCTCTGTAGTCAAAGTTGTTTTTTTATTTTTAAATTACATATGCATATATGTATACATACTGTCAGAGTCTTTGTGAAAAAAATATATTCAAAGATTGAAAGAATATAGGCCTATAATAATAGCTAAAATGTATAGCCCATACTCAGTATCGGGTATTGTGAAGCATTTGGTGTAAATTAGTTCATGTAATATCACAACTGATGGAGTCAGTACTCATTAGAGGCCAATTTCTTATGTTAGAAACATAAACTTACGTAAGTTAAAATAACTTAATAAAAATTTCAGAGCTATGTATCCAACTCAAGCTCTAAGACGCCATAATGATTACAGTGTTTGAAGGTATGCCACGCTGATATAATGTGACAAATACATTAGGCAATAAAATACAGTATCTTACTTTATCTGAAGCTACCTGTCCTTTTAAATGTTAATAATGGTTTGTTTTGGAAACATGGGATGTCACACTTCTACACAACAAATATTGTTTGGCTAAGTTCATCTTCAGCTACAGAAATGCATGTATAAACATTTTCAATTGTGACTTTTGGGGCAAGGATAAGTAAATGAAATAGTGAATGTATTAAAATATATGTATATATATCATACTTAAGCACCTACTATTGTTGAAAAGAAGAGAAGAATTTCTTATTAGCAAAACTACGTCAGATGGTCTTAGTTTTAAACAGGTTTAACAGCATGGTACTGGTATAAAACAAAAATAAAAGCACACACACATAGACGTGTGAAACAGAATAGAGAAACCAAAAATAATACTGCATCTGATCTGCACAGCTATCTGATCTTGGACAAAGTTGACAAAAATAAACAAAGGGGATAAGATACCATATTCCATAATGCTGGGAGAGCTGACTATCCCTTTGCAGAAAACTGAAACTGCTTTAACCTTTCACCATAAGCAATAGTTAACTCCAGATGAATTAAATCCTTAAATGTAAGTCCTCAAACTATAAAAAATTCCTAGAAGAAAAGCTAGAAAACATCATTCTGGGCATCTGCATGGGAAAATAATTTATGATTAAGACCTCAAAAGTAATTACAAAAAAACACAAATATTCACAAGTGGGACTTGATTAAAGAATTTTGTG
>NW_016107616.1:953347-960355 GCF_001604975.1 Cebus imitator | reverse complement strand
AAAAAAAAAAAAAAAAAAAAGCGATCAACAGAGTAGACAGACAATCTACAGAATGAGAGAAAATACTTGCAAACTGCCAAAGATCTAATATACAGAATCTGGGCAAAAGACATAATCAGACACTTATCAAAAGAAGACATACAAGTGGCCAAAAACGTGAAAACATGAGCTTCAACTAATCAATTATTTCATGCAAATCAGAACTGCTATCAGATGCCATCTCACATCAATTAGAATGACTATTATTAAAAAGTCAAAAAACAACAGATGCTGGTGAGGCTGCAAAAAAAAGGAAACATTTACACACTTGGTGGGAACAGATATTAGGTTAGCAACTGTGGAAAGCAGTTTGGAGATTATTCAAAGAACTTAGAATAGAACTACCATTTGACCCAACAATCCCATTACTGATTATATATCAAAAAGAACATAAATTGTTCTACCAAAAAGACCAAGCACTTGTGTGTTTATTGCAGCACTATTCACAATACCTAAGATATAGGATCAAACTAAGTGTCCATGAACAGCAGACTGAATAAGAAAGAAAATGTAGTACATACAGACCATGGAATACTATGCAGCCATAAAAAAGAATAAAATCATGCCCTTCTGTAGCAACATGGATGCAGCTGCAAGTCATTATAATCAGAAAATAAACATTGTAATATCTATTTCTTTGTTGATCTTATGTCCTATAGTAACAAATTTCAACTATGTGTTGACAATGAAAAAAAAATTTCTGGACTTTTTGCCAAAATTTGACTAATTTTTAAAATTAGTGATACTAATACACTAATTTTTAATTACTATCTTCCTTAGAGTTATTAACAATTCAAAAGACTGTCTCTTATTTCAACAACACTAAAATTGTAGTAATTTTTTAAATGTAAATGTATTAAATAATTTATTGAACATAAAACTATTCACAATTCTAGTATTTAATATTATGTAATTGTCAAAGAATTCACATATGCTGTAACTATATATAGGCATATATATACATACATGCATATATACACGCACACGCACATATATATATATTTATTTATTTATTTATAAATTCCAAAATCTTTCCCAGTCACAATTTTCAATGTGTATAAATGTTACATTCATTGAATGTCTCTGGAACCAAGAAGTGGAACATGTAGAAAATTATGAAAATTAGTGCTTGACTCTCCTGAAAAATACTACTTTGTTATGCTAGAATTATTAATTTGTTTGGTCTAAGAGGAAAGATTAGAAAAGATAAAAGACGTGTCTTTTCATTTCTGTTAATTAAATTAGCCCTGAATTCTGAAGCAGTATTTCTCCACAGCATTGGTACAGGTACAACCAATGTCCCTTCAGAGTATTCTTAAGCAGTTAGCATTTGTTCCTAGGAATTAGAGCAAGCAATTTATCCTCTCTCTCACTCTTTCTCTCCCTCTCCCTCTCTCTCTCTCTCTCTCTTTCTCTCTCTCTGTGTGTGTGTGTGTGTGTGTGTGTGTGTGTGTGTTTCTGTCTCTTCTGTGTTTATATGTTCATATGCATGTGTGTATGATATACTGGCCCTTTTCAGCTTGGGGCTCATGTCAGCAGATGCTCTTGCCTGAGTCTAGGGGAACCAATAAATAAAAAAGTATAGGATGAATACAGAATGTAAATATCAAAACCATTGGAATTAATTTCATAACAAATGAAGAGTGACAGAAAAAAAATTAAATGTTTCAGAGAAAAATATATTAGATATGGATAGAAAATTAAACTCCATAAAAAATTACAAAGATCTATGCGGGAAGTGGGAAGAAAGAATATATGGAACCACTTACTCTAAAATGAGAAAATTTTAATGAGGTAAATGAATAAAAGCCACAGAAATGTTTAGTAAGATACTATCTAGAAATAATTTACATAGGGGAACACTCTTAGTTGACTGCCTGATAGTATTTTCCCAGTTTGTAACTTGTAGTAAGAATCTCATTTTGATAATGTAGGAAAAAATAAGAATCTGTGTAGAAATATTAGAAAAGAAAAAGAATATCAGAAAAAATAAAAAGTAAGGATTTATATGTCACAATGAACCAAATTTAGTAACAGATAAAAATATTTGAAATGTTACATATGGATTAACAATTTGAATTGAAAAGATCAGTAATCTTGGAAAAGTATGATTATAAATCTGTATTTTGTGGTGAATTGAAAAATTGATTACAAGACAGGCTGAGGGTTGAATTTGCTCAATACCCTTTGCTTAGAAAGTCTGGAGTATACCTGGATGGATGCATGAAATTGAAGGAAGCTCATTTAATTTTTGATTTTTGTTTTATCATATACCTTTTAAAGATACTTTTAAAGCATTGTATAACCAGAAAAAATTAAACTTAAATTCTGTTTTCATAATTTCTGTTAGTATCCTGAGCTATCACTTTATCTCACTAAGCCTGCATTTCCATATTTTCAAAAGGGATTTTGATAAATTTAACACCCTTTTCATTTCTGCTTCTGGCTGAAAAACCAGAAGCATGAGCCATGATAGGTAATTTATATATCTAGGCTCTTTCAACTAAATCACATTGATCTTGGATTTAATATTGCTTTTCTTTGACAATGACTAATATGAATATTGATTATTACAAGCTGACTCAGTTAACTCTTGAAAAAGTATGCATATCTGTTGTATAATGATAGATAATAGAACAACTGTATGATGCATAAACAATGAATCATTGCAAGAAAGGGGTCACTAAAAATTTAAATATTTATAGACAATAAAATGCATCAAAACTTTGTGATAAGTTAGGCAATAAAGAAGCACATTTATTTTATAACTGTCAATTATTTTAATGTCCAATATATTTTTCATAATGAGTGTTATGAGGATAAAAGATTGTAAAGTGAGCAATTTTTTAAAAGCTGTTTTATTTCAATTTGTTTACTGCAGTAGTAAAATACAAATACTTACACTTAAATCATAATAAAAATTCCTATGATTACTGAAGGTTGAACACTGCCATGTTAATTAGTGAAAAATATGGTCTTAAAAGACTCTAGCAAGAAATACAGTGATTATTCCTAAACACACATAAGGATATGCATTTTTATTTATGCAATACTATTTTGAATATTTCTGCAAATTAACCTGACTTAATTGGAGAATAGCTGAAAAACATATTCATTAAGGACATATTTGTGAGAGGCAACATAAAATGCACTTAATATTCTAGTACGGTCTTATAAAAACATTAGGAAAATTTCCATTTTATAAAGAAAGAAAATGAAACTCAATAAGATATAATCATTAACCAGTGTTTTAACATTTAATGAGTGGTGACTACCCATTATTTTCCTCTCTATCTTGCTGCTTCCAATAAAATTTAATTTTTCCTCAGGTTACATTTTATATAATAACATTTTATCAAACTATAATGCTTCTTTTTGAAAAAATATTTATCATAATGGTAGAAAAACATTAATCTATGAGTATGTATTTTAGGTGAGCAAGATGAATAATTACTTTTGTAGTAATTATAGTATATTTCATAACTTTTAAAGGTAGACAACCAGGACAATAATTTGCAGTGTTCTGAAATTTGAGATTTTATTATTAAAAGGGATGTCCTAAAGCAAGAGAAAAAATAAAAGCTTAACCAGATAGTACATGTAGGAATAATCTTCCAATATGATTGTTACTTTTAATTCATTTAGTAGTTTAATGAGTTATTTAGTTAGCTTTATAACAAGTACAATACAAGGTGATATTAGTCTGAACATACCGGCTGACTTTATGAAAATAGAGTCATTGTCCCCTTTTGCTTTAATATTTCAGTGAAGTTACTACTCCTGTGAGGTAGGAACTCACTTCTATCTAACTACGTACAGAAATTAGTCTCTGCAAATGAACTCATATCCTCTATATTCATGAACTTCTTATTCCAAAGGCAAATTCATATAATAAAATAACTTCATAAAACAACTTTCCAAAGCTCAGAAATATATGGTCAACACTTCAAATGTCATTTTCTATTTAACATGGTTAAGCTTACAACATGACATTATAGGTTTTTAAACTAGTGTAATTTCAAGATATCATAGAAATTCCCTCTGCTCCCAAAATAACTCCTTCTTTCACACAGTTCTACATATTGATTGATGTGAGTTGGTTTTAGAGTAGGAACAATTTTCAAGTGTATTTGAATAAAAGCAAACTCTCTGTACTATTAGTAATTAAAACACCTTTTCAATGGTGTATGGAGCCTGGACATATCTGGCTCATTCAGATGTACGAAAGCATGATAAAATATGAAGTTGTTGGTAGCTCAGACATGGAGGTGAGAAGCTTAGCAGGAGACTCAAGAGAATTCTCACATGCCAAGGCTCTGGTAAGCAACTCATATAAAAAAGTCTCCACCTAAAAATAACATGCTTACATTTCTTAAGAGAAAGAATAAATATAACTTTGCCTCCATACCACAAGACAGATTGAATTTGTCTAAATTGTGAAGCCATTTCTCGATGCGATAGACAAATTGCTAAAGTACCAAGATCAATTCCATATGCAAGGAGATACATCTATGCCTGCTTCCAATCTAAAAACTATGGCTAGGCAGGGGTTCTGTTGTTAGGTGCTGGCCATGCTAGCAGAAGCCTACTAACAGTTTTTTAAAAGACAGATTTCTCAAGACACATACATTATCATCAATATGGATTTGACTGATGAGGATATACAAATTCCTAAACAGATGCTATTAATGTGACAATAAAATACAGAGCAGTTGCTTCAGATGGACAAAATGTATTCAGAGGACACAGTATACCTGAGAATCTCACAAGTGGGTATACTTGAGTACTTCTGATCTGGCTAATCAAGCAGCTCATGTAACTGCTTATTCTAACTCTCCTAAATTTAAAACCGCCTATTCTAATTCAAAAGTTATTTGCTATTCCTGAATTAATGCAATCACCTACTCTGTATATGGTAATGAAATCATCATAAAGCAGACTGCCAAGGGGGCTGTTGCTTCTGATGTCAACTAGACAATCCCCCCAAAAAAAAAATGATCTCAATTTAGGGGTTTCCTATGGTAAAACAGAGGATAATCCAAACTAAATGTTTTGGAAATGGATAACATATTTTAACGTTTAAAATTTATATCTGTAATTCTTGACTTCCCATTGACTTGATCAGTGAAAACAACATTGCTATTCTCCTTGACTTTTCTCTTTAAGATATCAATTATTGATTTCCTGAAAGTTCAGACAATATTAATCTCCTTCTGTGTGTTGTACATTTCCAAACTATTAAGGTGGCAGGGTAAACTAGGCTAAACCATTAAGTCCCCATTTGTTTCAAGTGAGCAGTCCATATTTTTAATAACCTCCGCACTGCCTGGATATCATTTTACAAATCTATAATCCATTAATGAATCAGTTATAAAATATTTACAGAACATAAAATACATTCTAAATTCTAGTCTGAGTATATAGCATACAACATTGGCTCTTATAGAACATGGGAGTATCTCCATTAATGTGGCTTATAATATAATTTCATCACATGTGTCTTCACCTAACACAGATATTCCACTATGAAAAAACTAATAACAAAGAAGCTACTTGCTGTGTAC
The DNA here is from genome assembly GCF_001604975.1 of Cebus imitator. Classification (NCBI taxonomy): domain Eukaryota; kingdom Metazoa; phylum Chordata; class Mammalia; order Primates; family Cebidae; genus Cebus; species Cebus imitator. The sequence continues at coordinate 954,752 of NW_016107616.1, read as the reverse complement.
AACAACCATCAAATTACTGGTTAAGATTAAACAACTAGAATGCAATTTGATATTTGTAGGGAAAAAACTGAAGTGTCCCCTTCTGTAATTTATCCTATTACAAGTGAATGAAAGAAAGCTGAAATCAATCAGAAGCATCATCAGTGGTCTGAGTTCAAATGTCCTTTTTTTTAAATTTAACCACGTTTGGCTACACTTATTCTAGTATATCAAAATAAGAATGATCACTAACTAATTACAAAATATATTTATAATAAAATGAAGGCAATGAAACAATATATATTTTCAGTATAATTTATTATAACACATTAGACATCACATTTTAATCATATCCTTGACAAATTAAAGGATTCTTGGAAAAATAGATACTAGGATTTAAAGGTTATTGTTTTATGACTACACAAGTGTTTATGTTAATAAAATTTTGAGCTATTTGTTTCTATAATTTATTAATGTCAATAAAAAGTAACATTTACTGAGTCTAGCAGCACATAGAAAATTGCATTATAAATGTTATATTAATTCATAAATCAGAAATATCTGAATCCCAAGAATCACAAAGGTTCTCTATGTATGAGAAAGAGAGAATATAAAGAGAGAGAAAAATGAAGAAGGAAGAGGAGGGGAAGAAGGGGAAGAAGGGGAAGGATGAAGAGACCTAGAATAAGGTGAATGCTGTATTATCAACATTCAGGGTTTTGTTCCAAAAAATTCTTTGATATTTATTAGATATATTTATTATATGCTTGGCATTATTTCAGTACGGCAAATCATTCTTATCACAGTTCTAAGAGGAAACAAATACAGTAAAATAAAAGAATTTTATGAATTAAATCAATTTTTAAAAAATGCTCAGGGTTGGATTAAAGAATTAAACATAAGACCTAACACCATAAATCCTAGAAGAAAATCTAGGCAAAACCATTCAGGACATAGGCATAGGCAAGGACTTCATGACTAAAACACCAAAAGTATTGATAACAAAAGCCAAAATAGACAAATGAGATCTAATCAAACTCCAGAGCTTCTGCACAGCAAAAGAATCATTAGAGTGAATCGGCAACCAACAGAATGGGAAAAAATTTTCGCAATCTGCCCATCTGACAAAGGGCTAATATCCAGAATCTACAAAGAACTAAAACAGATTTACAAGAAAAAAACAAACAAGTAGATTCAAAATTGGGCAAAGGATATGAACAGACACTTTACAAAAGAAGACATACATGAGGCCAACAAACATGAAAAAATGCTCATCATCACTGGTCATTAGAGAAATAAAAATCAAAACTACATTGAGATATCATCTCACATCAGTTAGAATGGCGATCATTAAAAAATCTGGAGACAACAGATGCTGGAGAGGATGTGGAGAAATAGGAACACTTTTACACTGTTGGTGGGAGTG
>NW_016107616.1:942986-952777 GCF_001604975.1 Cebus imitator | reverse complement strand
ATATATATATATATATATATATATATATATATATATAGTGCTCAGGGTATAGGAAAACCACTGGGAATGTTCAGTACTACTGAACTAGAAAGAATTGGAGAACCTAGGCAAACTGAGAGAGAAACTGATTATAAGACATGGGAAACAAATGATAGTTCTCTTTTAGTTCTTTAAGGAATCTCTACACTGTTTTCTACAGCAGCCCTGTAAGTTTACATTCCCACCACTAGTGTAGAAGTGTTCCCCGATTGTTGCATCCAACATCTACTTTTTTTATATTCTTTGATTATGGCCATTTTTTTAGAAGGTGGTATCATTTTGTGGTTTTGATTTGCATTTCCCTCATCATTAGTGATGTTGAGTATTTTTTTCATACATATGTTGGCCATTTGAATATCTTCTTTTGAGAATTGTCTATTAATGTCCTTAGCCTATTTTTTGATAGGATTGATTGCTTTTTTCTTACTGATTTGTTTGAGTTCCTTGTAGATATTGGATATTAGTCCTTTGTCAGATATATAGATAATAAAGATTTTCTCCCACCTGATATGTTGTCTATTTACCCTCCTGATTGTTCCTTTTGCTGTGCAAAAGCTCTTTAGTTTAATTAGGTCCCAGCTATTTATTTGTTTTTATTGGAATTGCTTTTGGGTTTTGGGTCATGAAATCCTTGCATAAGCCAACGTCTAGAAGGGTTTTCCTGATGTTATCTTCTAGAATTTTTATAGTTTCAGGTCTTAGGTTTACTTCCTTAATCCATCTTGAATTGATTTTTGTATAAGTTGAGAGATGAGGATATAGTTCATTCTCCTACATGTGGCTAGCCAGTTATCCCTGCACCATTTGTTGAAAAGGGTGTCCTTTCCCCAATTTCTTTTTTTCTTTTTGCTTTGTCAGAGATCATCCCACAACTGGGTATCTACCCAAAGGAAAAGAAGCCATTATTCAAAAAAGATATTTGCACATGCATGTTTATAGCAGAACAATTCACAATTGCAAAATTGTGGAACCAACCCAAATGTCCATCAATCAACGAGTGGATAAAGAAACTCTGGTATATGTATATGATGGAATACTACTCAGCCATAAAAAGTAATGAATTAACAGCATTTGCAATGACTTGAATGAGATTAAAGACTATTATTCTAAGTGAAGTAATTCAGGAATGGAAAGCCAAACATTGTATGTTCTTACTGATACGTGAGAGCTAAGCTATGAGAATGCAAAGGTGTAAGAATGACACAAGGGTCTTTGGGTACTTAGGGGGAAGAATGGGGAGTGGGAGGGATAAAAGACTACAATTATGGTGCAGTGTATATTGCTCGATGATGGGTGCACCAAGTTCTCATGAATCACCACTAAAGAAATTACTCATGTAACCAAATACCACTTGTACCCCAATCCCCAATAACTTATGGGAAAAAAAGGCACTGGAACAAAAGTACCTTACAGAAGCTGTGACCTTTGGCTGATGCGTGAAATTGATGGTGTCCTCACAGAGAGTTAACCGAAAGAATAAATGACATCACTTACCTGTCTTTCCGCTTTCTATTGTTTACCTCTGGCTGAACCCCAACTATTTAGAATCTTAAAGGTAAAGGACCCATTAATATAGTCCATTAGAGTCAGGCTACCAGGGCACAGAGCAGGGCAGTGGAGGATAAAGAGCACCTCTGAACAGAGAGATGCTTGATATTTACCCATAGGAGAAACTGAAGAATACACATATATGTTAAAAATGTCTTCTTTTGTAAACCTTGTGGAACTTAGAGAGCTATATTTTTAATTGTTCACAGTTACATCCACTGAACTTATAGCATAGTGCCTAGTAAATTGTAGCAACACAATGCATATTTTAAAATAAATGTATGTATGAATAAGGAAGCATTGACAGCAATTGTTAAATTATTTAAAAGTGGAATAAAGAGTACTCTTGTTTTACCTTACTCCAGAGAACTAGAATTATGAACAGAGGATTACACATAAAAGGAGGCTAAACAAATGGAATACATTGTTTTAAAAAAATTAGAAATTGTCTGCTAAATAATAAAATGCCATATTAGTGCTGAGCTTTCGGCCAATGGACTCATTCACGTAGAGATACAGTTTTCTAGAAAGGATAGAGTAGAATGAATACAGGCACTGAGTAGGTGCTTGGACTGGCTGAACACTAATATCTCTACCACTTCTAAGATCCTTCAATTATGGTACTGACAGGAGAAATTTATTTCAGTCTTAGTATCAGGAGAGCTGTGCTTTTTCTTAAGGAACTGTTTGTTGTTAGCCCCTTAGGATATTCTAAATCTCTCCAAGAATCTTTGTTTTGACAGTTAGACATTTTAGACTCAAATTTGTTGTCCATTTTAGCAAATGTGTAGAATGTTTTATAACTGTAGGATTTGCATATTAACACTACCTCTGGCTTTGTCTTATTATTTTATGTGCACCAAATAACTAATCTATTTTTTAATCTTATTAGTTATTTTCTGATGTATTTATATGCCTCTAGGGGAAAGGCAGGATATAAACAAAGTCCATAATTCTGTTGTTTTAAAATTCTTAGTAAATTTGAAGAGAAAAACATATGTGGCTGAAAATGTATTTAAATTCTCTTACAAAATGCATATTACAGGGATGTGTTGTGGCTGTAAAATTTTACTTCACCCCTTCACCCTTCAGGAGGTAGATTTCTAATTTTCCCAAAAGGGGCTGATGAATGTTCATCTTATAAAATAAAATTTATAAAATAATTTCAGTTAATTTCTCTCCTTAAGTTTGAAATTATAAAAAATATTTCTGATATTTGAGATGACCTTAGCATGGATATGAATACAGAAAAATATCAGTACATTCCTAGGAGTAGTTAATTCACGTAAATAGATGACCAGGTTCAATGCCAGAACTGAATCCACTGCAGTGTCAGGGTTGTGTTCATGTCATGTGGATGCAGTGGGAAATCTCCCTGCAATCAACAACTTTAGAACTAGAAGCATGCACTGAAATTAAAGACTGGATATCAGTGAAAAAAATAAATACATAAGAAAAAGATTTGGACAGAAAGATAAAATGGTGTGAGTTAAAACACATCTATACATAAGAGAGTCTTCCCTTGCTTTACCTGGACCTCACTCCAACTTGCAGACACAGAAATCAGAGGACCTTCATCATGAGAGAAAAAGAGCCACTGCCACTTTCAAAGGGAAACTTTTTGGCAGTAAATACCAATTTATTTCTCTGTTTGATGCTTATAACTAGGATAGACCTTGCCAACAATGTTTTGGAAGTAATTGTAATTAATGAAAATATTTGTATGTGTATGTGTTTGTGTTGCTAGTTGAAACAGGATATATTGATTGTAGAAGAAGAAAGGTGTTTTTCCTCACCCATTGCAATGTTCATGGTTGAGGCTCCTATAAAAGAAGACAAATTAGGACGAGAAAAGCATACAAACGCATTTAATATAAGCTTTATATGACACTGGAGATTTCATAAGGAAATAAAGACTCAAAGACACAGGAAAATTTGTGTATTTTATGCCTAGATTTGATGAAACGTGGACAGTCATGTGGAAGTATGAGTGGACAAAAGGAAGTATGATGTTATGATAACACACTAATGAGAGTTAGGAAGTCCTGTTCGTTCATATTTTTCTGTGTACTTGTATCTGCAGGGATCAGGATATGGCTTTCCTCTGGGTATGGGGAGTGCACTGTTGGAGGGAGGATGTTGAAACTGCTGTGCTGTCTGGGGTATATAACCTGGGGTTCGTTGTCCCATGCCAAGAAAGAATTCAGGACATGGACATATGTGGGTGGGTTAAGGAGTGGAAAGTTTAATAGACAGAACAAAGGAGAGAGGAAAGCAGCTCCTTGCAAGAGAGAGATGTCCAGAAAGGTTGGAGGCGGCAGATTGCAGCAGATTTTATAGGCAGGCTGGAGAAGGCAGTCTCTGATTTACATAGGGCTCACATATTGGTCCAATCAGGTATGAGATCTACATAGTGTGTGGGGAAGCCTGGTCACACACCCTAATCTTGTTATGCAATGTGCTTTCCAATTGATCAGTGCCATCTTGGCTGCTCCTTACTCTACACATGGCTGACAAAGAGATGGAAAGGTGGAGCTGCCATCTTGAACATGATTGGTTGAACATGACTGGTTGAATGTCCATGTTCAGATTGGCACAACTGCCTTTATCTATGTGTACAGCTCAATTTTATAGGCTGCTCTTTGTTAGAAAGAAAAATAATTTGGAACTGCGTTTTATTAAAAAGAAAAGCATTACGAAGGACTCCAATGCCCTTGCTGTTTGCCTAAGTAATTCCTTCTTCATTCCTTTGTCATTGTTATGATCCGTTTCAAAGGAGAACGGTGAGAAAGTCAGAGAATGACCTTCCCACATTTTATTATCTGCTTCAGGAGAGAAAGGATGAGCAGAAGGTGAGAGCCACCTCTTGCTTCTGCGGTTTTCTCACACACCAATGTACCATATTTTGGGGTAGTGTGTCCTGAACTCCATCACCAATTAAACTAAATTTAGCATGTGTATTGTGTGTTTAATTTCTAGTAAGGAAAACAATTTTAATTTGTATTGGCATTGTTTGATGCACAAAAAACCAAGTGAAATAAAAACAAAATACTTTATCTCATTCAACAATCAATTTTAGTGGGTTTATGTGATCTAAAGATGTTACTTAGTATTAAATAAAATTAGTTGTGATCCAAACCTAGATTTTGTCCAACAGTTTCACACTAAAAATAATGGGACTTCCAATCGTGACTTATTTTACACCAATAAATAATGTTACTAGAGTTAACTAATACTATATTGTAGAATAGTATAAAATAAACATCATATTCCTTTTATGGACAAATATACATTTCTATAAATAAAGAAACATGTAAATGTAAAAATATTTTCTTGAAAATATGTATGACTAAAACAGAGGCTAAACAATCATCTATTTAGTTGAAGTCTGTCATTTTTAAGAATTTCAGTTCCACTGAATGTGGGTGCTGAAAATTTTGTAAACATCTATGTTCTAATCCCATTTTATTCAGTAAATTGCTGTTTTAATACAAAATATTTGTGCAAAACCTTTTGCAAATTCCATTTTGAAAAATGGACTTTTTTTTTTACATTTCTACATTATTTTACTAATTCAGTTTGACTGTATTTGAAGATAATTTAGGGTATTAATTTCAGTTGAAACATTTGCCAGAGACACTTTATACACAAAAAAACAAAGATTTACATGTACTTAGCCATCACAATATTCAAATGGATTTTTCTTTCTCCCTTCCCCTCCCCTCACTTCCCTCCCCTCCCCTTCCATTCTCTTGTTTCTTTTTTTATAGTCTTACTCTGTTGCCCAGGCTAGAGTGCAATGTCACAAACAGAGCTCACTGTAGTCTTGGTTTCCTAGGCTCGGTTTCCTCCTGCCTAAGCCTCTTGGAAAGCTGGAACTACAGGCACATGCCACCATGCCTGGCTAATTTTTTGAATTTTCGTTGAGACAAGGTCTTACTTTGCTACCCAGGCTGCTCTCCTGGGATCAAGCAATGCTCCCACTTTAGCCTCCCAAAGTGCTGGGATTACAGGCATGAGCCACCATGCCTGGCATGAATGCATATTCAAAAAGAGAGCACATGGCCAAAACTTTGAAACTCACATAGCAGTTTGTTGTTATACCACCCTGAACATGCCTGATGTTGTCTGATCTCAGAAGCTAAGCAGGGTTGGGCCTGGTTAGTACTTGGAGGGGAGACCACCTGAAACTACTGTGTGCTATAGTCTTTTTAAAAAAAAATTATAAAAAAATAAAATTAAAATAAATTTAAAAAAGAAACTCACATAGTGTAAATTTGAAACTAAAATCATAATTTTAATATATAACAGAACTTTGAGAAAATTTAAACGGTTTGGTCAAAATTATTGCATAATTGGCACCAAATACCTAGATAATTATAGTCAAAATTTCTTTAGTATTTGTCTGTCTACAACAGTCCTAAGAGCTAGCTCTTTATAGAACATAAACATTTTGTACAAATCATTTTAGAATACAGAAAATATAATTTTGTATTTATTAAAAATTTTAGTCATACTTTTTACTTCCCTCCATCTGTAAAATAAGTAAAAATATAAATGTTGTAGTTGAGGGAACCCAAGCTTATACAATTTGCCAATTCACCAGTCACCAAGAAAAAACTGTTTGGGCACCAATCATCTAGCAAAATGTTGATAATAAATGAATGTGTGTTCAGATGAATAGTGATGACTTACTATAACTATGTTGAATTGGTGATACATAAAATCTGGTTTTACTGCAATCTAACATAAATGAACCTGCAGCCTACTGCCCTTTCAGTCAAATAATAAAAAGAGAAGGCGAAAAATTAAATGCATATGCATTCACACACACACACACACACACACACACACACACACACACATACACAGACACACAGGCGATTCACTTATACATAGTACTGGGGTAGAGCTCATTAAGATGGTCTCACATAGCTAAATATGGTACAAGAAAGACTATTTAATCTCAAATTCATGATTCCTAGATGTGAATATTTTCAGAAATACAAGATAGATTAATTTAGGGGAAAAAATGAAGAGGGGAGGGAGGAGGATGATTGATTTGGCTGAGCATTTGCTCTTATTCTGATCTACTATTAGCCAAGAAACTTTGGTCTATCTGACAGCTTCCACTTTTAGCCTGGAATATGAACAGCATACTTCTATTCTTCTTCTTGTTCTTTTTTTTTTTTTTTTTTTGAGACAGAGCCTTGCTCTTGTTGCTCAGGCTGGAGTGCAATGGCACGACCTCAGCTCACTGAAACCTCCGCCTCCCAGGTTCAAGCAATTCTCTGGCCTCATCCTGAGTAGCTGGGATTACAGGTACCTGCAACCACACCTGGCTAATTTTTGTATTTTTAGTAGAGATGGGGTTTCACCATGTTGACCAGACTGGTCTCAAGCTCCTGACCTCATGACCTGCCTGCCTAGGCCTCCCAAAGTGCTGGGATTACATGCGTGAGCCACTGCTCCTGACCTGTGAACAGCATACTTCTTTATGCAGATCACCTCAAATTGCATGTGATTGAATTTTAGAAATTATGTCCATTAGAATTTTTCAACATGAGATATTAAAAATAATGTCTTTAAAAATGTTCTTTAATTCAAAATAAACAAATTTTAAGTTAGTTTATGAAATTTGACAAAAGTTTCCTTTAAAACTACTTTTTCTCCTTTAAATATTAGTAATTTATATTCAAGCCAAATTTCATTTTAATATTTTCAGTTTTAATAACATATTATTAATTAAAATATCATTTATCAAAAGGTAAATAGTATCTTTTTGGTATCAATTCACAGTTTACTCACTAAGTCTCACCCGATGAGTCTCCTCTTTCATCAATGGTCTTAACAATTTTGTCCTTGAGGTAATTAATTCAAAGTCTCCAGAAATGAAAGAAAAAACAAACTAGGCTCAGCCACCTCATTTTCCATTGATGGTAAAAGAACTTTCGTAATGCAAGGTTTTAATTACAAGGCTTAAGGCAAAACTGGGTTGCTGCATTATCTTCCAATAACTTAAACATACTAAATATACATTTGCTGAAAAAAATCTATCAAGTAAATTTACCTCTAAGTATGTTTCATTTTATAAGAACAGATTGATTAGTATTCTGATATCTTTTCATCCAGTTAAGTGTTTAAAAATTAGGGACCATGACTTATCAATCAATACATCTTTTAAGTCACTGTCACAGCCTGAATTTTTTATTTCCAGTTTCTCAGCTGAAGGAAGAGAGTTCATCAGTGCATTTAATTGGAATTTAGATGTCCTAACATTTTGTTTCCCATCAGAGTGGTTTGAATTTCTGACAAATGGTCTGCTGTATTAAAGCAATCATTGATACAGGAAGTGGCGGTTTAAGAAAAAGATACTAGGAAAGTGAAGAATTTCAAATTACTAAGAGACCTATTTACATTTGAGATATCTATCCATGCCTTTGAAATGTTTAAAATCACTAGCCCTACAAGAGGTACTATGCACCAGTGAGAACAGTTTAGGAAGATTACTTTAGAAACTGCTTAAATTTCTCATTGAAACAAAGTTAAATCCATGTGTTCATTACTGTCAAAGAGAGAAAATATGCAAAACTTTTTAATACTGTCTAGTATAAATACTAAAGATTAATTTGTTTCATTGCTTAAAGCAAGTCTTAATTCATCAATTTGCTAAAAGAAAAATTACTAAAATTACCCTAAGAACTTGTGGTGAAAACAGAAACCGCTTTCTTTTCGTCATATGACACACATACACACACACACACACACACACACACACACACACACATAAACACATATGTATATTTCTATATTCAGGCAGCTGTAAAGGACAGGATGGTCTGATCTGTTCGTTAAATGGCATGAAAAGTATTGGAAGGATAGATCCAGTGTAAGATAGCAAGGGTGAGGCAGATAATGAAGCACTGTCTAGGATAACTATAAATGCAGCATGAGAAAAAAGAACTGTCTAAATTGCTATTTATTCTATCATCATCACTAGTTTACAATCAGCAACCAAAGAATTTGTGGTTTCAATCACATGAATATTTAACACTAGCAAGACATTTAGACATAAATTGATTCCTAATTTTGTAAAGTATTAAGCAGTTTTCCATTAAGAGATATGTTCACAGACACTAGTATTTCACTTAGCAAATTGGGATAGGGTAAGGTTCTACTTCCAAGACATCCTCTACAGTATTACTTTGAGTTTTCTTCCACTGTTCCATCCTTAAGCCAATGGCAGAAAACATGACTAGTAAGAGAGAAGAATGCATATATGCTAGGTTCTTTTAGCAATACAGTTGGATAAAAACTTCAATCCAAAGTATTATAAGCACACACAGTTTCTGTCTGAGATTACTATTTTCAAAGTATAATTGAGAGTAAATAACTCTCAAGAAGAAAGGTAGTAATTTGCGTTTATCCCATGAACAGGATAAAGGAAAAAAGTTATAATTCTCTTAAAGTATAAAAAGCTATTTAATTTAAATATTCCAAATTAATTAAAGAAAACAAAATATTACACAACTACGTAGTAAAAGAAACCTTAATTTGATGATGTATTGATACACAAAGCATTATGATTAATATCAGACTTAATATCTTTGAAGTTAAATAATATAAATACTGCTTTTGCTGAATCCCAGATGTTCTGCTATGTTATGTTTTTATCTTCATTACTTAATTTTTAAAAAAATTTCTCTTGAAGAGAGAGATCCAAGATGGCTGATTACTAGCAGCTCAGGATTGTAGCTCCTAGTGAAAATGTAGAGAACGAGAGGACACCACACTCAAATTTTTATCGCTTACAGACCAGGAGATTCCCAGCGGAGAAGCCCAACGGGTCGCCAGCGCGACTATTGTGGCCCGCGTGGTGGTTTTGCCAGTGCCCGGGCAAGGAGGTTCTCCGTGCAGAGTAAACGGGACTGGGTCCCCTTTTGATCAACGTTTGGAGCTCCAGGAAGGCAGAGTCGCCCATTCAGCTGATTGAAAAAAGGACTCAAGAGAGAAGCCAGACCAGAGATTCCTGAGCAGAAAAGCACCAAGAATCTTAATGCCGCTGTTTTAGCCGGCGCAGTGGGTTGCTCAGATTTCGGCGCTGGGAATCAACAAGTTGGATGTCCACTCAGAGACCTAATTTGAAAGTTGGCAATCACAAAGACGACAGGTGGATAAACTCACAATGATGGGAAGAAACCAGC
>NW_016107616.1:912204-941476 GCF_001604975.1 Cebus imitator | reverse complement strand
AAAAAAAACAAAACAAAACAGGAGTTGTAACTTTCGTCTCTGACAAAATAGACTTTAATAGTAACAAAGACTAAAAATCACAAAGAAGGACATTACATAATGGTAAAAGGATCAATGTAACAATAGGAGTCAATGATCATAAATATATATGCACCCAATATAGGAGCACCCAGATACATAAGACAAGTTCTTAATGACTTATAAAGAGACTTGGACTCCTACACAATAATAGCGGGAGACTTTGACACCACATTGTTAATATTCGATGGATCAACGAGATAGAAAATTAAAAGGGACATTTATGATTTGAACTCAGACCTGGAACAAGTAAATTCAGTGAATATTTATAGAATTCTTCACCCCAGGTCCGCAGAACATACATTTTTTTCAGTATCACATTACACCTATTTTGAAAGCCACCACCTAAATGGAAGTAAATCTCTCTTCAGCATTTGCATGGCATTTCACAGATTTAAATGAAATATTGGTTGGCTGTTTGTTTGTTATTTTCTCCCTTTATTCCTTCCTGTCTCTGCTGTTAGGTACAATTATGGGCATAAAAGAGGTTTTTAATACCTATTTTTAGATTGCATTCCAGCCTGGACAATAGAGCAAGACTCCTGTTCTGTCTCCCCCTTTCTCTTTCTTTCTTTGTGGCCCTTCCCCACCACCTGTGCGCCTTCCCCCCACCCCCCCTCATATAATAATAAAAAAAAATTTGTCTTAATTCTGTTTTTGACTAAAAGATAATTCAGGAGTACCATGTTTAAACTATATGTATTTGTATCTTTTCAAGAGTTCCTCTTGAAATTAATTTCTAGTTTTATTTTGCTGTAGTCTGATAAAATACTTGGTATGATTTTGAGTTTTTTAAAATTTATTGAGACTTGTTTTGTAGCCTAAGAGATGGTGTATCTTGGAGAATGTAATTAGTACAACCTCTCTGGAAAACAGTATGAAGATTTCTCAAAGAATTAAAAATAGATCTACCATTCAAACCAGCAATGCTATTACTGGGTAACTATCCAAAGGAAAATGAGTTATTATGTCAAAAAGATACCTGCACTAGTATGTTTATAGCAGCACTATTTATAGTACCAATGGTATGAAGTAAACCAAAGTGTCCATCAGTTGATGATTGGATAACGAATAATTGGTATATATATGTATATAATAGAATACTTCTAAGCCATAAACGAGAATAAAATCATGTCTTTTGGAGAATATAGATGGAACAGGAGGTCAATTATCTTAAGTGAAATAACTCAGAAACACGCAAATACTACAAGTTCTTACTTATAGGTGGAAGCTAAATAATACGTACACACGGACATAAAGTATGGAATATAATCCACTGGAGACTTGAAAGTGTGAGAGGGTGGGAAAAGGGTGGAGGGCAGAGAAATTACTTATGGAAAACAATGTACACCTTTTACCTATGTATGTCAGAAGACTGCACTTGTGCTTCCTACATTTATTTAAAAAAAATAAATACTGCTATCACATAAGTTTCTGTTTAATATTATGCTGAAAGATAAAAGCAAAACCATTAGTACATTACCAGTATACTGTTAACTACTTAAAATCTAACAGAAAAAAAATACAGTGAACACAATATATATTCACAGTCACAATGTTTATAAGATTTCAAGGGATGATTTTTATAAGATTTGTACTAGAACATAGAGAAAAGCGTAAATGTTACTAAAGGACAACATGACATAAGAAATTAAGGAAAATTTTCACTGAATATTGTACAGATGACAATCCTCTGTAGTAGTTAAAACTGGATTTGATATCTGTATTAGTCCATTCTCACACTGCTAATAAAGACATTCCAGAGACTGGAGAGTTTATAAAGGAAAGGGGTTTGATTGACTAACAGTTCAGCATGGCTGGGGAGGACCCAGGAAACTTACAATCATGACAGAAGGGGACGCAAACATGTCCTTTTTCACATGTTGTTAGGAAGGAGAAGAAAGCGAGCCAAGCAAAGGAGGAAGCCTTCTGTAAAATCAACAGATTGCATGAGAACTTACTATCACAAGAATAGCATGAAGGTAACCACTGCCATAATTCAATTACCTCCCACTTTGTCCCTCCCATGACACATAGGTATTATGGGAACAACAATTCAAGATGAGATTTTGGTGAGGACACAGCTGAACCTTATCAATGGCGTATAATGTATATGTGTGCACAGAAACATATTAACATCAGGATCTATTTTACTCATTCAAAATTTCTGGTCAGAACCTTCATGGCTTGGTGAAGCTACTCAATGAAGTCATTAATATCTCAGGTTTATTTTATCTTTCTCTTGAATTAATCTTAGTATAAACATATTTTGAAGATAAATAGAATTCTTTTGAACAGGAGATATGGGGGCTATAAATGAAAGCTAGAAATCTCAATAACTACAAGTTTTTGAGTGTCAGTTTGAAGAACACAGTTGTTATCAACTGAGATTGGTAAGTGGCTGGTAGAAAAGGGTGGATCAGTAGCTTATTATTAATAGTTATGTGCATCTACAGGCCTGAACATATCCATTCTGAAGAAGTAATTTGAGATCATAATCATACACAGATGTGAGTTAATGTAATGATACTGAAACTTATCCTCAAAGGAATATATGCAGATAGAAAACAGGACCAAGGATTGAGCCCTGGAAGAGCTCAACAGTATAAGTTAGCACAGGAGCAGAGAAACCAGCAAAAGAATCTTAAATGTAGTGCCTATTGAATAAGGTGACCTGGAAAAAAGTGAAAAGAATGAATTTAGGGCAGTTATCATAAGGAAAAGGCAACCAGTGCAATGGAAGGAAGAAGTTGCAAATCATATATGTGGTAAAAATATATGAGGAATATATATAAGTAATTACTACAACTTAAAAACAACAACCTAATTAAAAATGATCAAAGGCTTTGCTGTATTAGTCCATTTTCATGCTGCTAATAAAGACATACCTGAGACTAGGCAATTTACAAGAGAAAGAGATTTATTGGACTTACAGTTCCACATGGCTGGGGAGGCCTCACAATCACGGTAGAAGGCAAGGAGGAGCACGTCACATCTTACGTAGAAGACAGCTGGCAAGAAGAGAGCATGTGCAGAGACACCCGTTTTTAAAATGAATCTTATGAGACCCATTCACTATCATAGAGAACAGCATGGGAAAGACCCACCCCCGTGATTCAATCATCTCCCACTGGGTCCCTCCCACAGCATGTGGAGTTATGGGAGCTGCAGGATGAGATATGGATGGGACACAGGGCCAAACTATATAAACTTAAACGTACATTTCTCCAAAAAACATATACAAATGGCCAATAAGCACATGAAAAGATGTTCAACATTACTAATCATTAGAAAAGCAATTCAAAAACCACAAACCACAATGAGGTATCACCTTACACTCATAAAGATGGGCACTATAAAAAAAAACAGAAAATAATAAAGGTTGGGAAAGAATGTGTAGAAGTTGGGACCCTTATGTACCATTGGTGGGAATGTAAAATGTAGTGCCATTGTAGAAAATAGTATTGAGGTGTCTCTAAAAATTAAAAATAGAATTACCATTTGGATATATCCCCACTAGTAGAATCTACCCAGCAGTGCTACCATTGGGTATATATCAAAAGTAATTCAAAGCAGATTGAGAGATCAGACTAAAAGAAAAGATACTTCTGGGGTCAGAATGGGAGCTATTCAGTACAGAGGCTTCCCAGCCCACCCAGCAGCAAAATGGTCTGGCAGGATGACTCAGGGCCTCAAGCCCTGGGCCAATCCAACAAGACATTCAAAATAAACTACTCAGGGGGAGGATTGAAAAACAAACACCTCTCACTGGACAAAAAAGGGAGAGGGGAGGAAATAAGGAAAAGAATATAAACTCCAGGCTTACAGGCCAGCAGCAGCAGTAGCCCTTCCGGGTCCCCTTCCCCTACGCGGAAGCTGGACCCTGCTGTGCCTAAGAAACTGCGTCGCTGCTCACTCTTGGTCCACGAATTCTATCCGCCCTGTTATGCTTACCACGGCATCAGGGCCAGCTCCTTCATTCTCTGAAGCCCGCGAGGCCAAGAACCTCAGACTCAACATCCGCCCACCTTCTTTGGCGAGCCAGCCGAGCCCCTCATTCTGGCCAAAGACTCCGACGCGGTGAGTAAAGTCCTGCGGCTTTCGCTTGCTGACTCCGTCCTGTCTTTCCATCATAATCAACTTGGAGACAAAACACCGGGCACCTGTGAGCCGCGGGACTGAAGACACAGGTGTTGGGCTTTCTGGCAAAGGGCTCTCTTAACAACCCACAGCCCTTTTGGGGTTAGGAACGTTGGTTTGCCTGGAACCAGTTCTAGCTCTCTGCGCTTTCTCTGGATCAAGCCGAGGGTAGGATAGGGAGCACACACTCCAGTTCTGAACTTCCGGTCATCTCCGGTCGTGTTAACGGCTTTGTGTGAAATCTCTAAACTACAGCTGCCCCTCCCAGCTTCACCCAGCTCTTCAGACCCTCGCCTCCTGGTCCAGATAGTTGAGGTATAACTTCCTCCAGACTATTTCCTTCAAAACATTTCCCACACCTGGGAGTATTGCTCTCTTACCTAGAACCCTAAAATTTTTGGGTGGGAAGCTGTTCTTTGCTCTGCTTGATAAACTGCATCGCTGCTCACTCTCTTGGTCCGCAAACTCTATTCAAGCTGTAACACTCACGCGGCGCCAGGGCCCTCTCCTTCATTCCTTGAAGCCTGCAAGGCCAAGAACCTCAGACTCAAAGTCCGCCCACAATATTTGCATACTCTTGTCTGCTATCATGTTATTCACAGCAGCCAAGAAGCGAAAGAGAAACTCAAATTTCCACTGACGAATGAATGGGCTTAAAAATGTGTTACGTATGTATAATGGAATAGCATGCAGTCTTTAAGGAGAAGAAAATCTTTACTCATTCTGTAATACAATGACCCTCAAGGTCATTAAGCTAAGAGAAATAAGCCAGTCACCAAAGGAAAGATACTGAATGATTCCACTCACATGAAGCGTGTGAAGTCATAACAATTATAGAAGCACAAATAAAAAGTTAATTACCGAGATCTGGATAGAGAGGAATTAGCGTGTAGTGAGTACGGAGCTTCAGTGTTGCAAAGTGGAAAATATTATAGCGCTCTTCTACTTACTACTGAAAGGAAAATATCTTGGGTCTCTTAAACTGAGAACGGCTCAGGGCAAATCTGCCTCCATTCTATTCAAAGTCATCTTTCTGCTCTCAGAGGTACTTATTATGATTGCCTCTTCTGGAATGATTTATCAGAATGATGTTCCTATGTAGCTGAAAGGAATTAGGGTCTAGTGTACATATAGAAGGACTTAATTTTGATGGGAGCCTTCATAATTTGTAGGTTAATAGCTGAGAGCAATATACATGTAGATATAGTGGTGTGAATCTTTGGATGGTTTCACAATGGCTGCTATTGTTTATTCCAACTTCAGCTTTTCTCCTGCCTTCCTGGCAAGGGAAAATGTAATGAAATAATGGTGAGGAAACGATAGCATCTATATCAGGAAAGCAAAATTATGCCAGGTATTCTCATTAAAATGTTGTTTACACATAGTCAATGTCCACCTTTTTACCTGATGCTAACCAATATTTTGCTTTCTTTTTTCTAGTTGAGCATCCTATTGCTCTGGAAAAGATTGTGGTTTTGTTGCTAAGAAGAAGAATGACATTTTTGTAGGTAAGAGACCACCTACTTTATACTCAATGATTATCTCAACATAATCTTTCATAGAAATTGACATGCTGGGGTTAAAGCTCTTATAGACAAGAAAATTGTCAAAGAAAAAGTTTAATAAAAAGAGGATAGCACATATGTGTATTTACTGTATGGATATTAACGTGTTAGCAAACAATAGGAATTAAATGAGAAATACTTCAGTTATAAACGTTTATTAATATGACACAATATGGTCCAGAAAAATTATAATTCTAATGTGAACTAGAAAGCCTTAATATTCCTTTTGGCTTAACTAAGATATTTTGCTGTCTCTAAGCCCCTGTTCCTCTATTTCTTAGAGCACTTATTTTAGGAAACTTATAATTGTGAATGATTTCTCAGCTACATTGAGATATTAATTATCTCCTAACCTCTTTCCACTTTTACAACCCAGGAATGCCTTGGACCTGGGAATCGTCCCTCTACAAATGTAATCTTTAAGAAAAGTAGAGCCTGTATCTTCCTAGCTCTGTGGGAAGGGAGGGGCATAACTTCAATAAATGCCGGTTAACAAGCACATTGGCCTAATTGCATTGGCCAAACCTCACTTTATGTCCTTCAGTTATTTTTTCATTAAGTCAGTTCAGTGCTTAAAATTTTTCCTGCATTTTTTTTTCTACAATAATTTGGTTCTATCTCTCTCCTGATTTGGGTAGACTTGACTGAAATTGCGATAGTCTTGAAGTCTTCCTTGCCTGTTTAACTCTCTCCTGCAATTTCTCTTTAACAAATGAAATGTATGTGATGGGAGTGGTATTACAAAGCTATAAAATTGTATGATTCTTTTATTCATAAAATTGCATGAGAAGATTAAGTATCCAATAGGGGAAAATATTTCTGCTTCACATTAACTGCAAAAATAAAATCCAAGTAAGTTAAAAATATTAATGTTAAACAAATTCATAAAATTGTAAAAACATAGGCTAATGCATTTATTCATAAAATTATATTTTATTGCTTAATTTGTTTGGGAGGCTAGTATAAGCACTAGAAACTCTATATACATATTATCCTTGCTGTCATAAAAAGAGTTCATCTAAAGAAAAATACCAAACCAAATATTCAATACTTCTGTACTTCCAAAAGATGTTATACAAGTAGAATAAATATTACTGAAAACGTAAAAGAAATGTATAATACACACTTGTGAATGCACGTGCATGCGCGCGCGCGCGCACACACACACACACACACACACACACACACGAATGAATTGCTCAGTGTAATAGATCATGCTTGTAAACCCAACCATTGGGAGGGTTGAGGCAGGAGGATCACTTGAAGCCCAGAGCTTGAGAAACTCTGAGCAACATAGTGAGACCCTATCTCTGCAAAAGATAAAAAAGTGAGAGGGACATGCACTTGTAGTCCCAGTTATTCTGGAGGCTGAGCCAGGAGAATTACTTGAGCCCAGGAGTTCAAGGACATGCATCTCAAAAAGAAAAATAAATAAATAAAGAATATATTGACTATTTCTTATTTTTTTTCTTTTTTTTTAGACAGAGTTTTGCTCTGTTGGCCAGGCTGGAGTGCAGTGAAACAATCTTGGCTCACTACAACCTCTGGCTCCTGGGCTTAAGCAATTCTCCTGTCTCAGCCTCCTGAGCAGCTGGGTTTACAGTTGTACACTACTACGCCCGGCTGATTTTTGAATTTTTAGTAGAGAAGGGGCTTCACCACGTTGGCCAGGCTGGTCTGGAACTCCTGATCTCAGGTAATCTGCCAGCCTCAGCCTCCCAACATACTATTTATATAAGACAAAAAGTAGAAGGCCCCAAAGGAAGCAGGCAAAACATATGAATAGATAGTGTATGGAAGAGCAATGTGGTTACAAAATATTTAAAAAGGAAGCTCATGCTTTATTAATAAGAAATGCAAATAAGCTATTTTCCTACCAACTATTTGTGACTGATCTGAAAAAGAAAAAAAAGAAATGCAAATAAGCAAAAACAAAGAGATGCGTATCATTCAAATAGTTACAATTAACAACACATAGAAAGGTTTGGAAAACATTTAAGAGTGATTATATCAGCTATCATGAACAAAAGTTATATCAACATTTGGAGCATAATTTCACCTTCTCCACGTAAAAACACCATTATATTGAAAAGCCAATTCTTACTATATAACTAAAATAAATGAATTAAGCAAAGAATGCATGTGCAAGAAAACACTGCTGCTTTGTTTGTGGTAGAGAAATAAAAGAACAAAAATAAAGAGCACAGTAACAGAATTGGGTGACTCAAAAAGTAAATTGGAACACAGCAATTTAAAAATATACCAGAATATATGGGCTAGAATGAAAAGACAAATTGGTTAGCACAAAACAACAAATAGGATGAATTGAATTCCAGACACATATTGAAATAGGATCTCAAATACGAATATACATATGCATAAAACAACATTATATATTTTATAGAGGCCTGTAAAAATTGAATAAATAGAGAAATAGATTGAAATCAAATGCATAAAACTTTATTCAGGCAGAGGACTTTGGCCTTACATTCAGTGGGTAAATTTGTACAATGAGAATATAGTCTGGCATTATTTGGAAATTAAATTACTGCATAGAATAGAAAATCCCTAAATGTATTAGAAATAATATTTTAAAATATTATAACGGTTTCAAATTGTTGGTCTCAAAGCAGAGTATTTATTAGAAAATGAGAGTTTCCAAAGAAAAGTATATTTTCATTTACCTTTGTTCTTTAATATAAAGTATTAATTTTTACTATGGAAATGTTTGACTGTGGGAATATTTTCAAAACTTTTGACTGTGGGAATATTTATCTTAATGTTTCAAGGTATTTTGGTGTAGGGGCTCTTTAACTTTGTAACTTTAAAATTTCTTATTTTAATTTCTGATTTCAGTAGGTAATTCTATCAGTGTGATCTAGAGTAAAAGTATTAACTATCTCTATGAGAAAACACAGTACATAAAATAACTTCTACTTAATATGGTTAT
The DNA here is from genome assembly GCF_001604975.1 of Cebus imitator. Taxonomy (NCBI): domain Eukaryota; kingdom Metazoa; phylum Chordata; class Mammalia; order Primates; family Cebidae; genus Cebus; species Cebus imitator. Next base: position 932,743 of record NW_016107616.1, on the reverse strand, counting down.
CACATGCTTTAAATACATTTATGTCAAATGCTTTAATACATTGACTCAATATGCCGATGTAATTTTTGGCATATTGAGATTATATGCAAAGGGAAATGCAAATGTTAATTGAATAAATAGGTACAGAGAAATAGATTGGAGTCAAATACATAAAACTTTATTCAGGCATGAACTGTGTAAGGAGGAATTTGGCTTTATATTTGCATTTCCCTTTGCGTATAATATGCCAAAAATATTATTGCTATCTCTGCCTCTGACAGTTCACTTACTTACAACCCCACACTGAGGACTGCACAAAATATTCTTCAATGGCTGTTGCTCACCAAAGATGAGAAGTATTACTTCATTTGTTTCTCAGTAACTCTTTGCTTTTCATGTCCTTTACTACAGAAAAAAACACACAACAAATTGAGGTGGCTTAAATCTTCTACCACTTATTTCATAGCTAAAATATTAGTATCATTTCTCAGTCAGCCAAAAAAGACAATAGCAAAATTATTTCTTGTGGTGATTGAAACAACAAAAACAACACTGTTCTTTTAATGCACCAATAGTATGTTCACTAAGAGTGTTATAATATTATTGCAGAGTCATGAAAACTTGACTTTATAAATTAAATTTGATCATGATATTTGAATATTCTTCATTAAACCAAGATTTGGAAATCTGACAAATTTCTGTTCAACCAAGAGGTTGACAATAATATCAACCAAATATTCTTATAGGCATATACTACCTAAACATAGAAGTAGATTCTGATTTACTAAGTGATATTTCTTAAAGCTGATAGTAATTACAATCATAATGTAATTAAAATTTATATGTAGAAAATGTAATAAGGAAGCTGCTGTTTAAAATTAGTTTTGTTTTTTAATTGTCTTCTTTCTGTCACTTTCCAAAACTGTAAAAGTAATTGGTAATGTGCAATTTAGCAGGCTGTGGGGGATATATACTTATTTTACCAGTATAATATTTTTCTAGAATCTGAATTGGATACTCTCTTTGCAGTTACATACTGGTAACTGTCTGAATGGCATTTGCTATTTTCTTTCAAAATATGCTCATTTTACATATCATTTAGTCACATAGTTTAAATTTTGCATAGCAGATTGCATTACATGCATAATTCTTTCTTTTCATTGTTTATAAAATGTTTAAAATACATTTGATTCATGTAAGCTCTCTACTAAATCTATACCTCTTTGTCTTAAAATTGTTCCTTATTTGAGTTTTACATTCTAAGAGCCTAAGTAGCAATTTAGCACTTATAAAACAGAAAGACTTTGCACTTTTAGGGAACTGACAACTCATTTCTGGAAATTATGTTCCATCTGTCACTTCAGCAAATTTCAAGTGTTTCTTTTTATCACTATTTTAATGCTCTATAATTTAATTTAGAATGATTTCTAAAGATGACTCGAGTTCTTAGTAACTATGAAATCTCTTCTAGAGGAAATAAGTTAAAATGCTTAAAACTATTTGTGTTTTATTTTTAACTGCTTTCATTAACTAGAGATGTCTTTCACCATCTTGAGAAATACATTTTAAATTATTTAAATAAAAAAAGATTAACAGATGGGCAATTCAACTTATTGGAAAGACTGGATTTAGAAGCAAGAGACACAAGTTCAACTATTGTCTCTGTGATTTTTATATTTCTATAGCTTTGTTAAAATTCTATATTCTGAATGTTTTCCTTCATTCTAAAATCAAGTTAATTTGAGATAATTTTATTTTATAGTTATTCAGCCACTATTGGTTGATCTCTTCCTATGTGCCAATATGTTTCTGGTGCTGAAGACATAGCATTGAAAAGAAAAATCCTTATTCTAAAAATTTTGAAGATATTTGGTTGGGTAAGAGTGAAAAATAAACAAGATTAAAGAGTAAAATTAATAGGGTAGACTCTAATATTTAGATGATACTTCTTTTCAAAATAATAACAGAAAAAATTATATAGGGAGCATTGGATGTGGGAGAGTAGTCCAAATTTTTCTGTTTGTTAAGATAAATTATAAGTAAAGTGCCTGTGACCATCTTCTTGGAATTTCTAAAGCAGTACATAAATGTTGGTTTTTATGTCAAATATATAATTACATTATTCATTCCATAGTTTAATTGCATATATTAATAAAAAGGGCTTTTTTTTCTAGCTTATCCAGGTTAATCACTGGTAGGATCCAAGTAAATTAAAAGTTTTGTTTCTCCTTTACCTTCGAAACTTGCAGAATATTACTTTTTCTGCAAAAGGCGTAGAACATATAACCATATTTAGGCAAATTTTAAAATTCTAAAGTACAATATCAAGGGATGAAAGATTGAAAAAGACCAAAAGCTAAATTAAGCAAATGAAGAAACTCATAAAAAGCTATATACAGAAGCGTGATTAAATTGAGAAGAGAAAGTGCCATGTCTAAAAAGAAACTAAGAGGCAGATGAACAGGACAAGTTAAACAGAAAAAGGATGGAGGAAAATGGGTTGAGAGGCTTAGCATTTTGTTTGTGTATGTATATGCCTCTACAGTTTTCAATATCTATGTTCAGTTCTTAAGACACCAATTTCATTGCTAGTAATGAAGTAGTAATACTTTCTTTACTAGGAGAGCAGCTTCTTGTTATATGGTTTCTTTATATTCTCAAGGATTTTTTTTTTTTTTTTTGAGACAGAGTCTTACTCTGTTGCCCACGCTGGAGTGCAGTGGCATGATCTCGACTCACTGCAACCTGCACCTCCCAGGTTCAAGTATTCCTTCTGCCTCAGCCTCCCAAATAGCTGGGATTACAGGAACATGCCATCAAGCCTGGCTAATTTATCTATTTTTTAGTAGAGATGGAATTTTGCTACATTGTCCAGGCTGGTCTTGAACTCCTGACCTCAGGTGATCTGCCCACCTTGATCTCCAAAGGTGCTGAGATTACAGGCATGAACCACTGCACTCAACCAAGGATTTGAATGTTTCTATATATGATTAATAATTACTTAAGTTTGGAAAATTATTTTCCAGTTGAGAAATGTTTGTGAATGAAATTGCTATAAAATTGCTTCATGTACAAATCATGTCTGATATATATGAATTTGTTTCAACATAAGATTAAAATATCTAAATTCCGTAATAGGAGATAACTTTTAATTTACACTTCACTATATTTTTATTTTTCTGTGACCCCATCCCCAACCCTGAAATGCCATTATAGTACCTTTTGTCGTCTTAGCTCTTAGCTCCTGTTGAACAATTTGCAACAACTCAGCCTTGTTTATATTTTTGCAATGGACTTATAGAACATGACTCTATATGTCAAGAGCATAGAACTTAGACGTACTTGAAAAAGAAAATCGTGTAGTTTTATTCTTATCTCAAAATGCTATGTCAAATCACTAAAATATCTAATCCCTTCTTCCAAATGAGAATGGAAATTGACTTCTTTTTGTTAAACCAAGAAAATATTGAATAGAAGTTGACAGCACACTTCCTATTTTCTGTTCTAGACAAGAATTAGTATATTTGATTTCTTCTACTGGAAGGGAAATCAAGAAATTGAGTGTCTGGCAAAAGGGCTGCCATTTTTCATGACAGGCTCAAATAAATTGTGATTTATCCCCTCAAGTTGAGCACTGGCATTACTTTTCCTAAGCTAAAAGCAGTGAAGAGTGGTTTCTGAGTAGAAAACAAAATAGATTTATTGAAGTCATTATTATAACCAAATATAATTTTATCAAAATATCCTTTTTTATATGTTCGGTTACATTGTGAAGATTTTACATATATATACACACAGATACATATATACATATATATACACATGCGCATATACACATATATACATATATATGTACAAACACAGAAAAGGGAGAGCAGGGAGTCAGTTGAGTGTTATGCTATTTAAAGCATGACAATTTATGAGTTTATTAATTTTATCTGTATCGTACTGCAATTGTGACCGAGTTTCAAAGTTTTTTCTGATATCTGTGTCTCTCCTGTCTTTTTAGTACCATAACCCTTTATGTTGCTGAAAATTTCTAAGATCTTTTCACAAGCAGATTTCCCTATCTAGCTGAATCTCTGGCAATGACATGTAAAATGAGGTGTCCTTACGTAATTCTGTTAAAAAAAATCCCCCAAATTTGAGGGAAGTGCCCTTGTTTATCAGCTATTTTTCCTGCTTCCTTACATGCACAGGTATGAAATGGAGATCCAGCAGCCATATTAGCTTATGATAGTATTGGAAATATGAAGCCTGAGTCCTGTGAACAGAAGTTCTCTGGAAAGTAATTTAGAGGAAGGAGACCCTACTTGAGTGAAGAGTTTGTAAACCAGGGAGAGAGAGCCTGTAAAATAAAGATACAGTCCAGAAAACAAAGGGAGGATTTCTTTTACAGAATTGTTGGTGCCTCAGTGCCCACTCAGGTCTGCCTATGCAAATGAAAGATGCAAACTTCTTAGTTCTGAGTGATTGATACTTGCTTAGTTCTGATTGGCCAACACAGATCACAGTCTATTGATTGATTGAGGTGGGAAAAGAGTAGGCAGCTATGAAAGCCCTGAAGTTTAGCAGGCCTGTGGGTTTTCTAGGAACTCAAATTATGAGTGTCACCTAAGTCAGAAAATAGCCATTTGGTTCAAAGTTAAATTTAGACCCAGTTAGACACTTAGGATCCTTCTTGAGGGATTGGCTCTTTCCTGCGTCTCAGTCTTAATAACAACACACAAACTGCCTACTTCCAGAATACTTTGAGAAACAAAAATTTTTGATAGCAGTCTTTTATGACTCCATATCTAAATGCTATCCAATTGATATAAATGTATGAATAGACTTTCTGTTCTCTTTTAAAATAATATTTCCTTCTAAGTTTTGGATGGGTAAAGTTGCTGTTACTACTTTTTTGCATTATTACTAAGAATGTCCAAATCTACTTTTTCATGGTCTATTAACTGTCATCTTTTTTAGAGTCATATTTATAGTGTGAAAAATTATAATGGTATTTTCTTCTAGAAATGTGATAGACAAGATATCTAGAGAAATTCTTGTAACAACAAATATTTAAAACATGTTTGTAATATATAGCTTTACTGGAGATACTTAATGTACTGGATGCCCAAATTTATGAAAAAGGGGGCAACGAGAATGGTAATTTCTGAAGTTTAGTGTTTGTTCTGGGGACGTCTCATCATTTCTGGGCTGAGAGGAGAATTTAAATGAGACCTATTATGTATAAGAAAAAAGGACAGTATGTAATTGCAGATTAGAGTCCAACAATAATTTAGGGTCACCTAAGAGTTTAAGTGAATACAAAGAAAATACAGGACTCTCAGGGGAAAGTTATTTTTTGCAACCTAGGCTGTTTATAGATCAAAATCTAAAGAAGGAAGAGATAGTAATGTAAGACTAGAAGCTTTTTCTCTAAGATCAAATATGAAACAATTTTGATAATCTTAAATCCTTCTACTCAACATAGCATTGGAATTCCTACCCAGAACAACTAGGCAATTAAAAAAAGGTTTCCAAATTTGAAAGGAAAAAGTAAAATTATTTCTGTTCACAGATGAGTTTATATTATATATAGAAAAAATATATATAGTATTTCATACCCCCTCACAAATACACAAAAGCTTGTCAGAATTATTTTTAAAAATTAGCAAACTTGCAGGATACAAAATAACACTCAAATATCTGTTGCATTCCTATATGCTAACAATGAATAATTCTAAAAAGGTAATTAAAACAACATTTCCATTTACAATGGCATCACAAAGAACAAACTTCTTAGGAATAAACTTAAGTAGGCAATGAACACTGAAAACTACAAAACATCACTGAAAGAATTAAAAAAGACATCAACAAATGAAAAGACAATTTAAGTTTATGGATTGAAAGATAAAATTGTTAAAATATCAATACTACCTAAAATAATCTAGATTAATCTACTGTCATCTTTTTTAGAGACATATTTATCTATTAGAATCCTGATTATAAACTGCCAGGTGAGCCTGCAATAATTGCCATGCTCTAATCTGCATTTACATTTTTTTTTAATCTTCTACATAATAAGCCCTGTTTAAATTCTGCTCTCAGCCCCAGTCTCAATTGCATTTTCTTTGCAGAAAAAAAAACAAAAAACTCTATGGAACCTCAAGCAATCCCAAATAGTCAAAATAATCTCAAAAAAGGACAATCAGAAAAATAATGTTTTCTGATTTTGAGACATACTTTAAAGCTACAGGTATCAAAACAGTGTCATATTAGCATGAAAAGACAGGCCTATAGACTAATGAAACGAAATAACCTGGAAATAAGCCCTTACATATGTGTTCAAATTATTTTTAACATGGTGCCAAGATAATTCAATGAGGAAAAAACATTATTTTCTACCAATGGTATTGGGAAAACTGGATAGTCATGTGCAAAAGAGTGAAGTTGGACTCAGGTTACTCCATATATAAAAACTAACTCATGCCTCAAAGCCCTAAACATACAAACGAAAACTAAAATTTTCAGAAGAAAATATGGGAACAGTTTTGTGACATTGAATTTGGCAATTATTTATTAGATATGACATCATGAACACAGGCAAGAGAATAAAATGATAAATTTGACTATATCAAAATGAAAGACTCTTGTATATCAAAGGATGCTAACAATAGAGAGTAAACACAGCCTGTGGTTATGGAGAAAATATTTCCAAATCATGTATCTAGTAAGGGATTGACATTCAGAATATATAAAGAAATCCTAAAACTCAAGAACAATCCCAACAATTTCAAAATGGGCAAAGAAATATACACACATATCACATGTATTTGTGTTAGTAAACTGAGATGGGCCATGTTGGCCAGGGTGGTCTCTAACCCTGACCTCAGGTGATCCACCCCATTGGCCTCCCAAAATGTTGGGATTACAGGCATGAGCCACTGTGCCTGGTCGAGAACCCTTTATAATTGACCATTCTTCTGGCATTACTCTTACATTTAATACTTAGCTTCTCATTCACTGTACAGCTCCCTGGCTTCAGAAGCGAAGAACTGAGATGAACATGAAGGCATTCAGTGGATCACCAGCTTCCCAATGGGATTGCTAAAATTCCTTTGATTTAGTATTATTTACTGAATGTTTTTCTTATATTTCATAAACCTTCTATCTTTGTAATCATTTAGTCGATTAAATGTGAATATATGCTTTCAAGTCTCACGTTGCTCTATTTGCTTTCAGTATTTTTTGTGCCAATTATTGCCATTTACTTGTGCTGATAATGCTTCTCTAACTTGCAATTTGCTTTCCAATTGTTATTTTTTTGTTCAGCTTTATCCTATATGGTTTTGGGTACAAATGCCTGTATGCCAGAATTTTGAAGAAGTTTTTGTTAGGGATTTAGGGCTACACACTAATTGGGCTGTATTTTATTTTAAATTTTAAGTTGTATTTTCTTGTAGCAAAGATGAAATATTATTTCAGAACTCAACCTTATACTTCACACCAGTTTGAGATATCAGTTTTCTGAAGATTCTTTTCATCTACCTTTTTACAGTTGGACAATAGCAAATCTTGTGGTCACAAACCTGGCCAGTATCCTTTTATCCCTCCCACCCACTTATTTACCCTGGAAAATACATCAGTGCTCTGGTGTTATACGTAGTGTATGTTAGTTGTAGCTCTCTATCACACATTAAATAAGTTCTAAAAATCTTAGGTCAAGGGGGCTTTAAAATTCTAATGTTTAACTCCAACCAGCTATATCTGTGTCTAATACTCCTGTGGTCTAGAAAGCCATAGATTTTTTTTTTCCTAATGTGGCACAGTGTTCTTTTATATTTTTTGACACAGAGGTTTCCATTTCTTTGTTTTGTGCTTGCCATATATGTTGAAGTTTCAGGATATTTTCTATAACTGTGTGTATTTGTAGTAGAAAAGGAACAGTTCTACATCAGCCCAGTTTGCCATTATTTCTTGAAGTCCCTGTAATGCCTTCTGTAATACATGTGAGTACACAGTATTGTAGGAGAACTGGATAGAACCTGCCTCATTATGCCTCAGACAGTGATGAAAAACCTTATAGCTGCTCAATAATACGTAGATGTTTACCAGATGACTTTATGTGGTTAAAGCATACCAGACAATGGGGATAGGAAGTTAATTAGCTTAATGACAGAAAGAAAGCCATTTGATATAATGTAGATAGTTAATAATTTCTAAAGTTATGAATGAATATGCACGAGTTTTATTAATATAAACTCATAGGTTTATTAATACAAACTATCTTGGATCATTCCAGACTAATTTCTTATTCCTCAGATGTGCTCCATATTCCTGTAACTCTAAACATTTTTATATTTGGAATACATTTTCTCCACTACTGCCATCCTACCCTTGCATCACAAGCTCCACCTCCAGGATTAAGATTTTCTTTCTTCATCCTCTCTTCCTGTTGTTCTCCCCCTTCTGTTCATTTTTTAAAAATATTTCTGCATTTGTTTTTTAAATTTGTTTTTCAATAGAACAACACTGCTATATTTCACTCTATTGAATTCCCAGGAAAGCTAAAATAAATCATTATCAATCCCCTACCTTTAACAAGACAAAAATTATCTTCCCAAATATTTTGCAATAATTAGGTAGCAGAACAAAGATTAGAACTAATACTTCTTAACTTCTTCTAAAGCTATGCTTGCGCCTCTCTGCTTGAGGACCAAGAGCCTGTATTAGTTGTATTTTTATTGGGCACACTTCCTAACATGAGGAGTTTCAAATAAGTCAGAGTTCATTAAATGCTTGTTGAATTTAATTGACTCAGCTCTTTTCTAATCTACTCCCTACCTCAGTGTCTAAAGAAGGATTGCCTTTTCCAGGCTGGAACATTGAACCTTCCTATAGAAAGCAGCAGCTATTGCTGTTTCTACAGGAAGACATGAATAATGACTTCAATTTTATGGCTATCAATAGTAGAAAAGTAGTGACCAAGAGGTTAAAACAGAGTAGAAATCTGAGGATGGTTAGAAACTAAAATAGCTGTGTCTCACCATCCTCTTTGCTAACAAATCTCTTAAGAAAAAAAGTTTTTCTTCTTTTTAGTTACTAGCACCACAGTGGAACCAGTAAGAGCCTTGTGTATGTACTGTCAACCATTGTCCCTTGTTTACAAAAAATGCTATGTGATTTCTAAGTTAAGATGCTTAATATGCCATAACATTCAATACAAATATGTCTATTATTACTATCACTATTAATGTATTAATAGTAATATAATGAGTAATTGTTGGGTAAAACAAAAATTAAGCAAGTGGGGAACAGCCTTAGAACTATAGCTTTGAGCATTTTTTACAGTCACACATTCACATTAGCAGCTGCTGTTAACTTAACTGTGTGAAATGGCATTTATTCAGACAGTTTGCTTAAATAGTTTTTTGAAGTGTCATTTAGCAAAGAGACTCAAAAAGAAATTACATTTTTATCTCCAATTCTCCTTATAGTTGGTAACTGAATTGTTCTTGTCATAACATCTGCACCTAAAATTATGCTGTTCATTATTAACAACACAAAGACAATGTTGCTTGGGCTAAAGTTGAAATCCTCAATTAGCAATTATTAAAGATAATTTTAAAATTCATTCTGTAATCAGATTTCATGTAACTGTAATTGGAATATGCCTGGTCTAGTGTAGTTGTTAGTATTTAAACAAATGATTAAATTTGTATTAAAACAAACATTGATTTCTCCATAAAATTTAAAATTGAAAGAAAATAATATAAAGGATAACTTATGGAGTCATTTACAGGGCAGTAAGTATTGACATACTATGAAGATCTCTTTTTTATGAGTTGAAATTTATTGTTACTATTGCCATTAGTAATTATAGTTAAAACCTGATATATTTATAAATAAAATTTTCTGTTGCAAAATAAATTATAAGTAATTTATTAAAATATACTTATTCACAAGTTAGTCCCCCTAATTTGTGTGCTTATGAGAGAAGGTACAGTGAAGACAGGCAAAGATTCCTCAGGCTTGTGATCTATTCCATCTCATTCACATGGACACCACTTCTCAAATACCCACAAATGTAGCAAACAAAATGGACACAGTCTTAAGTTGAATATCCACTCAGAGATATGATATTTTACCATAAACATATTTTTAAAAGGTTGATTTTATAAATTAGAAAATTCAGAACTAAAAGGGCATAATTTTACAAGAAAATGTGAGTCATCTCTATTGTAAGATTCCATAATTTTGGTAATATAACCTGCCCTTACGTGACCCTCTTTTATATTTTTTTAACTTTATAAATCAGTTACTTCTATGGGTTAAGTCCAATAAAGCCAAGTTAAAAAGCAAATGTAAGGAAACAAAAAAACTATTATGATCATTTAAAAAGTAGCTTTGATTAATTTATATGTTTGATCAGAGGGGTTGAACTTGAAATGAGAAAGAGAATGTGAAACAGCAAAGCTTTAATGTAATATAATAATTAATTATGGAGAAGTTAGTGGATGTACCAAAGATATATTAAAGACATTAGGATCTTGATATTGTTGTTCAAATTTGATCATTTCTAAATATAGAAAACAAATTATGTGTACTTCTCAATTTTACTTAAGTTCTTAAGAAAAACACGTAAGAATTAGGCTGTATATGGAGCAGATATGGAGATTAACTTAATCTAAACTATAATTTAGCCACTGAAAGTATGAACTACACATTAACCTAGGATTCATATGGTAAGGAATGCCTTATTAGCTGTGTGAACTTGAGCAAACTGGAAATAACTTTCTACCTCTGTTCCCTAAAATATTGAGTATGAAAATAATTCCTACCTTAAAATTTGTTGTAAAAATTCCAGGAGCTTATGCATATAAGACACTTAAAACAATGTGGGACTTACCTTGAACACTAAGGATCAACTATTTCATGGATGTTTGGTTCAAACCTAGGATTCTTCAAAGCCAGCAATGTGTTCATGTTGTCCATTGGAAATATTCTTACACCTATGTCCCTTATGTTATCTACTCTCACAAACATCACTTTATTACACTATTAAACTATCTGTAGAATACCACTAGGTTTAACCATATTAAATTGCCAATATATGACAATTGTTCATCCACAGAAAAAGTAGTTTAAAATGATTCAATCTATTAATGGCCCTTAATTTTTCACTTTTCTTTTAACTTCCTGCCTTCCTTCCTGTTCAGTCTATTGTGCTGCTGCAAAATTAATATTCTAAAATATAATTTTATACTGTCTGACAGCTCTTCAGAAATGGTTAGGATTCCACTGATAATTTTTAAAATTCAGATGTGGAACAAGATTCCCTATAATTTTTTCTTAAAGGTAAGTTTTTGAATATATCTCAAAGATCAGTGTCATTCATGCTCCTTTGGCTCTGAGCAGCACAGTTACTGCTACCCAAACAGATGCTCCTGCACTTTTCCTGTAACTGGGGGATTCTTAGGAGACTTTATTCACCTCAAGAATCCAGTAGTTATGATTACAGTGCCCCAAACCAAATTCAAAAGAGGACTTTTTTTTTTAAGAGGATTTGGTTGACACTATCTTCTGTCAAGCAGTATTTTTCAGTTACTTCTGTGTTGTCTTTTCTTCTACTGATTTAACAAATAGCTTGTAAGCTGTGAGAACAGCTATTTAGAGGGACAATTATGCAGAGTACCTTTACCTAAGACTTATGGATGAACACTCAAAAATATTCACCAATATTTCTTAAAATCTTGTCCCAAGGACACACTTGGGACCGTTTAGCACCTCATCAACTCTCAACCATTATATCAACTTGATAGGTAATATAGATATTCAATTGATACAAATTTTACACATTAAATGTCTAAATAGAATTTGTGTCCATCCTATGACAAAAGGCTTCTGGCATTTTACTTGAGGACTGATACATACAGTGGGAAATGAACATTAGAAACTCATGATGGTAACTAAAGGAGTAATAAGACACAGAACTATCAAAGGCAACCAGGTATCAGCTTCCTGTATTGGGCTTCTATTCTCCAGCACTGACTCTATTATTAATAATTATAGGCTTGCTGATGGTTTCTATTCTCTGAATATGTTAATGTTCTTCTCAGTTTCAGATGTTTTCATTTTCACAGTCTTCTTCTTTTAACATATTCAAATCATTCTTTATTGAGGCTAATACCGATAGTTTCCTTTGAAACCTTCACTAGGCAGTAGAACATAGTGTAAGATGAGGGGGTGCAAGTTTTTTCAATTTTCCCAGTATAGTCTTATTTTGCATCTGTGGCCCCATAAATTATTAATAGCACCACTTTTCATAGTCACATTTTTTGTTTGGGGTGATAATGACAATGAAAATTAATACTGAAGTAGCAGTAATGTTTGTTATTCATGAAGTTTGTATAAATTTTAAACTTCCATAATCTCATTATTTTTAATCATACAATGAAATGACATGATTTTTATTAGTAAACAAGTAATATTTCACTTGCCTCATAATTAATCTCTGTTAAATAATTATATATTTTTGTTTTATAATTCCAATTCACACATCTCATACTATATATCATATATATTTTTAATTTCAAAGATTTTAACTAATTTAGGATATATTATCTCCTCTGTGTTTTTTTTAAGAATTTAATCTGCTACAAATATAATGTGGCATATGAACAAAGAAAACATTATTTAATAAAATTGTAAATTGAAACATTTGCTTTAATGACTTTTTATTTTGCATAATTGGTAACCAACAATAAAAGTGGAGATTGTAGGGATACAAGAATATTAGCAATCTATCTCCAATTGTTTTGTTATGTTAAAAAATAATTAGTAAATAATATACAATATTGTCAACCCAACTTGATTGATATCACTGTAGGTGATAATCATCATATAGAACACACAACTGAAGCCAAATAGCTCTTCACATTATGCTGAAGCCCTCACTTTATGAAATGAATGCTGGGTACTTTTGCCTTCCCAGAATTCATTCTTCACATTTCTGGAAATAGCATTACTTCACAAAATTACTTTGGTAAATACAAACTTCTCTCATGAAACACAATCTTGCCAGGAAAACAGTTAATTGTCCTCCTTTTTCATGTTGCCTTGTGTTGCATCAATCATATAATTTCTCACTGAAATTTAACATTGAGCAATGACATAAATGGAGGAAATGAATGACTGTGTGTACTCTAAGGAAATTCTCTATTAGTGCTTGTTAGACTCTACCTATGGCTTCGTTCTTGCCATTTTTGATATAATGTTCTTCCAATTATACTTAAATTCTCTCAATTAATTTACCACTTTCTCATGTTAGTAGAATACATTTCTGTAGCTTGTTCTTGAGGAATCCAAAAGAATATATCATAAGACAGATGTATATCATCTGGAGCCATCTAAAAATAAGTGTTTTAACATACGTATTGTCCTTGTTTCCTAAATGGTTTTTTTTAGACAATTTAGGCAGTGATCCAGAGAGTCTATTTAATATAGCAGTTAAGAGCACAAGTTCAAGTCACATTGCCTGATTTTGAATCTTGAATTAACTGCTTATTAGCTGTATGACCTTAGCCTCCCTGTCAGTGGCTCAGTTTCTTCAAATTCTAATGAGGATAATAACATTATTTACTTCTTAGAGATGTTGAGAGGAATAAGTGTGCTCATAGATTTGGAGTCCTTTAAGCAGGATCTGAATAACTGCATGTTGCCAATAACTGATTTTTTTTATTATATGGAAGTACATAATGTATTGTTAATGATGTTTATGTGATGCATTTTAGTAATATCAGAATACAAATATACTACCTATGTAAATCTTAGTCACTCAAAGAAACAAAGGCAATGATCTAGTCCTGGAATTCTTTATTCCTAATCTACAGTATTAAGACTCAATATCATTAATTGTTAATTGTCAATTATAAACAAAACCATTGGTACAATCTAGACAATATAAACAAAAAAATCTCAATTTTCTCAGTGTTTTTTAGGTAGAGCTTGACAATTACAATTATGTAATACGAACACATTTATTTTGAAATATATATACTTTTCCTTATAATTTTCAATAGTATATCTGGTACAACATTAATATTTTATTAATAATATTAATTAATATTAACTTTCCTTATAATTTTCAATAGTATGCCTGGTTCAAACAACATTAATATTTTATTATTAATATTAATATTAATTAATAATTTACTTCTTAAAATGCTGAAATTCTCTGTTTTTTGGAATCATGATGGAAAATACATCTGCATATTTCTTTATCATGCCTTTCATAAGAAATGAAAAACTTTCATTTAATGAAAGAAAGAGCCAAGGTAATCACATTACAGAATTTTGATGTTGAACATTACACTTATAAACAGCTAAATTAAAATTCTTTCTTGCTCATGTGTTTCCGTGGAGAGTAGGTGAATCCTAACTGATAGAACTATGTGTTAAAACTTGTTAAAAGGATATTATAGATGACAACTCTAAACCAAACTTTCTGTAATGTTGGCAGAGTAAAATAAAACATCTGTAATTCATTTACCCTGGGGGGTGTGTGTGTGTGTGTGTGTGTGTGAACATAATTTTATTTTGTTTGCTTAAGAAATTGATGTTTTTCTAGTTGAAATTAAATTACAATTAAGGCGCAAATCTGTGAAATTTTTAGCTATAGTAGTAGTAGTGTTTATTCAAGAGTGGTTAGAAAGAGTTCTGTTTCATGCTGTGAAGAATTACCTTGTTTTAACCAAATTCCTTATGAAAATAACTAAATATGTTGGACTATATATATGTGTATACCTATAAAAATATAACATATATATATACACACATATATAACTATAGATCTATAGATACCTATCTATACAGATGTAGATGTATAGTGATATGTTTGAAGCTGTTGGAGAGATATAAAGCAAAACCAAGTAAAATTTGAGAATGAAAACTACAAATAGGCAAGCATTAAATTCAGAACCACCTTCCACTTTGAAGCAAATGACAAGTGGTGGTCAAGAATCTGAAAAACAACAATGCTTAGCAGGGAAGACAGAAATCATAATTCTTGTCACAATATTAAGAGTCTGTGGGCCGGGAATGGTGGCTTATGCCTGTAATCCCAGAACTTTGGGAAGCCAAGGTAGGCGGATCATCTGAAACCAGGAGTTTAAAACCAGCCTGGCCAACATGGTGAAAACCCATCTCTACTAAAAATACAAAAATTGGCTGAGTGTTGTGGTGGGTGCCTGTAATAGCAGCTTCTCGGGAGACTGAGGTAGAAGAATCACTTATAACCAGGAGGCAGAGGTTGTAGTGACCAGAGATGGAACCACTGCACTCCATCATGGGTGACAGAGAGAGAATCCATCCATCTCAAAAAAAAAAAAAAAAAAAATTAAAAGTCTGTGGGCTATTTAGGCTTTCAGTTGCAGCCTACAAGGCTAAAGAGTGTAAAAGTAATGGTAACTGTAAGCAGATCCAGTCTTATACATAACAATCTTGATACTCAAGTTAATCTCTGATTGAATGATTGTTATTTGCCCCCAGCCTAAGTAGCTTTGTGATTCTGAGAATCTGGAGGAAGTTCTCAGTAATTTCAAGAGTCTCAGGTAACAAAAACTGGGGTTCAGGACATTTTAGTTTCAGCCATGACAAAAGAGCTATTATCAGTCAGATAAACAGTTATATTCCAAACTATTATGAAACTTCAATAATATAGGAAACAACTTTTTGAGGGGTTCAGAGCAAAAGTAGAACATTATGACTTCAGTGTCTAGAAATCTCAGAGAAAATGGTTGAGCACCACAGTGGCCCACATTCCATTCCATCCTTTTAACATAGGCTTTTCCAGTGTGTATTTCAGTGAATAAAAGACAAATAGAAAGTGGTGAGAACTACTGCTATCTCATAGGGGTTGATATATGGGTTTGAGATCAGAACTCCCTAGGAAACTAAGACTGAAAGGGGAAGAGAGAACTCTGGAGAAATATGACTAAAATTCTGAATGCAATTTTACCTTCAAGGCTTTCTAGCACCTATGTTAAAGGTGTGTGAGATAAGACTGTGAAAGCTCACTAAGTAACACACCTTAGATGCTAAACTCTGACAAAGATTTCAGCAATTTTATCATTCTGAGAAGGCAGAGTTTGGAATTCAAGTCTGGATAAGTGGCAGGAATCCTAGTAATACCAGAAAATTAATTTCATAGGAGAACCTGAAATAATCTCTAGAAGAGGTTTCCAAAGGTAGGAAAAACTCAAGGGAAGTCAGTCTGAACAAAGTACAAAAACCATGCTCACTGAAACTACCTTTGTAAAAATTATAACTAAGAAAATTATGACAGTGAAAGAGATCTAACCTAACCGACTCCATCTTGCTTGTAACTTCCAAGCTGTCCTTGTTCACTCCTGGGCATAGGCTGAACTAACTTTTGGGAGGAACTTAATTTATAGTTTAATTTTTGAAATAAAGATGATTACAGCCCTTTTCCCCAAATAAAACCCTTCCTACTTGGGGACTAGACTGTCTTTGCAGGACTAACAAATTAACCATGAGATTAGAAAGCATGGTTTAGAAGTCATGTAGCTAGAGGCTGCAAAATTCTGAATATCTAAATTACTCCTGGGGATAGTATCACTGTTGAGAAACCCAAGATCAGAGCTGGAAATATTTTGCAGACCTGTACTTGATGAATCAGCTGGCACTACCCAGATTGATAAATGGTCTCATGACTGGTCTTGTGGCCTTCCTACCCAAAACTGACTCAATGCAAGAAGACAGCTTCAACTCCCTATGATTTCATCTCTGACCCAACCAATTAGCACTTCTGACTCACTGGCCTCCTACATACCAAATTATCCTTAAAAACTCCAATCCCCAAATTCTCAGGGAGGCTGATTTGAATAATAATAAAACTCCAGTCTCCCATGTGGCTGGCTTTGCATGAATTAGACTTTTTCTCTATTGCAATGCACCTGTCTTCATAAGTTGGCTCTGCATAGGCAGCAGGCAAGGAGAACCCATTGGGTGGTTACACATCAAGATGATTTTCCAGTAGTCTATTATCCTTCTAGAACCTGAGCATTAATAATTTTTCATGATAACCTACAACAGTCAATTCAAAATCAGTAGAAATGTGAAAAAACATGACCAAGTGACAGATTATCAAAGAAATAAACATAATTAAAGCAAGCAAAAGCAACCAAGGTAATCCAAATTTAGCATATATCAAAGGGTTTTAAAAATACCAACGTGTTCAATAAAATATAGGAAATGATGAAGTTCCCTTGAAAAGGAAAATCTATATGAAATAATCAAATGAAAAATCTAGAACTGAAAATATAAGATTTAAAATATAATGTATTGATTTAATAAGAGATTTGACATAACAGAAGAGAGGATTGGTGAGAGTAAAGAGAGTCATTATGGTATTAAATACATATTGTAATAAAGGTCTAGTGTGCATATAATTGAAATTCTGGAAGGCAAGGACACAGAATTACTCAATATTGTTGGAAAAAATTTTTGAAAATTATGAAAGCCATAATTGACTAATTTTCAAAACTTATTGAAACTCAAATTAAGAAAAGTATCAAAATATGACATTAGAGCATTGATGAAATCAAATAAATAGGAAAAGGAAGAAAAAGGATACCAATGACTAACTTTACAACAAAAATGATGGAAGCCAAGAGAAAAATGAAATGATATTTTTAAACTGCTGATGAAAAGAAGCCAGAAAAAACAATCTTGACAGCTAGAAATCCATAGTCGGGGAAAATACACTTTAAAGTATAAGTGAAATAATGTCATTTTACATAAACTAAGTATGATAGAAATTATTTCCAGGAAATATGCATTAGAAATAAAAATGAAATACTTCAGACAAAAAGGAAATGATCCCATATGGAAATACAATAATTTGTGAAAGAAGAAAATAACAGCATAATTTGTAATTTTGGGTGATTCTAAATGAATATGGTCAGCTTAAATTTAAAAAATTAACCTATTTAACATTAGAATTTAACTACATGACAACATTAGAACAAAGAATAAAATATATTAATTGACCTACATGTATTGAAAGTACACATGGAAAAATCTAATTCTAAGGAGATTTCCATAAGTCATATGTGAACATTGTAATTCAGGAACAAATGAATAAAACAAATATGAAACAAGCAAATAAAAGGAAACTTTCATGAATAAAAACATGCTGGACTAATGTATAAGAAACAAAAGAGAATAAAATAAAAGAAATAAGAACAGGTGGAACAAATAATCATCATCTTGAATCTAAATATATCAACGATTTCAGCAAATGAGCAAACTAATAATACTCCAATTAAAACAGAAGAGTCGTGGAAAGAAGAAAACAAAACAAATCGAAATAAAATCTTTATGCTGCTTTTAAGAGATCTTAAATATGAGGTACTAGAAAGACTAATGTATGAAACATACAGTATCTGTAACATTCACGTCTCAATTATTTCAAAATTGTACCTACCACAGACACATGAAAGACTTTTCCTGCTCCCCACCCTTTATTCCATGATTAACACGACAAAGGAATTACTATAGGTGGTATGAGGGGACTTCTATTCTCGGGTTGGTGAGGGGCGTAGTTTCAAAAGCAGGAGTTTCCTGGCTCCACGCCTCCATCTGGAAACCAGAGGGGTTTCAAGTGTAAAGTTCTTTGTCTGGGTTTCTCCATGCACTGGCTAGGTAGAGAAAGCCAGGTGAGGCTTCTTTGTCTCAAAACATCTGCTGAAACCTCTGGGAGAAGGAGGCTCTGTAACTCATAGTTTTGGACCAAGCAGCCAATCGAGTATGAGTCAGAGATCAATCACTCCAGAGGAAGTTTGTAAGAACTCCCTTCATTGGAGGAGGACATGAATGGGAAGGTAATAACTTAAGGATTAAAACTCTACCTGCTCCTACATATAGGGATTCCTTCTCTGGGTTCCCTCCCATGACAGGGTGGGAGCTGTCTTTCTCTCTCTGTCTAATCGTTTTTCCACAAAACTCTTTGGGTCCACAATATTTATTCTAATGGCAAACTCCCTGCGCCTCCGGGGCCTCTTTCCCCATTCTTTGGGATTAGCGAGGTCGAGAACCTCTTCAGAAATGGGAGCTGAGTAGCTCCCTGGTTATAGTAGCTAGTCAGATATGAGCAGAGTAGGAGAGGGCTTCTCCCACCCAACCACACACACCGGGATTGTCAGGTGACCATCAATTGATGGTCAGGTGCTTGTTAACTGTCTTTTAAAATAATGATTTGTCACAGCACCAGGAAAAGGCAGTCTTCCAATAGATAGAAAAATCCTGAAATTGGTGATTGGCAGCTTCTCAATAAAATCTCAGGAGTTGAGCAAGTGGGCTCAATAATGCACATTAAGAAGCAAAATGGTGGATGACCTTCCTCTAGGAACACTGGACTGATAAGGGGAAAATGCCTCAAGTATGCATAAGTAAACCTCCAGTAAGCACACTGTGCACATTTCCCTCCCAAACCCTAGCAGGTCACTGCACATGCGGACAGCCCACCCCAAGAGAAGAATCGGGAAAAGAAATGCAAGACCCCAGAAGTATGACAATATATAAAACCCCAAGTTGAAGTTCAAGCAGTGCACTTGATCTCTCAAGTTGCCTGCTTGGCCCTCTACGAAGTGTGCTTTATTTTTATTCATTCCTGCTCTAAAGCTTTTTAGTAAACCATCACTCCTGCCCAGAACTTGCCTAGGCCTCTCCTTCTGCCTTCTGCCCTTCAGTTGATTGTTTTCTTCTGAGAAATCAAGAATTGAAGTTGCTGCAGACCCGTATGGATTTGCCATCGGTAACATACTTTGGTGTTTGTGACTTGGATATGATTCTTATTGCTAACAGGATGACCTGGCACAGTGTTACAAAAGCACCAGTTCTCTAATCCTAAGTGTTTTCCAGGAAACATCTCTTACAAAAGACTTTCATTGTTAAAGAGAGATATCAAATGAAATCTGTGTTTAAATAGCCTTCCTCATGAATTTGCAAACATTGCTTAATTTTTCATGCGAACCTACTGTATCATTATTGGTTAAGTTTCACGATAGAGCTAATGATTAGCTTTAGGTAGTGGGGAAGTTTAAAAGCAGATATTTTCTTATTTAAATATTTTATTGCATTTTTAGAATTACTTTCAACCTGTGGTTCTTTTGGAAGTGATTCTTGAAAACCACTTGATCATTTCATTATGATTGTTATTTAAGTCTACTATCTTAAAGCCAAGTTAATGTAATTAGTTATAAGGAAATTATAATATCTCACAATATACTGCCTTAGAATTTATAAAATCTAAAATCTGCGTTTAGGAACAGCTCAGGATTGCAGCTCCCAGTGAAAGCGCAGAGGGTGAGTGGACGCCGTGTTTTTATTGCCCACAGACTAGGAAATTCCCGGGCAGAGGTGCTCCACGGTCACCAGCGCGGCTGTTTCGGCCAGCGCGGCTGTGCCGGCCAGCGCCGGCCAGCGCCGCTGCTTTGCCCCGCGCGGCTGCTTTGTCGGCGCCCCGGAGCCGCGGTTCTCCGTAAAAAATACA